>NC_030808.1:146541145-146846041 GCF_001704415.2 Capra hircus
AGAAACTGAAGTTGAATGGTTTTATGAAGACCTACAAGATCTTTTAGAACTAACACCCTAAAAAGATGTCCTTTTCATTCTAGGGGACTGGAATGCAAAAGTAGGAAGTCAAGAAACACCTGGAGTAACAGGCAAATTTGGCCTTGGAATGCGGAATGAAGCAGGGCTAGAGACTAATAGAATTTTGCCAAGAAAATGCACTGGTCATAGCAAACACCCTCTTCCAACAACACAAGAGAAGACTCTACACATGGACATCACGAGATGGTCAACACCGAAATCAGATTGATTATATTCTTTGCAGCCAAAGATGGAGAAGCTCTTTACAGTCAACAAAAACAAGACCGGGAGCTGACTATGGCTCAGATCATGAACTCCTTATTGCCAAATTCAGATTTAATTGAAGAAAGTAGGGAAAACCGCTAGACCATTCAGGTATAACCTAAATCAAGTCCCTTATGATTATACAGTGGAAGTGAGAAATAGATTTAAGGGCCTAGATCTGATAGATAGAGTGCCTGATGGAACTATGGAATGAGGTTCGTGACATTGTACAGGAGACAGGGATGAAGACCATCCCCATGGAAAAGAAATGCAAAAAAGCAAAATGGCTGTCTGGGGAGGCCTTACAAATAGCTGTGAAAAGAGAGGCAAAAAGCAAAAGAGAAAAGGAAAGACATAAGCATCTGAATGCAGAGTTCCAAAGAATAGCAAGAAGAGATAAGTAAGCCTTCTTCAGCGATCAACGCAAAGAAATAGAGGAAAAGATCAGAATGGGAAAGACTAGAAATCTCTTCAAGAAAATCAGAGATACCAAGGGAACATTTCATGCAAAGATGGGCTCGATAAAGGACAGAAATGGTATGGACCTAACAGAAGCAGAAGATAAGAAGAGGTGGCAAGAATACACAGAAGAACTGTACAAAAGATCTTCATGACTCGGATAATCCCAATGGTGTGATCACTCATCTAGAGCCAGACATCCTGGAATATGAAGTCAAGTGGGCCTTAGAAAGAATCACTACGAACAAAGCTAGTGGAGGTGATGGAATTCCAGTTGAGCTGTTTCAAATTCTGAAAGATGATGCTGTGAAAGTGCTGCACTCAATATGCCAACAAATTTGGAAAACTCAGCAGTGGCCACAGGACTGGAAAAGGTCCGTTTTCATTCCAGTTTCAAAGAAAGGCAATGCCAAAGAATGTTCAAACTACCGCACAATTGCACTAATGTCACACGCTAGTAAAGTAATACTTAAAATTCTCCAAGCCAGGCTTCAGCAATACGTGAATCTTGAACTCCCTGACGTTCAAGCTGGTTTTAGAAAAGGTAGAGGAACCAGAGATCAAATTGCAAACATCTGCTGGATCATGGAAAAAGCAAGAGAGTTCCAGAAAAACATCTATTTCTGCTTTCTTGACTATGCCAAAGCCTTTGACTGTGTGGATCACAATAAACTGTGGAGAATTTGAAAGAGATGGGAATACCAGACCACCTGCCCCGCCTCTTGAAAAATCTGTATGCAGGTCAGGAAGCAGCAGTTAGAACTGGACATGGAACACCAGACTGGTTCCAAATAGGAAAAGGAGTACGTCAAGGCTGTATATTGTCACCCTGCTTATTTAACTTCTATGCAGAGTACATCATGAGAAACGCTGGACTGGAAGAAACAAGCTGGAATCAAGATTCCTGAGAGAAATATCAATCACCTCAGATATGCAGATGACACCACTCTTATGGCAGAAAGTGAAGAGGAACTAAAAAGCTTCTTGATGAAAGTGAAAAAGTTGGCTTAAAGCTCAACATTCAGAAAACGAAGATCATGGCATCCGGTCCCATCACTTCATGGGAAATAGATGGGGAAACAGTGGAAACAGTTTGAGACTTTATTTTTGGGGGGCTCCAATATCACTGCAGATGGTGATTGCAGCCATGAAATTAAAAGGCGCTTACTCCTTGGAAGAAAAGTTATGACCAACCTAGATAGTATATTCAAAAGCAGAGACGTTACCTTGCCAACTAAGATCAGTCTAGTCAAGGCTATGGTTTTTCCAGTGATCATGTATGGATGTGAGAGTTGGACTGTGAAGAAGAGTGAGTGCTGAAGAATTGATGCTTTTGAACTGTGGTGTTGGAGAAGACTCTTGAGAGTCCCTTGGACTGCAAGGAGATCCAACCAATCCATTCTGAAGGAGATCAACCCTGGGATTTCTTTGGAAGGAATGATGCTAAAGCTTAAGCACCAGTATTTTGGCCACCTCATGCGAAGAGTTGACTAATTGGAAAAGACTTTGATGCTGGGAGGGATTGGGCGCAGGAGAAGAAGGAGACGACAGAGGATGAGATGGCTGAATGGCATCAGTGACTCGATGGACGTAAGTCTCAGTGAACTCCAGGAGTTGGTGATGGACAGGGAGGCCTGGCGTGCTGCGATTCATGGGGTCGCAAAGAGTCAGACACGACTGAGCGACTGAAGTGAACTGAACTGAAAACTAATATTGAGTTCCACCACTTGCCCTAGGGTCGGCCGATTGATGGCCCCCAAATATGTCCACACCCTGACCCCCAGAACCTATGGGTTTGTTAGGTCAAAGTATAATTTAGGCTGCAAATGAAAATGCATTTGTTAACAGCTGACTTTAGAACGAAAAGATTAGTCTGGATAATGTGGGTGTACCCAGAGAAGGGGCAGCATCACTGATGATGGAGGGAGCGGGATGAGCCAGGGAGGACAGCGGCCTCTGGAAGCTGGACAAGTTGGGAACAAACCCCCACCCAGGCCTCCTGAAGGGGCATAATTTTGCTCACGCCTTGACTTTAGGCCGGAGAAACTGGCTGCAGACTCCCGACTCCAGGTTGTAAGATAACTGGTGTCCTTGTAAGACCCTGTTTGTAATGAGTCAGAGGCGATGGGAAACTACTGTCAATTACAAATTGACACTTGCCAAGAGCATTGCCAATGACTGAACAACAAATGCATTTGCCATCTGCCTCTACAGAAACTGAACCCCATGCTGCTATAGCTGTTGACCTTCAAAAACCCCTCAGGTAGTTCAGGGTGGAGTGAGGCACTCTGTGCTCCAGGGAATCTGGTGGGACATGTGTTTAGATGGGTGTTTGTAGAAACAGATTTTATGATCTTAGTCCTTGCATCTCCTCATATCTAGAGAAGCACTGAATTTCTTCATGGTGACATTAGATCCTCATGACTAGCAAAAAAAAAACAACAACAACAACAAAAAAAAAAACAAAAAAAAAACTTTTGTAAAATGAGTGCTTAATGGTATTGAACTTCCCCTTCACCAAAACCTTATATGTTGACCTTCCTCCACTGCTGCTTTGGAGCAATCTCTCAGAGTTGTCTGAAGTGCTGCCTCCCAGGCTGCAGTCCTCATTCTGCCTTAAATAAAACTGAACTCACAGCTCTCAAGTTGTGCATCTTTTTAAGTCAACACTAACAAACACACATGACGTCCACTCCATTTGGGGAAACCTCATTCCAGATTTCTGCTTAAGGGTGTAAGAATTCTTCTGTTCACTCTTAAGGTGAAGTCGCTCAGTCGTGTCCGACTCTTTGCGACCCCGTGGACTGTAACCTACTAGGCTTCTCTGTCCATGGGATTCTCCAAGCAAGAATTCTGGAGTGGATTGCCATTTCCTTCTCCAGGGGATCTTCCTGACCCAGGGATCGAACCCGGGTCTCCCCCATTGGAGGCAGACGCTTTAACCTCTGAGCCACCAGGGAAGCCTCTTCTCTGTCTTAAAAAAAAGGACAACAACAAAAACCCTATACTCTCATTTCAAATTTTTCATCCAGCGTCTTAAATGTCACACAGTAAGAAGTTTCCAGTGACACAAAAAATTCTCAGGGTTATAAACAGCATCAATTCTTTGGCACTCAGCTTTCTCTATGGTCCAACTCTCACATCCATACATGACCACTGAAAAAACCATAGCTTTGACTAGATGGACCTTTGTTGGCAAAGTAATGTCTCTGCTTTTTAATATGCTGTCTAGCTTTTCTTCCAAGGAGCAAGTGTCTTCTAAATTCATGGCTGCAGTCACCATATGCAGTGATTTTAGAACCTAAGAAAATAAAGTCTGTCACTGTTTCCATTGTTAGCCCATCTATTTATCATGAAGTGATGGGACCGGATGCCATGATCTTTGTTTTTTGAATGCTGAGTTTTAAGCCAGCTTTTTCACTCTCCTCTTTCACTTTCATCAAGAGGCTCTTTAGTTCTTCTTCACTTTCTGCCATAAGGGTGGTGTCATCTGCATATCTGAGGTTATTGATATTTCTCTCAGGAATCTTGATTCCAGTGTGCTTCATCCAGCCCAGCATTTCTCATGATGTACTCTGCATATAAGTTAAATAAGCAGGGTGACAATGTACAGCCTTGACGTACTTCTTTCCCAATTTGGAACCAATCTATTGTTCCATTTCCAGTCCTAACTGTTGCTTCTTGACCTGAATACAGATTTCTCAGGAGACAGGTCAGGTGGTCTGGTATTCCCATCTCTTTCAGAATTTCCCACAGTTTGTTATGATTCACACAGTCAAAGGCTTCAGCATAGTCAATAAAGCAGAAATAGATGTTTTTCTGGAACTCTCTTGCTTTTTCGATGATCCATCAATGTTGGCAATCTGATCTCTGGTTCCCCTGCCTTTTCTAAATCCAGCTTCAACATCTGGAAGTTCTCGGTTCATGCACAGTTGAAGCCTGGCTTGGAGAATTTTGAGAATTGCTTTGCCAGCATGGGAGATGAGTAAAATTGTGCAGTAGTTTGAACATTCTTTGGCCTTGCCTTTCTTAGGGATTGGAATGAAAACTGACCTTTTCCAGTCCTGTGGCCACTGCTGAGTTTTCCAAATTTGCTGGCATTTTGAGTGCAGCACTTTCACAACATCATCTTTCAGGATTTGAAATAGCTCAACTGGAATTCCATCACCTCCACTAGCTTTGTTCATAGTGATGCTTCCTAAGGCCCACTTGACTCTGCATTCCAGGATGTCTGGCTCTAGGTGAGTGATCACACCATCATGGTTATATGGGTCATGAAGATCTTTTTTGTAGTTTTTCTGTATATTCTTGCCACCTCTCCTTAATATTTTCTGCTTCTGTTAGGTCCTCGCTGTTTCTGTCCTTTATTGAGCCCATGTTTGCAAGAAATGTTCCCTTGGTATCTCTAATTTTCTTGACGAGATCTGTAGTCTTTCCCATTCTATTGTTTTCCTCTATTTCTTTGCATTGGTCACTGAGGAAGGCTTTCTAATCTCTCCTTGCTATTCTTTGGAACTCTTCATTCAGATGGATATAACTTTCCTTTTCTCTTTTGCCTTTCACTTCTCTTCTTTTCTCAGCTATTTGTAAGTCCTCTTCAGAAAACAATTTTGCCTTTTTGCATTTTTCCCCACCTTGGGGAAGGTCCTGATCACTACCTCCTGTACAATGTCATGAACCTCCGTCCATAGTTCTTCTGGCACTCTATCAGATCTAATCCCTTGAATCTATTTGTCACTTCTACTGTATAATCGTAAGGGATTTAAGTCACACATGAACCGTCTAGTGGTTTTCCCTATTTCTTCAATTTAAGTCTGTATTTTGCAATAAGGAGTTCATGATCTGGGCCACAGTCAGCTCCCTGTCTTATTGTTTCTGTAGAGCTTCTCCTTCTTTGGCTGCAAAGAATATAATCAATCTGATTTCTATATTGACCATCTGGTGATGTCCATGTGTAGAGTCATCTCTTGTGTTGGACAAGGGTATTTGCTATCACCGGTGTGTTCTCTTGGCAAAACTCTGTTAGCCTTTGCCCTGCTACATTTTGTACTCCAAAGCCAAACTTGCCTGTTACTCCAGGCATCTCTTAACTTCCTACTTTTGCATTCCAGTCCTTTATGATGAAAAGGACATCTTTTGGGGGTGTGAGTTTTAGAAGGTCTTGTAGTTATTCACAGAGCCGTTCAACTTCAGCTTCTTTGGCATTAGTGGTTGGGGCATAGACTTGATTTACTGTGATGTTGAATGGTTTGCCTTGGCAATTAACAGAGATCTTTCTGTCATTGTGTACCCAAGTACTGCATTTTGGACTCTTCTGTCAACTATGGGGGCTACTCCATTTCTTCTAAGGAATTCTTGCCCACAGTAGAAGATACAATGGTCATCTGAATTAAATTCACCCACTCCAGTCCATTTTATTTCAGATTCCTAAAATGTTGATGTTCACTGTTGCCATCTCCTGTTTGACCACTTCCAATTTACCTTGATTCATGGACCTAACATTCCAGGTTCCTATGCAGTATTGTTCTTAGAGCATCCAACTTTACTTCCATCACCAGTCATATCCACAACTTTTCATTGTTTTCACTTTGGCTCCATCTCTTCATTCTTTCTGGAGTTATTTCTCCACTCTTCTCCAGTAGCATATTGGGCACCTACCAACTTGGGGAGTTCTTCTTTCAGTTTCAAATCTTTTTGCCTTTTCTTGCTGTTCATGGGGTTCTCAAGGCAAGAATACTGAAGTGGTTTGCCATTCCCTTCTCCAGTAGACCACTTTTTGTCAGAACTCTCCACTATGACCTTTCTGTCTTGGGTGGCCCTACACATCATGGCTCATAGTTTCATTGAGTTATACAAGGCTGTGGTCCCTGTGATCAGTTTGATTGAATGGACTGAAAGGTTGTTGTTGAAGCACGAAAAGTCACCGGGATTCTTGGCCTCCGGAGGAGAATTCAATCCGGGGCCAGAGATGAGGCTTGATCACTCAGAGCTTTTGTGTAATAAAGTTTTATTAAAGTATAAAGGTGGAGAAGGCAATGACACCCCACTCCAGCTCTCTTGCCTGGAAAATCCCATGGACGGAGGAGCCTGGTGGGCTGCAGTCCATGGGGTCGCTAAGAGTCGGACACGACTGAGTGACTTCACTTTCAATTTTCACTTTCATGCATTGGAGAAGGAAATGGCAACCCACTCCAGTGTTCTTGCCTGGAGAATCCCAGGGACGGGGAGCCTAATGGGCTGCCGTCTATGGGGTTGCACAGAGTCGGACACGACTGAAGCAACTTAGCAGCAAAGTATAAAGGAGATAGAGAAGCTTCTGACATAGGCATCAGAAGGGGGCGGAAAGAGTACCCCCTGCTAGTCTTCAGCTGGATGTTATATAGTCTAGCAGTTTGCTAATTAAAGAAAGGAATGTCTTAAAAACTCAGAGTGGCACCCGGCCCCTCACCCATAAGATGCATTTTGGGGTAATCTTGGCACCAGCTGAGTCATCCAGGGCCAGAAAAAGATTGACTTGAATCTTGTAGAAGGGCAGATTACCATACAAATAGTTTTGTTTACATAGATTTGGGGAGCAATGTCTGAGTATAACATAATGGTTTGTCAAGTAGGTTCTGAGCCATTAGGCAGAACAGACTTGAAGACAGAGTCTGGGGTAAATGCACAGTACATTAACATAGCTTAGGACAAACATTTCCATAAGAAAAATGCATTGGTTAACTCAAGGTTTGAGAATAGTTAACTTCAGGTGAAACCAGGTGTCATTATGGCAACAGAGTATTTTAAGAGAAACCTCCTTTTAAATTTGTATAGAGAAGGGAAAAAATATCGCTAGTTTGTTTCCTCCTGCTGCTTAAGAGAGAGAAAAATGTCTGACACTTGCAGCCTATTTCCTCAGTTTGGAGACCCCTGGCCTTCCTGTCTGTTACCCTCTCATGACATAGCATAGCTCATAGCTGATAAAAAGGGCTTTAGGGAAGATAGGTTCTAGAGTCGTGTATTCATTCTGCAAATGGAATGAATGTCTTTGCTTAAAATGAGTGGATCTAAGACCAGAAAAACATACATCACATCTGAAATGTGGTGCATGGCAGGAGGTTGAGGCAAGCTCAGTGACAGAACCGCACCCCTTGCATCATGTCCTGCAGAGTAAGTTGACAGCAGCATTTGAAATCACGGCTCACATAGTGGAAGCTCACCAGTGATTCTGAAACAGGAGGCGTGTGGGCAGGGCACAACCTGACAGGCCATCAAAGACAGAAAGCAGGTGGTGGCCAAGTTCCTGGAAATCTCCACCCCTTCCCCAAAATATCTGGAATAATCCTCCCACTCATTGTTCTTCAGTTGGTCAGTTGCGTCTGACTTTGCAACCCCATGGACTGCAACACTCCAGGTCTCCCTGTCCTTCACTGTCTCCCTGAGTTGGGTCAAACTCATGTCCACTGAGTCTGTGGTGCCCTCTAACCATCTCATTCTGTCACCCCCTTCTTCCCCTGCCTTCATCTTTCCCAACATCAGGGTCTTTTCCAATGAGTTGGCTCTTCACATCAGGTGGCCAAAGTATTGGAGCTTCAGCTTCAGCATCAGTCCTTCCAATGAATATTCAGGACTGATTTCCTTTAGGATTGACTGGTTTGATCTCCTTGCAGTCCAAGGGAGTCTCAAGAGTCTTCTCCAACACCACACTTCAAAAGCATCAATTCTTCAGTGATCAGCTTTCTTTATAGTCCAACTCTCACATCCATACATGACTACTGGAAAAACCATAGTTTTGACTATACAGACCTTTGTCAGCAAAGTGATATCTCTGCTTTTTAATACACTGTCTAGGTTTCTCATAGCTTTTCTTCCAAGGAGCAAGCGTCTTTCAATTTGGTGGCTACAGTCACCATACTCAGTGTATTTGGAGCCCAAGAAAATAGTCTGTTACTGTTTCCAGTGGGCTGGCTAGAAGGGCTTCCTCTGAACTGGGGTCCCTGGCTTGTCCTCAGGGCAGCTGTCAGTGATGATCCAGTCCCAGCCACTTGGTTGACTGTTCTAGGAGGTTGTTGGGCTTTCTGGACTGGTTGCAGGAAACAAGAGACTGACCTCCTATACATGTGACCTCAGCAGGCTGTTTCCTGGGCTGTCACTGCAGAGAAGGGACTCCTCCCTGGGCTGGCTACTGCAGGCTGTGGGCCAGGCTCCTCCTTTGTATGTTTTGGCCATTGTTCCTTTAAAAACTGTAGCCCTGCGACTTCCCTGGTGGTCCAGTGATTAAGAATCTATCTTCTAATGCAGGGGACATGGGTTCGATCCCTGATGAAGAAATGAAGATCCCACGTGCCATGGGGCAAATAGAGAGCCCAGGCACCACACACACAAAAAGCTTTTGAGTGTTGCAACTAAGACCCAGTGCAGCCAAACAAGCAAACCTCTCAAGAGCTCTTAAAAAAAAGATTAAATAAAGACTGTAGCCCCCATCCAGTTATCTGCGGTCAACTGTGACTTGAAAATATTAAATGGAAAACTCTGGAAGTAAGCACTTCATAAGTTTTAAATTGTGTGGCGTCTGAGCACAGAGATGAAACTGAAAAGTTGTTGCTATAAGCCATGAAAGATGCCGGGATGCTTGGCCTCAGGAGGAGACGAATTCGATCCGAGGCCAGTGACAAGGCTTGATCTCTCAGAGCTTTTGTGTAACAAAGTTTTATCAAAGTATAAAAGAGATAGCAAAGCTTCTAACATAGACATCAAAAGGGTACAGAAAGAATGCTCCCTTGCTGGTTTTTAGCAAGAAGTTATATACCTATTAGCAAGCTGCTAATTAGAGAAAGGAAATGTCTCACTCCGAGAGTGGCACCAGGTCCTTCACCCACAACCTGCATTTTGAGATAGCATTGGCACAAGGTGAGTCATCCTGGGCCATAAAACAATTGATATGAATCTTGAAGAAAGGCAGATTTTCAAGCAAATACACAGTCTCATTAACATAGCTTAAGAGAACATTTCCATGAGTAAAACATACTGGTTTGCTGAGCCATTATTGGTTCGGAGTCTTATGTGGAACCCACTTGAAGAAAGACCGAGTCTAAGGTAAATACATAGTTCATTAACATATCTTAAGAAAATACATTTCCATTAAAAAATGCATTGGTTAGCTCAAGGTTTGAGAAAAGTTAAGCTCAGGTGAAACCAGGTGTTGTCATGGCAACACAGAATTTTAAAAGAAACCTCCTTTTAATTTTGTATAGAGAAGGGAAAAAAATGTCTGACACATGCAGTCTATTACCTCCACTTGGGGTTCTCTAGCCTTCCTGCCTGTTAACCCTCTCAAAATCTTGCTCTGTCCCACCAAGGGTGTGTATTGGCCCTTGGCCAGAGTGTCCTGTTCATCCATCACCAGTAGCCATCTTGGTTATCAGAGTGGTGGCTGAGGTGTCACAGCCTGTGTTCAAGTGGCTCTGATTTTACTTAAAGGCCCCACAGCCCAGGAGGAGTGATGCTGGGGATCCATCAGACTGTATCTGGCTTGTAAAGTGAACTTTGTCCTGGGGTGTGTGGACAGAAGTCACGTTGCGTATGTAGGGTCCAGTGCTCTTCCACTGGGGATTCTGGAACACACCCCTGAGGACACGGGGGATGACTGTATGTATTAAGAACCTGACCCTTAAAGGCTGACTTTTCAATTGATGGCACTGCATCATGTTTCAGTGGGGGCCACACGAATTCCCACTTCCAATCCCATATTCATGGAGTCTAATATGGGTACAATTTCTTTCAGAATAATATTTATGCTCTTACCTCCCCAGTGGAATAAGATTCTGAGATTTCTTCCCCTAAGGGCTGCTCTACTGGGGAAGAGGAGAAAGTAAATTTCCCTTCCAGTTAAAGAGATACAAGTTGGTAGGAAGGGTTCTGTTCTACAAAGAGTTCACAGAGGTAGTCAATATTTACTAGATTTAAAAGGCAGTGAGAAAGTCTTACTGATGTCCTGGGAGAAAAAGAGTTAACTGACACACACAAAGTACAGCCCAGAACAGGCAGACCACTTGGCTGGCACTATTTATATGTAATTTTAAAGCAATTTTTAAGCAGAGGTAGTAGCTCCTGTGTCCTGTCTGTCTCCCTCTCTCTTCTCTCTGGTTTCTGCCCTCATTTTCCTTGGTCGTCCTGCAGGATCGCCTTCAGAGCCGCACCCCTGCTCCCACCTTCTGGGTAGATTAGCCAGAGGCTCCAAATGATGAGCTAAGCCATTAGCCATGATTTCAATTTGATGCCCGCAGATTTTAAAGCAGGCAGGAATTATTTTTCTGTGGCAGCATTCTTGGCCCGACAAGGAATGAAAAAAAAAAGTCACTTTTGTCACAATCATATACTGAACGTGACTAGAGGAAGATGAGCATCAAGTATGATTAAGAACATGTGTTAGAAAGAATTCTTGATTTTTACAGGAGGAAAGTGTTAGGTAGTTAGAATAGGAAAAAGGAGTTCAGGATGGCGGTGGCTAAAAGACAAAGAAGGGAAAAGCCCACGAAAATAGAACAAAGGAAAATCCAAGGACGGGAATGAGGACCTTAGGTAGAACAAACAGCCCTCCTGGCTAGCCCAATTTACACAGGGCAGGCTCAGGGGGAGGGAAAAACATGTAAAAAGAGGGGCCAAAATTGAGCTTTGGGCTTCTCTTCTCTCCGAAGTCTTTTGGGTTGGCCCACCCTCACGCCTCGAGGATGTATTTTCCTTTGATTGTAAATAAAACTGAGCTGTAACACTGGTCCGTCTGTCGCTTCAAATTTTTGCGGTGGCAAGACAGAACCAAGGAAATTACGCACTCTCCCAACAAAAGGAAGCAGGAAAACAATGTTTGACCTTTTGCAGGTAAAAGTCACCAGCCAAGGTAAGAGAAACATCTGGGGGTGATGCAGAAGACATTCCTACTGGAAAATAAAAAAAACCCAGTCTTCACAGGATGCTTTAACATGTTCATCTCTGCTTCTTGACCTGTAAATGTGCCCGTTTCCTTCAGAGAAGAGATCACCAACCCCACTCAGTCATGTCTAAATTCCCCCCAAGTTCTATCTTTAAACAAGTTGCCAGAGCCCAGATGTTTTACACAGACCCTGAGACCCCAGCCTGTGCTGAGGTCAGTGTTCATTCAGGAAACGGGAGCTGAGGGAGGCCTGTGAACAGCACCCAGTTGCCCGGAGATGAGGAGGCAGCCGGCCTGTGAGGACCCCCGGCCCCTGCTCCCCGGCAAAGGCTTTTCCGTGTGTGGGCAGTGAAAGCTCTTCCTCCTCCTCTTCTCTTCCTTCGGTGTCTCCTCTAGAGCATTTTGTCTGCAGATTCTCGGCCTCAAGGAACTCAGTAATAATTGCACTTCCTTCAACGGGAAGCTTACCACCCGGCCCCTCTCCAGATGGAATCACCCCAGTTCCCCGAGGAAGGAAGGAGCCACCTGGACACATGGTGGGGGAGTGTGTGTGTTGAGAGGGGGCAGTCTCAGTGCCTGGGGGTGGGGGTGGGTGCATTGCTCTCACCAGGTAGATTCTACTTTATGCCATTTACACTTTGGAACCCTTGCAATTCCTCTATTTTTCTAAGCAGCTTCTAATGTTGCCACTTTGGGAGGAGCGGGAGCAGTTTCCAGCTCAGGCCATCGTGGCCACGGCTGGAGGTCCCACGCTGCCTTCTTCCTGAGGCTCCTGGTGCATCCTGGGAAGTTTCCACCTGTTGTTGAGAATTCCTTCTTTCATTTTCCCTCACATATGTGAGCCAAACAGCTAAACATACTTGGCTTTAGTCATTTTGTCAGAAGCGAAGTTGCTTTACCCCGATTCCAGAAGTTGGTTTTTAGTGTCCCCCCCGTCCCTCCCTTCAGGCTCCTGTGTGGGCCGTCCATATGGTGGGGAGATCCCGGGGAGCACCTGTGTGTCCCTCCTCTAGGCCAGGACTGTTTCCCTTCACTGCTGCTACTCTGACCTTTTATTATTATTTTATTGGCTTGTGTGATATTGCCCCTCCACACCCCCCCCCCACACATACACATGACAAGTTCTGAGCCTGTGGAAAGTGTATTTGTATCCTCTGAGTGAGTGTAAAATCTATAGGAAGAATTTTGAAATGTTTAAAAAAAATTATCTGAATTGCTGACTTAGTGTGAAATGTTAGGGTTTTTAAAGGTTTTTAAAAAGTTCTCAAATGGTTTGGTTCACAACCAGAATAAGTAAGACATTTCTCTGGATCGTGAACTTGACTCCTGAACAACATCCCCTGTGGAGGCCGTAGACTCTGCAGGCTGGATTTGGTCAGCCCTCCCTCTTGCTTCCCTCCCCCACCATCAATTCCCCAGGGAACATTCCGGCCTGTTTTCCCTTCAGGTCACAGGAAGCAGGGCTCTTTGATCTATAACAGGATTGTGGTAGTTTCATAAACCGATGGGTGGATTTTTTTTACTCACAAAGGGACTGTTTAGAATAACGGCTGCAAATGCACTTGATCTTACTTTTCTGTGAGCACAGGAGTTATGTGGGAACACAACCACTGACGTCAAAGAGCTTGAAGTTGGGGCTTCACCTGGGGCACCGACCCCCTACTCCCCTAAGCTGTGCACCTGTCACAGCCATGTGCTGCCATGACTGACACCAGGCTTCCCTGGAAAACCTTCTGCTCCGACACTGGGCTTGAATGTTTCCCAGGACAGACTCTGTACAAATGCCCATCAGTAAATGCCCAGCGTCCAGCCTGTCTGAGCAGAGGACGAGCCTGCAGTGGAGTCTGACACAGCCCTAGGACCCTCCTTGTCCCAAGGAACACGAAGTGTGGGGGTGACATTCTTAGGAAGAAGGCTGTCTCTCTCCCCACGTTTTGTCACTAGGGTAGTGGCGTCTCCTGGGCCCTCTCTATGGTTGGAGGGCAGGGGCTGACCTTGCAGAAGAAATGTAAGGGCACCACCTCACATGTCCCTCCTTCTGCAAGTTTGAAGGCCCCTTCCCACAAAGTCCACCTGAGGGGGCTGACCTGATGTGGCCAAAGCCCTCGCATAAAGCGGCCGCTCAGAGGAGAAGAAAATGGCCAGAATGGCCAGTGGTCACTCCTGGTGGGGGGATCAGTCCTGTGCATCACCCAGGAAGGGTGATCAGGAGCAAAGCTGGGCTCTGAGCACAGTGAGGGGACAGCAGACTACCACCGTGACCTCAGGCAGTGGTCTCTGCTCCAGTCAAGCCTGAGACAGGGAGCTCTTGTCATTTCAGAAGGGGAGAGCGAGTGCCGTGTGCACTGATAAAGCCAGATTAGGTGCAAAAGTGGAACCCTAACCACAGCCTGCAGAAACCAGGCCAGGAAACCAGCCTGCCCTTTGCAACCACCAGTTTAGAAAACAACCCCTCGCCTGTGCTCACCTGCCCAGAGGACTAGCCCTTCACCTGTGCTCAGCTGCTTACCTTCCCAGAACTGTATTGAATGCCACCTAAAAGACCTAGCAAGCTTGAAGCCCCTTCTGGACAGACGGGGACCCAGGGCATGGGGAAGTGGCCGTGGCCATGCTCTGCCCCTGCTGGGCTCTGCAAACAGTCTGTTCTGGTTCAGAAGGAGGCTTTTCTAGGCATCATGGGGACCTGTGCCCCCAGGCAGCTAAGATGATACGGGAGCATCTCGTCCCAAGGCTGTGGGAGGGTCAGAGACCCTGGCTGGTCCCCCAGCTCCAGGGGCCTCATGTGGCCGCCGGCTACAGGACAGGCCCCTCATGTGTCCGCAGCAGAAAGGAGAGGAGGTGGGGTGGTGGTGCAGGAACCTGCTGGTGTGGACAGAATGTCCCCCAAGTGCACCCTCTGTGTGGGTGTTTGGAGGGGCCCTCAGAGCTGCTGAGGGTTGGATGAGGTCATGATGGGGGCCTGCAGTGGGATCGGTGACCTGTAAGAAGAGGAAGAGGTCACTGAGGAACAGCAAGAGGGCCCGTCCTTGGGCCAGGAAGAGGCCTCCCCAGGGACCCCAGCATCTGCATTCATGAGCAGCCCAGCAGGTTCCAGCAGGCCGAAGCTCATGGAGCATGTGACCCTGAGGTCACTGCAGCCTCACGTTTCTCCTCTCTCTTGCCTCCTCCTTCGTGTCTGTGCTTCCCCTCCTGGCTTCTTGATGACATTATCGGATGGTTTATCTACTTTATTTTCCAAAGAATTATTTGTCACTCCCTCTCCCTCTCCCTCTCATGAAACTCTACTTTTATCTTCAATAATCCTTTCCCTCCAGGTTACTTTTTATACTTTCCCCAGCTTTTTGAGTCACGAGCTTAATCAATCTACTTTCAGTTATTCCTTTTTATTAATACAAGTGTTTCAAACTATGAATTTTCTCTTTCAGCTGGATTTTTTGTTGACCTCAAATTTATTCTAAACTAATATGAAAGCAGAAATGCCTGTCAGTAGAGGCAATTTCTGTTACAAAGGGAACACAGGAGGGAAAACGGTAAGTCACAGTGCAAACAGTGTGAGCAGGGGGCCTATTGTTGTGGAAGCCGGGCAGGGACTGTATGCGGATGTGTACTGCTCTCTCCTCTAGAAATTGTTTTTCCAACGATGAAAATCTTTTAAAAAATTCAGTCTAGTACTGACACAGGAACATTTTCACGGATGAATGAAACAAGTAGAGTTTAAACAGTGACCCAGATAAGTGATGCAGGAGACGTAGCGGGTTGTTTAGTCTGTGTGCAGAAAATGACCGCATGGGTAAAAACAGAGCTAGTGCCTCATCAAAGCCTTGGTGCAGAGGCAGACTCCAGAGAGACTCATTCTCCAATGTTAGAGATGAAAGCAGGACAATCACAGTAAGGATCTTAGTAGCCAGGGAGAGATTTTTAAACAAGGATCTCAAAACACAATTCATAAAGTTAAAAGATAGAATCTTATGTCAACCTAAGTTCACTATAGAGTTCAGAAACCCACGCCATGCATATTTCATACAACCAGGATTATACTGGGGCTTCCCTGGTGGCTCAGTTGGTAAAGAATCCACCTGCAGTGCAGGAGACCCGGGTTTGATCCCTGGATCCGGAAGAACCCCTGGAGAAGGAAATGGCAACCTGCTCCAATATTCTTGCCTGGGAAATCCTGCAGACAGAGGAACCTGGTCGCCTACAGTCCATGGGGTTGCAAAGAGTTGGACACGACTTAGCAACTAAACCAGCACCACCAGGATTATATTCCATTAAAATATATAAAGAGCTTCCCCAAATCATCCAGAAAAAGACAAAAAAATCCAACAGAAAACTTTGCAAATTACTTGGAACAGCATTTGTGGTGGGCAGAACATGGACATCTTCTCCCTCAAAGGTGTCCAGGTTCTGAGTCCAGAATTTCTGATGAGGCCACCTCATTGAGCAGAGGAGCTGTGTAGGTGTGACTCTACTGGGCTGTCTGGGTGAGTCCACCTAACAGGGAGGCAGGGCCACAAAGTAGCTGGGAGGACGGGAACAGGCAGAGAGAGTCAGAGCCAGGGCCTGGGAACATGGAGCTCCTGAGGCTGAAGAAGTCAGAGAAGCTGATCTCCCAGAACCCCCAGAGGAGCCCAACCTGATTGGACCCAGTCCTAGGTGCCGTCCTCAGACCTGCAGCAGAATAAGAGTGCAGTGATGGGGGAACTTGTCGACGTGGCCATAGGAAACCACTCCCCAGTGCATAGAAGAGGGAGCACGGACACTCCATGTGCATATTTCCTAAGTCCCTGGAGACGAAGAGCAATGCAGCACTGAGTAGCAACCAGAAGACCCACATCGGTTCTGAACACTCTGGGAAGGTACCCATGGGATGCTGGTGACCACAGTGGGGCTGGCAGAGTCATGGGCAGTGACCGCAGGGTGTCGGCCCAGGAGCACGCAGGGACCACATCCCCACAGGTGGGACAGGCTGAATGGGACTGAGGTGTTGATACAGCATGTGGACAGATGTCTCAGACATGGTAGAGACAAGAAAGCATCACAGAAGAGTGGCATCAGCAGGATCTTTCCCGCCATTCATGAAATTAACACATACACGCACACCAGAGAGCCATGTGACACACCCTGAGGTGTACAGTGTGCTCTGGATGCCAGTAACGGGGCAGCTGGAGATCCCTGCCCTTGGGAGCTCACGCTCCACACACACATCTGAGGATGGATTTCAAGGCCTCGGCTGAGGAGCCGTGAGGAGCAGAGATGGACAGGGGCCCAAGTGAAGGGGACCAATCAGTTAACAAGGGCGGGGAGAAGCGGCGACCAGGGTGGAAGCGTTGTGTGCAGCTGTCTGCTCTGGGGACCAAGTGAACACAAAAGACACACAGCCAGAGCCTCAGGGTGCCGGGGGCCAGCGTGAGGAACTCCGCCCAGGGCAAAGGTCATGAGGAAGGAGGCTTGGCATACGCAAAGGCGTGATCAAGCCTCAGGAAACCCCCTGTTCCCGAGCATCTACCCCAAAACCAGAGTCTGTTTTATGCTCTCACCTACACCTCTGACTTTACGGAGGGCTCTCCCCCATAACCGTTTCTCTCGGAGAAGGAGTAAACGTGCAACTCCAGGGCAATAAAAATTCCTGGGCGTGACAAGAGTGTTTCGGCTTACGGACTCCTCTGAAGGTTCTCTAGCCCACCTGTATAGGTTTGTCTGGCCACATGTGATTGTTTACAGCTTCCCAACCTGAGAGGCACGAGATGTTTTAGACTTACTAAAGGCAAATTCTTTTGGGGAGTTGGAAATTATTAGTATAGTGGGTTGGTTAGGAATTATATTGGTGAAGGGTTTTCATTTGTTGTGTCAATAATTGCTGCTAATTCCCTCCCCTGAGTGGGACAAGGATGTCTCAGGTCAAACCTCTCTGCTGACAGACTAGATTTTGTGACAGGATTATCCATACTCCTGCCACTACGCACATGATTGTTTACTACCTCTCAACCATAAACAGCACAGAGAGTTTTGGAGTATTTTGAGTCTTAATTAGCATAGGGCTTTTTCTTCTTGTTGAGTCAATGATTGCTGCCAGGCCTCCATATCCTTAGGCACCTGGGAATATATTAATCAATGTATTTGGAATATAGAAAAGGAAATATAGTAGTTTTTGATGTTAGCAATACTAGACTTTTTGAGTTAATGAATTTTCTCTTTTGTAATAGATCACTGTACTTTGTTATAAATCACTGTGTCCTTGCTATGTAAAAATGTAACTTTATCACTATCTTGAGACTAAATAGATCTTAAGGGGAGCATTGGTGAAAGGATTTCATTTGTTGGGCTGATGTTTGCTGCTAAATCTCCATGTTCCCTGCCCTTATAATGAATATAACTAGCATATAGGAGAAATAAGTATTAACCTTTAAGCATATAGGAGAAATAAGCATTAACCTTTAAGATTAATCATGTTAACCTTGGGTTAAATAAATTCCTTTCTTGATTGTAACTCACTACACCCTCACCCTATAGGAATGTAACTTTATTTGGAGGGTGGTGCCTGGTTTAAGAAAAAACACCCTTGGAAAAAATAAGTTTTTTGGTTATCAGAAAGAAAGGATCATAAAATGTCAGCGGGTCTCATGGCCAGAAGATGATGTAATATTCCTAAGACCTTTTTTTTACATTTATGTGAAGCACCCGATTTTGATAAAGGTCAGAACTGTTGACTCCCGCGTGACTCTGTATTCATCCCTATGTGTAACAAAAGGTATATAAGCAAACCCCAAAATAAAGAAATTGGATCAGTTTCCAGAAAGACTGATTCCACTATGTCGTTCTTTCTTGCTCCTCGTTTTTCTGGCTGAATTCCCATCTGGAGCATGGATGCTATTCCACGTAATCCAAGTTATTCAGCCTCTTTTTCTCCACTAATCTTCCTACTACACTATCCATTTCTAATCTCTCTATATATCTGTAATTAAATATGTATTTTTCCAAGGACGCCGACTCCGTCCCCACCTTCGAATCACCCTGCATCCACTGGGGCTGGACCCTGGCATCAGGGAGCCCCAGGCTTCTGGGTGTCGGGGCATGGTGCTCCCGCCCCGGCATGGCCTTGCGTGTGCACCGATTGCCTGCAGGCTGACTCTGTCTCCACACACAACCAAATAGCCCTGGTGTTTATTTCAAGCCATGACCACCGGCTTCCAGGATTTCAGGGTGGAAACACCTGAATTCCTCCAGGTCTGGGTGCGTCCATCAGCTTGGTCCAGTGCTGGAGTCTGCATGATGTTACCCACTGACCTGAGGTGAACTCCTGCCATAGTGTGAGACCAGCACATGTTGAGTGTGTCCCTGACTTGCACACAACCTGCCTGTGGTCCCTGTAGCCGTAAAGTCCATGGGCACCACTTGCCAGTGGCCTGAACAGAAGCAGCCACCTAATGCAGACATAGAAACCATGCGAGTGATGGGAAGGAACCACATCTCAAGACTGTGGGTCTGAAGTTGTTTTCTCATGGCTCAGTCATCACACCCACCTCTATACTGGCTCCTGTATCCTTAACCTTGACTCCTGTTTGGACAAGAAGAATAATCATTTTTACTTCAATCTTTTTGCAGAATCAGAAATTCATAGACTCCAGTCTAGTGTAACCTGTGGCTTATCATTAAAATTTCCCCCTAGATCATATATTTTTAAATGTATAGAGACATTTCATTCTGGAATCAGATGATGAACTCTCTTTTCATAGCTTATTTCTGTGGCAGAACAGAGCTGTCTCTAACACCTTGAAAATGTTTCCAGAACTTCCCTGGTGGTACACTGGATAAGAATCTGCCTGGCCACGCAGGGGGCATGGGTTTGATCCCTGGTCCAGGAAGATTCCACAGGCTGTGGGGGCAACTGAGCCCATGCACCACAACAATGGAGCCTGTGCACCCAGAGCCCATGCTCTGCATGAACAGAAGCCACCACAGTGAGAGGCCCGTGCACAGCAACTACCGAGCTTGTGCTCCAGAGCCCATGCTCTGCTACAAGGGAAGCCGCTGCATTGAGGAGCCCATGCATTGCAGCTAAAGAGTAGCCAGCTCTCGTTCTTTGCAACTAGAGAAAGCCTGCTTGCAGCAATGAAGACCCCCAAAATAAAATAAGTTAATTTATTAAAAAAAGAATTAGGACTTGGACACATATTTAAAAAAAAACAAACAAAAACAAAATAAAAATTTCTAGAGCATTGGGAAGGAAAGTAAACTTCCAACTTTTTCTAGAAAATGAATATAACATTAGTGACAAAAATCTGAAAACATTGTTCCAAAGGAAATTACAGGTTTTCAACAACCTGCCAGTACATGTCAATGCAGAAAAGGTAAGAAAAGTCTAGAAACAAAGTCAGTAGCACATTAGAAATAATGCAAGGTGATTAGCAATGCTAGGATATGTCTGTAAGATTTACCTATTCATATAATCATCACATCAATAATCGTAAGAAGAAACTGCATGATTATCTTCAGAGTTGCCACAAAAGTATTTCTAAAAACATTCTTTACGATAACACGGAATAAAATGTAATAGATGGATATTTCCTTACTATTAAGAAATATGTTAAGTATAAAATACATTCTCATGCTTAATATGAGAATGAGCGCATGTGTGCAAAGTCACTTCAGTTGTGTCTGACTCTTTGCAGCTCCATGGACTACAGCCCACCAGGCTCCTCTGTCCATGGGATTCTCCAGGCAAGAACACTGGAGTGGCCTGCCACAGCCTCCTCCAGGGAATCCTCCTGACCCAGGGACTGAACCTGCGGCTCTTATGCCTGCTGCACTGGCAGACATGTTCTTTCCACTAGCACCACCTGGGGAGCCCTGAGAGGAGAGTACTTTCATTGAAGTCAAGAAAAAGCAATCATACCCAGTACTGGCACTGCTGCAGAACATTATACTGGAGGTAGCAGTCCATGCAGTTTTTAGCTGAATAATATTCCATTTCTGGCTGCACAGCAGTTTATTTATTCACTCATCTACTAAAGGACATCTTGGAATATCACTGATGAACATAGATGCAAAAATCCTCAACAAAATTCTAGCAATCAGAATCCAACAACACATTAAAAAGATCATACACCATGACCAAGTGGGCTTTATCCCAGGGATGCAAGGATTCTTCAATATCCGCAAATCAATCAGTGTAATTCACCACATTAACAAATTGAAAAATAAAAACCATATGATTATCTCAATAGATGCAGAGAAGGCCTTTGACAAAATTCAACATCCATTTATGATAAAAACTCTCCAGAAAGCAGGAATAGAAGGAACATACCTCAACATAATAAAAGCTATATATGACAAACCCACAGCAAACATTATCCTCAATGGTGAAAAATTGAAAGCATTTCCCCTAAAGTCAGGAACAAGACAAGGGTGTCCACTTTCACCGCTACTATTCAACATAGTTCTGGAAGTTTTGGCCACAGCAATCAGAGCAGAAAAAGAAATCAAAGGAATCCAAATTGGAAAAGAAGAAGTAAAACTCTCACTGTTTGCAGATGACATGATCCTCTACATGGAAAACCCTAAAGACTCCACCAGAAAATTACTAGAGCTAATCAATGAATATAGTAAAGTTGCAGGATATAAAATCAACACACAGAAATCCCTTGCATTCCTATATACAAATAATGAGAAAGTAGAAAAAGAAATTAAGGAAACAATTCCATTCACCATTGCAACGAAAAGAATAAAATACTTAGGAATATATCTACCTAAAGAAACTAAAGACCTATATATAGAAAACTATAAAACACTGATGAAAGAAATCAAAGAGGACACTAATAGATGGAGAAATATACCATGTTCATGGATCGGAAGAATCAATATAGTGAAAATGAGTATACTACCCAAAGCAATTTACAAATTCAATGCAATCCCTATCAAGCTACCAGCCACATTTTTCACAGAACTAGAACAAATAATTTCAAGATTTGTATGGGAATACAAAAAACCTCGAATAGCCAAAGCAATCTTGAGAAAGAAGAATGGAACTGGAGGAATCAACTTGCCTGACTTCAGGCTCTACTACAAAGCCACAGTCATCAAGACAGTATGGTACTGGCACAAAGACAGACATATAGATCAATGGAACAAAATAGAAAGCCCAGAGATAAATCCACACACATATGGACACCTTATCTTTGACAAAGGAGGCAAGAATATACAATGGAGTAAAGACAATCTCTTTAACAAGTGGTGTTGGGAAAACTGGTCAACCACTTGTAAAAGAATGAAACTAGATCACTTTCTATCACCGTACACAAAAATAAACTCAAAATGGATTAAAGATCTAAATGTAAGATCAGAAACTATAAAACTCCTAGAGGAGAACATAGGCAAAATACTCTCAGACATAAATCACAGCAGGATCCTCTATGATCCACTTCCCAGAATTCTGGAAATAAAAGCAAAAATAAACAAATGGGATCTAATTAAAATTAAAAGCTTCTGCACAACAAAGGAAAATATAAGCAAGGTGAAAAGACAGCCTTCTGAATGGGAGAAAATAATAGCAACTGAAACAACTGACAAACAACTAATCTCAAAAATATACAAGCAACTTCTGCAGCTCAATTCCAGAAAAATAAACGACCCAATCAAAAAATGGGCCAAAGAACTAAGTAGACATTTCTCCAAAGAAGACATACGGATGGCTAACAAACACATGAAAAGATGCTCAACATCACTCATTATTAGAGAAATGCAAATCAAAACCACAATGAGGTACCACTTCACACCAGTCAGAATGGCTGCGATCCAAAAATCTGCAAGCAATAAATGCTGGAGAGGGTGTGGAGAAAAGGGAACCCTCCTACACTGTTGGTGGGAATGCAAACTAGTACAGCCACTATGGAGAACAGTGTGGAGATTCCTTAAAAAATTGCAAATAGAACTACCTTATGACCCAGCAATCCCACTTCTGGGCATACACACCGAGGAAACCAGAATTGAAAGAGACACATGTACCCCAATGTTCATCGCAGCACTGTTTATAATAGCCAGGACATGGAAACAACCTAGATGTCCATCAGCAGATGAATGGATAAGAAAGCTGTGGTACATATACACGATGGAGTATTACTCAGCCGTTAAAAAGAATTCATTTGAATCAGTTCTGATGAGATGGGTGAAACTGGAGCCAATTATACAGAGTGAAGTAAGCCAGAAAGAAAAACACCAATACAGTATACTAACACATGTATATGGAATTTAGGAAGTTGGCAATGACGACCCTGTATGCAAGACAGGAAAAAAGACACAGATGTGTATACCAGACTTTTGGACTCAGAGGGAGAGGGAGAGGGTGGGATGATTTGGGAGAATGGGAATTATAACATGTATACTGTGATGTAAGAATTGAATCGCCAGTCCATGTCTGACGTAGGGTGCAGCTTGCTTGGGGCTGGTGCATGGGGATGACCCAGAGAGATGTTGTGGGGAGGGAGGTGGGAGGGGGGTTCATGTTTGGGAACGCATGTAAGAATTAAAGATTTTAAAATTTAAAAAAAATAAAAAATTAAAAAAAAAAACAAAAAAACAAAAACAAAGCAAACTGCTTATTATATGTTTTAATAATGTTTAAGTGGCTTCACAAACATATAATGAGTCAATATGGATTACTGACAATAAATCTATATCAGCAAATCATTAAAAAAAATAAAAAAAATAAAATTGGACTCATTATACTGTTAAAAAAAAAAAAAAAGGACATCTTGGTTGCCTTCAAGTTTTGGCAACTGTGGATAAAGCTACTTTAGACGTCTGCATGCAGAGTTTTGTGTGGACATAAGTTTTCAATTTTTCTAAGTAAAAACCAGGAAATGTGATTACTAAATGATAGGGTAAGAGAATGTTTAGTTTTGTAAAAAACCAAACTGTCTTTCATAGTGGATGAACCATTTGTACACAAGCAATGAACGAGAGTTCCTGTTGCTCTGCATCCTCACCAGCGTTTGATGCTGTCAGCGTTTTCAATTTTAGCCAGGTTAATAGGTGTGTAACTTTTTTGGTTTGCCATTCCTTAATGACATAGGATAGGTAAACATCTTTTCATATGCTCATTTGCCATCTGAATATCTTCTTTGATGAAATATCTGTTTGATCTTTTGCCCATTTTTTAATTGGGTTGTTTGTTTTCTTATTGTTGAGTTTTAAGAGTTCTTTGTACAGGTTAGATACAAGTCTTTTATCACATATATGCTTTGCAAAGTTATTCTTCTTGTCTGTGGCTTATCTTTTCATTCTTTTAACAATATATTTCATGTGTGTGTGCGCTAAGTCACTTCAGTCGTGTCTGACTCTTTGTGACCACATGGACCATAGCCCTCCAGGCTCCTGTGTCCATGGGATTCTCCAGGCAGGAATATGGGTCGCCATTTCCTCCTCCAGGGGATCATCTCGACCCAGGGATCGAACATGCGTTTCTTATGTCTCCTGCATTTGCAGGTAGGTTCTTTACCACTAGCACCACTTGGGAAGCACAGTATATTCCACAGAGCAGTTTTAAATTTTAATGAAATGGAACTTGTCAAATTTTTCTTTCATGGATGATGCATTTGGTATATCTAAATAGTCATTCCAAACCCAAAGTCATCTGGATTATTTCTTATGTTATCTTTCAGGAGTTTTATAGTTTTGCATTTTAAATTTAGATCTCTGATTTGAGTTAACTATTTTTGAGTTGATCTTTGTAAAAGGTGTAAAGTTTGGGTCCAGATTGATTGTTTTTTGCATGTGAAAGTCCAGTTGTCTTGGCACCACTTGTTGAAATGACTATCCTTTATCCATTGAATTATCTTTGCTTGTTGATCAAAAATCTATTAACTGTATTTTTGTGGGTCTATTTCTGTGCTATTATTCTGTCTCACTGACTTATTTGCCTGCTCTTTTGTCAATACCACAATGTAGCACTATAGGAAGCCTTGAATTCAGGGAGTGTCAGTCATTTAATTTTGTTCTTCTCCTTCAATATTTTTTTGGCTGGTCTGTGCCGTGTGTGTGTATATATATATATACTTTATAACCAGTCTATCAATCTACAAAAAAAATAGGTTTTTGAATGAGATTTCAGAAAATATATAGATTAAGTTCTGAAGAACTGACATCTTGATGCTATTGAGTCTTCCTATCCATGTACATAAATTATTTCTCCACTTATTTTTTCTTTGATTTCTTTCATTAGAATTTTGTAGTTTTCCTCATATATATCTGGCATATATTTTTTAGATTTATTCCTAAGCATTTCATTTTGGGGGTGAAAATGTACACGAATGGTATTGTGTAATTTCAAATTCTCCTTGTTTGTTGCTGATGTATGGGAAGCAACTTACTTTTGTATGTTAACTTTGCATCCTTAAACCTTATTATAATCACTTATTAGTTCCACAAGTTTTTGAAACTTATTTTTTTGGATTTTATACATAGAAGTTTACATCATCTGTGAACAGACAGTGTTATGTCTTTCCTCCCTATCTGCAAATGGCTTATTTCCTTTTCTTATTGCATTGGCTAGGACTTCCAAGATAATATTGAAAAACAGTGGTGAGAAGGAAGGTTTTGTTAATGCCTCTTCTGCATCTATTGCTATGATCATATGACTTTTCTTCTTTAGTCTGTTGATGTGATAGATTACATTAACTGATTTTCAGTTTTCAGAGCTTTCACTTTGGGGTAAGTCTTCTGCACCTTGATTTTGGAAGTTTATATTGACCTTTTTTCAAGCTCATTGACTCTTTCCTCAGCTGTGTCCAGTCTATTGCTGAGCCCATCAAAGGCGCTTTTCACTTGTGATATGGTGTTTTTGATTACAGCATTTCCTTCTCATTCTTTCTTAGTGTTTCCATGCCTGCTTATATTGCCATTTGTTTGTGCATGTTGCCCTCTTCCTTTATTCAGTCTCTGGGCATGTTCATACGTTCCAACATCTTTGCCATATTTTGAGTCTGGTTCTGATGATAGTTCTGTTTCTTCAAGCTGTTTTGACTTTTAGTGTGCCTTGTAATTTCTTGTTGAATGTCAGACATGATACACTGGGTAGAGGAACTGAAGTAAATAGTTCTTTTATGTGAGGTTTTCTTTTCATCTGCCAGGGGCTGGGGTGTGTTTGCCATTTGCTCTAGATACTGGCATCAGAGGCTAAAGTCTCTGGTGTGTTCTTGTTCTCATCTCCCTGTCATCTTTGGCTTTCCCTAGATGCTTCTTCTTGAGTGCTGAGACATTTAATTATTTTCATTTTACTCCTGCTATTACACAAGGAGCCTGTTAATATGGAAGTATGATGTATAAGGGGATGGGAAGATTCTCGAGTTCTGTGATGAAGGCTCATCTTTTGGTGACTCTGTGCCCTGGACTGTGACAAATGCGTTTCAGTTTCCCTCCCCAATTCAGGTGAGAAAGAAAAGCTAGATTTTCTCATTTGTTCTTGTGAAAGTGAAAGTCACTCAGTCATGTCTGACTCTTGTGACCCCCATGAACTGTAGCCGGCTAGCTTCCTCTGTCCACGGAATTTACCAAGTAAGAATACTGGAGCGGGTTGGAGATATGGAAATTGGTGGTTCAGGTGAAATCTCAGAGGAGGGACTTGAGCATCCAGAGCTCATTGGCTTCAAAGACTGGGTTTGGCCAGAGCCCTGAGCAGTGATTAGAAGCCAGTCACACACCCACCTTCTGCCTTCTTGTCACAGGAATCTATGGGTTCCTTCATGGTGCTTGTGGAGATTCACTGCAGCCCAGAATCCAGCATGGCTCTCTTGGCACTGAGGGCAGTCATGGGGGGAGGGCACACCCTTTATTTTTTCCGAATTGCATGACTGTAGAGTGGCCTGGTTTCCAGGACATATAAATAAGTAGGTAGAAGAGATTGCACCAGGAGACAACTGTATTGGGATTTATTTGAGCTGTCTTAGCTTAACTAATAGAATGTAATAAATACTCAGAATCACATTTGTCTGTAGATGGTAAACTAAGAAGTCAGTTCCTGTCAATGAAACAGAAGTTGGTGGTTTAATTTATTTAATTTTCTAGTTGATTTGTGTTTGGGTAGAACTGACATCTGTTTGAAAAATGCTTTAAAAATAATGTGAAACCTTTCTCCAAAAATTGCACAACTATCAAAATGCCATAACATCTCTTTTTCCCAATAGAAAAGAGCTAAGCACAGCTTTCACTTCCTAAAATAAAACATCTTGCAATTAAGTATATATTC
The DNA here is from genome assembly GCF_001704415.2 of Capra hircus. Taxonomy (NCBI): domain Eukaryota; kingdom Metazoa; phylum Chordata; class Mammalia; order Artiodactyla; family Bovidae; genus Capra; species Capra hircus. The sequence goes on from NC_030808.1 coordinate 146,568,076, forward strand.
AACTATGGCAATTAGATTTTCACATTGAGAGTCCAGAACCAAATGGATAGGAGTTGATTAACTGTTGTGAAAATCAGTTCCAGTTATTTTACCTTCAAACAAATTTTTGAAAGGAAGTGAATATGCTAATTCACCTCAGATGAGAGTGCCAGCATATTCCACATGTGAAGGTCTGGATGCCAGTCTCCCATCTTTTTGGCCCTAATTTGAAAAGCCACAGGCATTCTCTCTCCTGACTCAGGGATGTCTCTGTGTTTGACTGTCTCATTTTTGAAGATTGATATCAGCTAATTGTAAAATTCGAGATGTTGCCTACAAATGTGGCAAAACACATTTGGGTTTGAATTTTTTAAAAAAGTAATCTTAAATTGGGGACACAGAGAAAAATACAGCTCTGATAGGGCAACATAGAGTTCCATTAACCTGGAGGACAAATGATTTGTTTGTTTTTCTGTGGGCCAGCTAGACTACGGTTCTGCTATTTATCTTATTTGAATTTCTTTTTTCTACAACTTAGACCTAAAAATGACCATTTGGAGATGAAAATAATGCCTCGACTCACCTCCAGCCTTTATTGTAAAATGCAATTTGCTGGTGCAATTCTACTGCCAAGATGTGAGGCACTGTGGGGAGAGTTTCCTATTTTCTGCACAAATGTTATTCCAGGGATCCTGTTTTTTTTTTTTTTTTTTCCCCAGCACAAGAGTCCTGAGTAACGGCTTCCACAAGGAAAACCCGCGGCCAGCCCTGGATGATCTGAATTATGACCCGGCAGGGAGACTGGGAAACGTGTGATTTTGCTGCTAAATTCTCACATTTCCCACCAGCTTCCTTCTCTATGTTTTTCTGCCGTTTGTTAAAAAATGAAAAGATGATGATGATTCAGATCAGCTGATCAATTTTCTCACCTGCAAAGTGTGAAGAATCGGCCAGAGCCCATGGAGTGATTGTGAAGGTGACAGCAGTTGATGGGGGAGCTCCAAGGGCGCATCCAGCCCTAGCCTCACTGCCAACAACCTCCAGAGACACTGCTGCGGGGGTTTCCTCCTACCTCTGCTGTTCCTGAAGGCACAGAGGAACCATGTGGTCACTGAACCGGGGGCCACTGTCCTGGATAGTACCAGAGAGTACTCTGAGTCTAACTGGCTAGCTTAGGTGAAAATGTACTCTGAAATGACCCTCTAACAAGGCGTTGAAAGCAGCTTGCTTTGGTTTCCAAAACCAACAGCATTTGCTCAAGGAAGTTGTTTAACTGAATAACACACAAGCAAGCAGAGTGTTTTCCAGGTAACTTTCAGTGTAAAATCACCTAGGTTTTGGATGCAGAAAAGAGAGCTTTAACCCAAAGCTGGGGTTCAAGGATCACTCACAGCATGTTTCTGAAGAATGTAAAGACACAAAAGGGCTGAGCATATCCTTCTGGGAGAACCGTTGTTTGAGCAGTTAACTATAACTAACATTTATAGGTGGATTTTACCTCTGAGAAGAACTTCTACCAACGCATGACAACCAGCTTCTTTCTTTCAGAAAGCTCAGGGATGAAAGTAGGAAGTTGTCAATCTGGATAAAATGAAGTCGAATATAACAAACTAGATTTCTGATTTGGAATGTATGGCTTGAGTCAAAAGATCAGTTTGCTAGGTTCCCACACAGAATGATTCTCAAGAAAGGAAAGACACACAGGGCACTCTGCATTATTCTCTGGTACACTGGATTGAGCAGAGAGTTCTATGACTTGCTAGTTCTCTAACTACAACTAACATAGATAGGTGAAAATGTACTCTGAGATGACCTCTTAGTGAGGAGTTGCAAACATCTCTGTCAGTTCAGAAAACCTGAGCATTAGAGTAGGAAGTTGTCAATCTCCAGGAAACCAAAGAGAGCAGTGTATTGTAAGATGCTAGTTGCCTGAAGCAGGAAATACAGCTTGAATCACAAATTTGGCTTGCGGTGTCCACGCACACCTAATTTCTGAATCAAAACGTAAAGACACAAGCAGGGCACACAGGATCTCCTTGGGAGAACACTGCTTTGAGCAGAGAGTTTGGTGCATAGTTACTTTTCTCACTACAGCTCAGCTGGTGACCTGCAAATGTGCTCTGAGATGAATTCCTCACAGGAGGTGAAAGCAGCTTCTCTCTTTGAGAAAATTCAAGAATCAGACCTGGAAGTGATTGATCAGAAGCAAAGAAAAGCCACCAAGGGGTTTCTTGGTAACTTACACTATAAAATCTAAGCTTTCTGAGGCAAAAAAAAAAAAAAGAGACTTTAGAAAGCAAGCTCTGGTTTCTGTGTTCACAGCGTGATTCAGAATAATGTAAAGAAACAACCTGGGCACTTGATCCTCCTGTGAGAATACGGGTGTTCAACAAGGAGTTCTGTGACCAGAGAGTGCTCTGAGTCTACCTAGTCCGCTTAGGTGAAAATGTACTCTGAGATGACCGTATAACAAGGAGTTGAAAGCAGCTTCCTTTGATGTCCAAAACCAACAGGATATGATTAAAGAATTGGTGGAACTGAATAAAACACAAGCAAGCAAAATGTTTTCCAAGTAACTTTCAGTCTAAACACAACTAGGCTTTGGATGCAGAAAAGAGAGCTTTAACCCAAAGCTGGGGTTCAGGATCATTCACAGTAGGTTTCTGAAGAACCTAAAGACACAGAAGGGCTGAGTGGATCCTGGGAGAACCACTGTTTGAGCAGACAGTTCAGTTCAGTTTAGTACAGTCACTCAATCATGTCCGACTCTTTGCGACCCCATCAATCGCAGCACGCCAGGCCTCCCTGTCCATCACCAACTCCCAGAGTTCACTCAGACTCACGTCCATCGAGTCAGTGATGCCATCCGCCATCTCATCCTCTGTCATCCCCTTCTCCTCCTGCCCCCAATCCCTCCCAGCCTCAGAGTCTTTTCCAATGAGTCAACTCTTCGCATGAGGTGGCCAAAGTACTGGAGTTTCAGCTTTAGCATCATTCCTTCCAAAGAAATCCCAGGGCTGATCTCCTTCAGAATGGACTGGTTGGATGCCCTTGCAGTCCAAGGGACTCTCAAGCGTCTTCTCCAACACCACACTTCAAAAGCATCAATTCTTCAGTGCTCAGCTTTCTTCACAGTCCAACTCTCACATCCATACATGACTACTGAAAAAACCATAGCCTTGACTAGACGGACCTTAGTCGGCAAAGTAATATCTCTGCTTTTGAATATGCTACCTAGGTTGGTCATAATTTTTCTTCCAAGGAGTAAGCGTCTTTTAATTTCATGGCTGCAGTCACCATCTGCAGTGATTTAGGAGCCCCCCAAAATACAGTCTGATACAGTTTCCACTGTTTCCCCATCTATTTCCCATGAAGTGATGGGACCAAATGCCATGATCTTTGTTTTCTGAATGTTGAGCTTTGAGCCAACTTTTTCGCTCTCCTCTTTCCTTTTCATCAAGAGGCCATTTAGCTTCTCTTCACTTTCTGCCATAAGGGTGGTGTCATCTGCATATCTGAGGTTATTGGTATTTCTCCCGGCAATCTTGATTCCAGCTTGTGTTTCTTCCAGTCCAGCATTTCTCATGATGTACTCTGCATAGAAGTTAAATAAGCAGGGTGACAATATACAGCCTTGACGTACTCCTTTTTCTATTTGGAACCAGTCTGTTGTTCCATGTCCAGTTCTAACTTGCATCCTGACCTGCATACAGGTTTCTCAAGAGGCAGGTCAGGTGGTCTGGTATTCCCATCTCTTTCAGAATTTTCCACAGTTTATTGTGATCCACATAGTCAAAGGCTTTGGCATAGTCAAGAAAGCAGAAATAGATGTTTTTCTGGAACTCTCTTGCTTTTTCCATGATCCAGCAGATGTTGGCAATTTGATCTCTGATTCCTCTGCCTTTTCTAAAACCAGCTTGAACATCAGAAAGTTCACGGTTCACATATTGCTGAAGCCTGGCTTGGAGAATTTTGAGCATGACTTTACTAGCATGTGAGATGAGTGCAATTGTGCAGTAGTTTGAGCATTCTTTGGCATTGCCTTTCTTTGGAATTGGAATGAAAACTGACCTTTTCCAGTCCTGTGGCCACTGCTGAGTTTTCCAAATGTGCTGGCATATTGAGTGCAGCACTTTCACAGCATCATCCTTCAGGATTTGAAACAGCTCTACTGGAATTCCATCACCTCCACTAGCTTTGTTCATAGTGATGCTTTCCAAGGCCCACTTGACTTCACCTTCCAGGATGTCTGGCTCTAGATTAGTGATCACACATCATAATTATCTGGGTTGTGAAGATCTTTTTTGTACAGTTCTTCTGTGTATTCTTGCCACCTCTTCTTAATATCTTCTGCTTCTGTTAGGTCCAGACCATTTCCGTCTTTTATTGAGCCTATCTTTGCATGAAATGTTCCCTTGGTATCTCTCATTTTCTTGAAGAGATCTCTAGTCTTTCCCATTCTGTGGTTTTCCTCTATTTCTTTGCATTGATCGCTAAAGAAGGCTTACTTATCTCTTCTTGCTATTCTTTGGAACTCTGCATTCAGATGCGTATATCTTTCCTTTTCTCCTTTGCTTTTCACTTCTCTTCATTTCACAGCTATTTGTGAGGCCTCCCCAGACAGCTATTTTGCTTTTTTGCATTTCTTTTCCATGGGGATGGTCTTGATCCCTGTCTCCTGTACAATGTCACGAACCTCATTCCATAGTTCATCAGGCACTCTATCTATCAGATCTAGGCCCTTAAATCTATTTCTCACTTCCACTGTATAATCATAAGGGATTTGATTTAGGTCATATCTGAATGGTCTAGTGGTTTTCCCTACTTTCTTCAATTTAAGTCTACTATAACTAACTCTGAGAAGAATCCTACCAAGGCGTGACAACCAGCTTCATTCTTTCAGAAAGCTCAGGGATGAAAGTAGGCAGTTGTCAATCTGAATAAAACTAAGGTGAATAAAACAAACTATATTTCTGATTTGGAACATATGGCTTGAGTCAAAAGTTCAGTTTGTTAGGTTCCCACACAGCATGATTCTCAAGAAAGGAAAGACACACACAGGGCACTCTGGATTCTTCTCCGGGTACATTGGTTTGAGCAGAGAGTTCTGTGACTTGGTAGTTCTCTAACTATAACTAACATGGATAGGTGAAAATGTACTCTGAGGTGACCTCTGAGTGAGAAGTTTCAAACCTCTGTCAGTTCAGAAATCTTCAGGTAATCCTGCTCTAATGAGTAGGAGGTTGACAGTCTCCAGAAAACCAAACTTGACAGCTTCTATAATAATAAGAAGAGGTGGCAAGAATACACAGAACAACTGTACAAAAAAGATCTTCACGACCCAGATAATCAAGATGGTGTGATCACTCACCTAGAGCCAGACATCCTGGAATGTGAAGTCAAGTGGGCCTTGGAAAGCATCACTATGAACAAAGCTAGTGGAGGTGGTGGAATTCCAGTTGAGCTATTTCAAATCCTAAATGATGATGCTGCACTCAATATGCCAGCACATTTGGAAAACTCAGCAGTGGCCACAGGACTGGAAAAGCTCAGTTTTCATTGCAATCCCTAAGAAAGGCATTGCCAAAGAATGCTCAAACTACTGCACAATTGCACTCATCTCACACACTAGTAAAGTGATACTTAAAATTCTCCAAGCCAGGCTTCAGCAATATGTGAACTGAGAACTTGCAGATGGTCAAGCTGGTTTTAGAAAAGGCAGAGGGACCAGAGATCAAATTTCCAACATCTTCTGGATCATGGAAAAAGGAAAAGAGTTCCAGAAAAATATCTTTTTCTGCTTTATTGGTTATGACAAAGCCTTTGACTGTGTGGATCACAATAAACTGTGGAAACTTCTGAAAGAGATGGGAATACCAGACCACCTGACCTGCCTCTTGAGAAATCTATATGCAGGTCAGGATGCAAGTTAGAACTGGACATGGAACAACAGACTGGTTCCAAATCGGAAAAGAAATACGTCAAAGCTGTATATTGTTACCTTGCTTATTTAACTTAGTAGCAGAGTACATCATGAGAAACACTGGGCTGGAAGAAGCACAAGCTGGAATCAAGATTGCCAGGTGAAATATCAATAACCTCAGATATGCAGATGACACCTCCATTATGGCAGAAAGTGAAGAAGAACTAAGGAGTCTCTTGATGAAAGTGAAAGAGGAGAGTGAAAAAGTTGGGTTAAAACTCAACATTCAGAAAACTAAGATCATGGCATTTGGTCCCATCACTTTGTGGAAAATGGATGGGGAAACAGTGGAAACAGTGCCTGACTTTATTTTTCTGGGCTCCAAAATCACTGCAGATGGTGACTGCAGCCATGAAATTAAAAGATGCTTACTCCTTGGAAGGAAAGTTATGATCAACCTAGACAGCATATTGAAAAGCAGAGACATTCTATGTAGAGGATCATGTCATCTGCAAACAGTGAGAGTTTTACTTCTTCTTTTCCAATCTGGATTCCTTTTATTTCTTTTTCTGCTTTGATTGCTGTGGCCAAAACTTCCAGAACTATGTTGAATAGTAGTGGTGAAAGTGGGCACCCTTGTCTTGTTCCTGACTTTAGGGAACATGCTTTCAATTTTTCACCATTGAGGATAATGTTTGCTGTGGGTTTGTCATATATAGCTTTTATTATGTTGAGGTATGTTCCTTTTATTCCTGCTTTCTGGAGAGTTTTTATCATAAATGGATGTTGAATTTTGTCAAAGGCTTTCTTTTCATCTATTGAGATAATCATATGGCTTTTATTTTTAAATTTGTTAATGTGGTGAATTACATTGATTGATTTGTAGATTTTGAAGAATCCTTGCATCCCTGGGATAAAGCCCACTTGGTCATGGCATATGATCTTTTTAATGTGTTGTTGGATTCTGATTGCTAGAATTTTGTTAAGGATTTATGCATCTATGTTCATCAGTGATACTGGCTTGTAGTTTTCTTTTTTTGTGGCATCTTTAGAGCTAATCAGTGAATAAATTTGCACAATATAAAATCAACACAGAGAAATCCCTTGCATTCCTACGCACTAATAATGAGAAAGTAGAAAAAGAAATTAAGGAAACAATTCCATTCACCATTGCAATGAAAAGAATAATATACTTAGGGATATATCTACCTAAAGAAACTAAAGACCTATATATAGAAAACTATAAAACACTGGTGAAAAACATCAAAGAGGACACTAATAGATGGAGAAATATACCATGTTCATGGATCAGAAGAATCAATATAGTGAAAATGAGTATACTAGCCAAAGCAATCTACAGATTCAATGTAATCCTTATCAAGCTACCAGCAGTATTTTTCACAGAGCTAGAACAAATAATTTCACAATTTGTATGGAAATACAAAAAACCTCGAACAGCCAAGGCAATCTTGAGAAAGAAGAATGGAACTGGAGGAATCAACCTGCCTGGCTTCAGGCTCTACTACAAAGCCACAGTCAACAAGACAGTATGGTACTGGCACAAAGACAGAAATATAGATCAATGGAACAAAATTAAAAACCCAGAGATAAATCCATACACCTATGGACACCTTATCTTCGACAAAGGAGGCAAGAATATACAATGGATTAAAGACAATCTCTTTAACAAGTGGAGCTGGGAAAACCGGCCAACCACTTGTAAAGGAATGAAACTAGAACACTTTCTAACACCATACACAAAAATAAACTCATAATGGATTAAATATCTAAATGTAAGACCAGAAACTATAAAACTCCTATAGGCAAAACTATAGGCAAAACACTCTCTGACATAAATCACAGCAGGATCCTCTATGACCCACCTCCCAGAATACTGGAAATAAAAGCAAAAATAAACAAATGGGATCTAATTAAAATTAAAAGCTTCTGTGAAACAAAGGAAACTATAAGCAAGGTGAAAAGCCAGCCTTCGGAATGGGAGAAAATAATAGCAAATGAAGCAACTGACAAACAACTAATCTCAAAAATATACAAGCAACTCCTGCAGTTCAAGTCCAGAAAAATAAATGACCCAATCAAAAACAGGCCAAAGAACTAAATAGACATTTCTCCAAAGAAGACATACAGATGGCTAACAAACACATGAAAAGATGCTCAACATCACTCATTATCAGAGAAATGCAAATCAAAACCACAATGAGGTACCATTTCACAGCAGTCAGAAGGGCTGCGATCCAAAAGTCTACAAGCAATAAATGCTGGAGAGGGTGTGGAGAAAAGGGAACCCTCTTACACTGTTGGTGGGAATGCAAACTAGTACAGCCACTATGGAGAACAGTGTGGAGATTCCTTAAACAACTGGAAATAGAACTGCCATATGACCCAGCAATCCCACTGATGGGCATACACACTGAGGAAACCAGAACTGAAAGAGACACGTGTACCCCAATGTTCATCGCAGCACAGTTTATAATAGCCAGGACATGGAAGCAACCTAGATGTCCATCAGCAGACGAATGGATAAGAAAGATGTGGTACATATACACAATGGAATATTACTCAGCCATTAAAAAGAATACATTTGAATCAGTTCTAATGAGGTGAATGAAACTGGAGCCTATTATACAGAGTGAAGTAAGCCAGAAAGAAAAACACCAATACAGTATACTAACACATATATATGGAATTTAGAAAGGTGGTAATGATAACTCTGTATGCGAGACAGCAAAAGAGACACAGATGTATCAAACAGTCTTTTGGACTCTGTAGGAGAGGGAGAGGGAGAGGGTGGGATGATTTGGGAGAATGGCATTGAAACATGTATAATATCATATAAGAAATGAACCGTCAGTCTAGGTTCGATGCAGGGTACAGGATGCTTGGGGCTGGTGCACTGGGATGACCCAGAGAGATGGTATGGGGAGGGAGGTGGCAGGGGAGGTCAGGATTGGGAACACGTGTACACCCATGGTGGATTCATGTTGATGTATGCCAAAACCAATACAGTATTGTAAAGTAAATTAAAATAAATCAATGTGAAAACAAAAAGAAAGAAAAAGAAAAAAAGAGAAGCAGAGACATTACTTTGTCAACAAAGATCCGTCTAGTCAAGGCTATGGTTTTTCCAGTGGTCATGTATGGATGTGAGAGTTGGACTTTAAAGAAAGCTGAGCACTGAAGAATTGATGCTTTTGAATTGTGGTGTTGGAGAAGACTCTTGAGAGTCCCTTGGACTGCAAGGAGATCCAACCAGTCCATCCTAAAGGAGATCAGTCCTGGGTGTTCATTGGAAGGACTGATGTTAAAGCTGAAACTCCAACACTTTGGCCACCTGTTGTGAAGAGCTGACTCACTGGAATAGACCCTGATGCTAGGAAAGATTGAGGGCAGGAGGAGAAGGGGATGATAGAGGATGAGATGGTTGGATGGCATTACCAACACAATGGACACGGCTTTGGGTGGACTCTGGGAGTTAGTGATGGACAGAGAGGCCTGGTGTACTGCAGTTCATGGGGTCACAAAGAGTTGGACACCACTGTGTGACTGAACTGAACTTAATATGGCTTAATATGTTAAGCCAGTGGTAGATGACAATATCTGTTTGTCTCTTATATTTATAAATGTTTTATAATAAGTGACTAAATGACAGCTATTAATTTCTGATATAAGTAGGCAATCCTAGCTGAATTTGCAAAATTTTCATGAAATCAAAAATGATAGCACTATGATTTTATACTAAAAGAGCAAAATTATCCCCTTTTATGAAGAGGGGAATAGTCGTTCTTAGAAATTTCAATGGCTGTGTTCCCACCACAAATCAAAGCTTTCAAGACCCAAAGAATCTGTTTAAGACAAATCATCAATATTGCACTTTTGAGAAAATTTGAACTCAGCAGGGTGATGAGGTTCTGGAGGTTTAGTACCCTTGCCTGGAAAATCCCATGGACGGAGGAGCCTAGTAGGCTGCAGTCCATGGGGTCGCTAAGAGTCAGGCACGACTGAGCGACTTCACTTTCGCACTTTTATGCATTGGAGAAGGAAATGGCAACCCACTCCAGTGTTCTTGCCTGGAGAATCCCAGAGACAGTGGGCCCCCGTCTATGGGGTCACACAGAGTCGGACACGACTGAAGCGACTTAGCAGCAGCAGTAGCAGCAGCAGAGCTTTGAAAGCAGGAGAGTTAAAGGAATAATAAAAACTGAATTCACCTAATTTATAATACCGTCTCTAAGATGAGAGAATCAGAAGGAGAGAATTCCATTTTGTCCAGTCTAGTGTCCCCAAGGGAAATAATGTACTTGGAGATTGGAGCAACAAGAGGAAAACATGTCTAATGAACCAGCTACAGGAAGCTGTAAATACCTCCTCTGCTGCAATCCCTCAGCCTGTGCTACTTTAGTTTTGATGGAATGTAATCTTTTCAGTTGTACTACTAAATCTGACTGGAAGATTAATGCTTGATCTCTTCTTCTTGTCTTGTATGGAGAAGGAACTTGGGTCTGCATTATCAAGTACTTAGCGGGGAACTGGGACTTCAACAGGGATCTCCATCTCAAAGTTCCTAAGGAGTTGAGTCTGAGGGCTCCACTGAAACTATAGTAGAGGATCAGAGAAGATGGGAGCCAGAAACTTGTACCTGAGTTCACCTGAGGACCAATCCTAGCCTACTCCAGAGGCCAGAGATAACTATCATCTTTTGGTGGCTTTCCTATCATTAATAATCAGTGTGTTTATGATGATAAAAACTAAAATTGAACATTGTACTCCAAAATGCAAATGTTAGTGCTGACAATTAAATAGTAATAATAGAAGTTCAGGCTTCAACAGTATGTGAACTGTCAACTTCCATATGTTCAAGCTAGATTTAGAAAAGCCAGAGGAACCAGAGATCAAATTGCCAACATCCGTTGGATCATCAAAAACACAAGAAAGTTCTAGAAAAACATCTCCTTCTGCTTTATTGACTATGGCAAAGCCTCTGACTGTGTGGATCACAACAAACTGTGGAAAATTCTTCAAGAGATGGGAATACCAGACCACCTAACCTGCCTCCTGAGAAATCACAGGTCAGGAAGCAACAGTCAGTTCTAAATTGGGAAACTAGTATGTCAAGGCTGTACATTGTCACTCTGCTTATTTAACTTCTACGCAGAGTGCATCATGAGAAATGCTGGGCTGGATGAAGAACAAACTGGAATCGATTGCCGGGAGAAATATCAGTTACTGTAGATATGCAGATGACACCACCCTTATAGCCGAAAGCGAAGAACTAAAGAGCCTCTTGATGAAAGTGAAAGAGGAGAGTGATAAAGTTGGCTTAAAACTCAAGATTCAGAAAACTAAGATCATGGCATCTGGTCCCATCACTTAATGGCAAATAAATGGGGAAACAGGGGAAACAATGACAGACTTTATTTTGAGGGCTCCAAATCACTGCAGATGGTGACATAGACATGAAATTAAAAGGAATTTGCTGCTTAGAAAAGTTATGACCAACGTAGACAGCTTATTAAAAAGCAGAGACATTACATTGCCAGCAAAGGTCAGTCTAGTCAATGGTTTTTCCAGTAGTCATGTATGGATTTGAGAGTTGGACTATAAAGAAAGCTGAGCATCAAAGAATTGATGCTTTTGAACTGTGGTGTTGGAGAAGACTCTTGAGAGTCCCTTGGACTGCAAGGAGATCCAACCAGTCCATCCTAAAGGAGATCAGTCCTAAATATTTATTGGAAGGACTGATGCCGAAGCTGAAAGTCCAATACTTTGGCCACCTGATGCGAAGAACTGACTCATTGAGAAAAACCCTGATGCTGGGAAAGATTGAAGGCGGGTTGAGAAAGGGATGACAGAGGATGAAATGATTGGATGGCATCATTGACTCAATGAGTTTGAGCAAGCTCTGGGAGAAGTTGATGGACAGGGAGGGAGTCCTGGAGTGCTGCAGTCTATGGGGTTGCAAAGAGTCAGACACAACTGGGAGACTGAACTGAACTGAATGGAAGTTCAATTAGAAGAAATGTGAGGCATAAACTGCTTCCATTAAAGGAAAAGATAAGTCTAAATTTCTTAATAACAGTAATAGACAAATAAGGTATTATCTGTGGAAGGAGATAAGTGAAGGCGTGTCTTTTTATTGCAAGATGGGGAATTTTGGACTATATTTCCACATGTATGAGAAAGATCTAGACCGAGGACTATTTGCAAATACACTGTTATGATAGCTGTGCAGGAAACATATGTATCATAGTATCTTCTGTCAGTCTGGGTATTCACAATGAAACAGTCTTTATTTCACTGGAATATGCTAATGAACTTTACTTTGCAATTACTGATATTTTATTACCTATGAGGCTGAATATATTTGTGGGCTTGTTAGTCATTTAGTGTTTCTCTATTTTAAAAAGTCTGTACAAATCCTTTGTTTTATATCGTGATGTCAGAATATTGCTATTTCTTTTTTATTGAATTCTTTGAAAATTTTGTGGGGATAGTATAAGAGCTTATTATTTTTATTGGTCAGATCTACTGGTCAGTCATATAGTGTCCTAACCATTGCTTTTTTTCTTAAGAATTTGAGGTACAATTGCCATATGAAATTATGTTCTTTGCTGTTGTGCAGCATAATGATTCACTGTTTGTTTACACAGCTAAATGATAACCACAGTAAATATATTCAGATTCTGTCACCACATGATTACAGTGTTTTTTTTTTTCTTGATAAGACAGCTTTTGGGATCTACTGTCCCTTAGCAATTTTCAAATATGCAATAGAGCATTATTAACTATAGTCATTGTAATGTACATTGTATCCCATCCAAAGCTTTTTAATTTTTTATTACCAAAATCATTTAGTTTCTGCTTTAATATTCTTAATGTGTCAATCTTTGTTAAAAACAAAAAGAGAAAATGAAAATTCTCCCACATCCTTAGTGGTAATAGATTATCCTATATACATGTTTCCAGCTAGTTTTCACATCTCTGTTATTCTTAATGTTCCAAGTCTGGTTCTAAGTATTGCTTCTTGACTTGCATACAGGTTTCACAGGAGGCAGGTAAAGTGGTCTAATATCCCCATCTCTGTAAGAATTTTCCACAGTTTGTTATGATCCACACAGTAAAATACTATAACATAGTCAATGAAGCAGAAGTAGATGTATTCATGGAATGCTCTTGCTTTTTCTATGATCCAGCAGATGTTGGAAATTTGATCTCTGGTTCCTCTGCCTTTTCTAAATCCAACTTATATATCTGGAAATTTTCACTTCACATAACTGTAGAAGCCTAGCTTGAAGGATTTTGAGCATTATTTTGCTAGTGTGTGAGATGAGTACAATTGTGCTGTAGTTTGAACATTCTTTGGCATTGCCTTTCTTTGTGACTGGAATGAAAAGTGACATTTTCCAGTCCTGTGGCCACTGCTGAGTTTTCCAAATTTGCTGGCATATTGAGTACAGCACTTTAAGAACATCATCTTTAAGGATTTGAAATAGCTCAGCTGGAATTCTATCACTTCTGCTAGCTTTGTTTGTAGTAATGTTTCTTAAGGCCCACTTGACTTCACACTCCTGGATTTTTGGCTCTAGGTGAGTGACCACACCATCATGGCTATCCAGATCATTAAGAACTTTTTTGTACAGTTCTTCTGTGCATTTTTGCCACCTCTTCTTAATATCTTCTGCTTCTGATAGGTCCATATCATTTCTGTCCTTTATTGTGCCCATCTTTGCATGAAATGTTCCCTTGGAATCTCTAATTTTCTTGAAGAGAGCTCTAGCCTTTCTCATCCTATTGTTTTCCTCTATTTCTTTGCATTAGGAAGGCTTTCTTATCTCTCCTTGCTCTTCTTTGGAACTCTGCATTCAGATAGGTATATCTTTCCTTTTCTCCTTTGCCGTTAGCTTCTCTTCTTAACTATTTGTAAAGCCTCTTCAGGCAACCATTTTGGCTTTTTGCACTTCTTTTTCTTAGAGATGGTTTTGATTACCACCTCCTATACAGCCATGAAATTAAAAGATGCTTACTCTTTGGAAGAAAAGTTATGACCAACCTAGATAGTATATTCAAAAGCAGAGACATTACTTTGCCGACTAAGGTCCGTCTAGTCAAGGCTATGGTTTTTACTGTGGTCATGTATGGATGTGAGAGTTGGACTGTGAAGAAGTCTGAGCGCCAAAGAATTGATGCTTTTGAAGTGTGGTGTTGGAGAAGACTCTTGAGAGTCCCTTGGACTGCAAGGTGATCCAACCAGTCCATTCTGAAGGAGATCAGCCCTGGGATTTCTTTGGAAGGAATGATGCTAAAGCTGAAACTCCAGTAGTTTGGCCACCTCATGTGAAGAGTTGACTCACTGGAAAAGACTCTGATGCTGGGAGGGATTGGGGGCAGGAGGAGAAGGGGACGACAGAGGATGAGATGGCTGGATGGCATCACCGACTCGATGGACGTGAGTCTGAGTGAACTCCGGGAGTTGGTGATAGACAGGGAGGCCTGGCATGCCGCAGCAAAGGCGTGCCCCCTTTTTCATGGGGTCGCAAAGAGTCGGACATGACTGAGTGACTGAACTGAACTGAACTGATACAATGTTATGAACCTTCATCCATAGCTCTTCAGGCACTCTGTCTATCAGATCCAATCCCTTGAATCTATTTGTCAGTTCCACTGTATAATTGTAAGGCAGTTGATTTAGGTCATACCTGAATGGTCTAGTGGTTTTCCCTACTTTCTTCAATTTAAGTCTGAATTTTGCAATAAGGAGTTCATGATCTGAGCCAGTGAGCTCCTGGTCTTGTTTTTGCTGGCTGTAATAGAGCTTCTCCATTTACAGGTGCAAAAAATATAATCAATCTGATTTCAGTATTGACCGTCTGGTGATGTCCATGTGTAGTGCTGTCTCTTGTGTTGTTGGAAGAGATGTTCGCTATGATCAGAATGTTCTCTTGGCAAAACTCGGTTAGCCTTTGCCCTGATTCATTTTGTATTCCAAGGCCACACTTTCCTAGTGTTATCTATATTGGATGTACCAATTTGCATTCCCACCAATAGTACAGAAGCATTTCCTTTTCTCCACACCTTCTCCAGCATTTATTATTTATAGACATTTTATGATGGCCATTTTGAGTGGTGTGAAGTGAAACCTCATTGTAGTTTTGATTTGCATTTGTCTGGTAATGTTGAAGATATTTTCATGTGTTATTCAATGGTATGTTAACCATAGAAATGATGAAATAATGCCTTTTTCAGCAACATAGAGATTATTTATTAAGTGAAGTAAGTCAGATAGAGAAAGAAAATATCATTTGATATCACTCATACGTAGAATGCAAAAAAAAATGATACAAGTGAATTTATTTAGAAAATATAAAACATATTCACAGATATAGAAAACAAATGTATGGTTACCAAAAGGGAAACATGGGGTGAAGGGATAAATTAGGAGGTTGCAATTAAAAAATACACACCACTGTATATAAAAGAGATAGAGGACTTCCCTAGTAGTGCAATGGTTAAGACTCCACACTTCCTTTGCAGGAGGCATGGGGTTGATACCTGGTCAGGAAACTAAGATCCCACATGCTGTTGACACAGACAAAAAAAAAAAAAAGAATAAATGAATGACTAATAAAATAGATAACCAACAAGGACCTTATAGTTTTTATATATGTAACATATATATATTATATATATATATATATGTTTGTGTATATCATAGTGAGCTTTATTCAGTATTCTATAGTAATCTATATGGGAAAGGGATCTGGAAAAAAATAGATAAATGTATCTATGTTACTGAAACTAATACAATGTTATAAATCAATTGTGTGTGCTTAGTCTCTCAGTCATGTCCAACTCATTGTGACCCCATAGACTGTAGCCTGCCAGGCTCCTCTGTCCATGGGATTCTCCAGGCAAGATTACTGGAGTGGGTTGCATACTCTCCTCCAGGGGATCTTCCCAACCCAGAGATCGAACTCAGGTCTGCTGCATTGCAGGCAGATTCTTTACCATGTGAGCCACCAGGGAAACCCATAAATCAACTATACACCAATATATATATATATAAAATATATATATATATATAACTCCAATATAAAGTATATAAACTATACTCCAATAAAAATTAAAAAAATAAATGTGACACACTCCCAAAAACAAAAATGCAAAAGCATTCAAAAGTGGGTAAGGTGCTAAATAGATAGAATCAGAAAATTGTAAAATTCTATCAGAATAAATTTTTAAACACTTTGTTATAGCATAAAATATAAAGGAGACAGAAAAAATAAATGATAACTGCTGTTACTTTAACAAACTCACAATATAAAAAGGGATAATTGAGGGAATTAAAATGCAAAAGGGGAAGATGAAACAATAAAACCATATATACAAATGAAAAGAAGATGCTATGGGTGGGAAAAGGACTATTTCATCTATAAGACATTTCATAGTAATTCATGGTAACTATAAATCTAGAGTAGAGACGTAAGACATCAAAAAACAGGAAATTGAAAAACACATCATAGAAATTCACCAACTTGAAATGGCCGATGGAAACACAAGGTAAAAGAAACAGTGGAAAAACAGAGCAACCTGAATACAAAAGTGGAAATGAAAGTACTTATCTACCAATAAGTAAGTCCTTATCTACCAATGATCACACTAAATGTAAATGGATTGAACACACCAAATAAACATCACAAAGTGCCTGGATGGATTAAAAAACCAGACTCAAATACATTCTGCCTCAAGAAGACTCACCTTTAAAGACAATAAAACTATACTAACTTGAAATGTATTCTGTGTTAGACTATTTGCAGACATGGCCCCAGTTCTCCACATTTATCTGTATCCATGTATTTTACAAAGTGACATTAAACACCTTCCATCATGTCATGGAGTTTATTTCTCTATCTGTGTATCTACTCTGGACTCATCTTTGTTTGTGTAATTTTGCTTTTGCCCGTGGAATATGGAGAAAATGATGACGTGCCTTAAGAGGATTTCATGAATTTCTGATGATCTCTTTGTGAAATATACTTAAAAAATGTAAACAAATCTGGGTGAGCCATCCAGGGAATGAGAGGACATGTGGAGCAGGGCCTGTCTGTCCCAGTCAAGGGCATGACAGATTAGCCTACAGCTAACTGAGGCCCCAGTATGTTAGAACTCTCATCCAAGATTAACAGAGCCACCCTAGCTCACTTATAGGTAAATAAAGACACAGGAGAATCCCAGCAGAAATCAAAACAATTCATTACATATGGTATCATTTCAGTAAAACATAGTGTCAAATCACTTGCTTTCAGGATGACTTGTTATGCAGCAATTGCTTGCTGATACAGTAACCAAAAGAAATAGAAATGAAGACAATTATAAACATTTAATGATTATTATTCCTGACATTTGATTTTATATTGACACAAAATTAATGATAATTCCACTGTTTAAGTTTATTTCAAAAACCTATATTAAAATATGACTTTCTGGGAAATCAATGAAGTTTGGAAGGAAATGGATGTTTATGGAGAAAAATTTATGACCCTGAATCAAAGTACTAGGCAGGAATTGAACTTCTCTTGTGAGTCACTCTTGATCAAATGAATGAAAAGATTCCTGATCATAAAGATGACTTATAATGGATAATATTTATAATGAATATTTAAAGCACTTTAAATTATGCCAGCTATTTTATAAAAGAGGGAGATATTTCATTTAGACCAATGGAAGATTCACCTGTAGGCAGAATTGGATGTTTTTAACGAGAATTCAACTTTACAAAACCCGTAAAGTAAGTCATCAACTACTTGACTCCAAGATAAAACACTCTTCAAGTGAATACTGATCTCCATAATTTGAGTAGTATAGGAAAGTAAAATATTTTGCCTAGTAATATGAACTATATTTTAACATTTTCCTTCCCCACATACTTCACATATTTGTGATGTCAAATGATTTATTCAAATTTATATTACAGTAGAAACTCCACATGGAGACACATATGTGATACTCCGTTTTTTCCTGTAACTATGGTAGGTATTATGGAAACAGAGTAAGAGAATATAATCCTGACAAAGAGAAAATTCAGTGACAATGAACAAAACACAATGTATGTTGAAGTTGAGAATATCAGGGAGAGCAGCTAAGATGATGATATACAAAGGGATGTTGTATACAAACATGAAGTCACTGATCTATTATAAACATATACAGAGCCATGAGTGTTTACACTAGTTTTCCCATAGGAGAAGTATAATGCATGACTGTTCTTTATTAAAACATAAGAAAAACAATTGGTACCATAAATATTATTTGAGAATAAATTGTTCTTAACAATTCTATTGACTAATATTATAAACAGCAATTCCCAAATTGCTCAGATCCAAGTGTGAGAACAAATTTGAGACAGTGAGAACCATAAAGGGAACAAGTCTCGGATATGAGAGAAATTACTAGGCTGAATCAAGTGAGTTACATAAATTATGTGAAGAAATAAAAGGAGCAAGATCTACGTCCATGATCTGATCAAAATTTTCATTTTCTGGCTGTGAGGCTTGAAATCTTTCAATTGTGTTTCTTTCTTCAGTTCAGAGCAATTGGACTTTTTATAGTTGTCATTCTAAAGAATACTTTCAGTGCCCTCTTTATATCTTTGTTCCTCAGACTGTAGATGAAGGGGCTTGGTATGGGTGTGACCACAGTGTATGTCACTGAAGCCACTGCACTTGAGTGTGAGCTGTAGGGAGCAGCGGAGCTAAGGTACACTGCTAAGCAGGTACAATAAAATGAGACAAAAAAACAAGAGATGAGATGCACAGGGAGAAAATGCTTTATACTTCCCTTGAGTTGATCAGAGTCCACATATGCAAGAAACTATCCTACAGAAAGAATAAAGAATGCCAGCTAAGGGTGAACCTCCCAACAAGGCAGCTGCAAAATACATCACCATGTTATTAAGAAATGTGTCAGAACAAGCAAGTTGGACCAACTCTTTGAGTTCACAGAAATAGCGAGGGATTATTACTTTTCTACAAAAGGACAGCCTCAACACCATTAAGGTTTGTAAGAATGAATCCAAGACACTGATGATCCAGCTAATCAGAACCAGCAGTCCACAGAGCCAAGGGTTCAAGATGACCCTGTAGTGCATGGGGAGGCAGATGGCCACAAAGTGGTCATAGGCCATCACAGTCAGGAGACAGTCATCCAAACATACAAACTGTGTGAAAGAATACACCTGAGTGATGCAGCCATCACAGGTTATAACTTTGCTCCGAGTCTGGATGTTCCGCAGCATCTTTGGGATGGTGGCGGAGGTGAAACTAATGTCTACAAAGGACAGTTTGGAGAAGAAGAAGTACATGGGTGTGTGGAGATGGAAGTCTGAACTGATGGCCAAGACAGCGAGCAGGTTTCCAAAGTGATCAGGTACATGGAGAGGAAAAGCCCAAATATGAGAGACTGCCATACTGGTTTCTCTGAAAATACAAGAAAAAATTCTGAAACATTTGTTGTTTCTTGGTTCCATGTGGTGGGTGTGATTACAAGAAAAGGAGATAATAGCATGACTATTTTCACAAAAACAGACATTGCTCACAGTGTTGAAAAACTATTGGTTATATTTTACTTAATTGCATTTAATTATAATTGCCTAACTAATTTCAGTATTTTGTGTATACTGTCTCTTTAGGGAATTTCCTATGTCATCTCAAACTTGTAAAGCTGTCCAACTTCTAGCTTTCTCTCCAGGATATCATGTATTCCATATATTTACTGAGAAATAATTGCAATTCGTCTGGGGAATATAAACTGAATGATGACATTGTTCCAGGCATGTATAGGCAATGAGTATAGGGTTCTAAAAAACTAAAGTTGTAAGAATGTAGTCAAGAAGAAAATAAAATAAATTATATATATAATTTGCATATATATAATTTATATACATATATACATACAGAGGTTGGGATCTTCACTGGGTCAGGAAGGCATGGAGGAGGGCATGGCAAGGAGGAATCTCCAGGGTTCATGCCTAGAGAATCCTATGGACAGAGCCTGGTGACCTCAGTCCATAGGGTCACAAAGAATCAGATAAGACTGAAGCAACTTAGCATGCACATATATACATGTATATTGAGTCTCAGATGGTGACTGCTGCAATGAAAAATTTGAAAGAAGTGTGGAGGACAGCATGGCAACTCACTCCAGGATTCATACCTAGAGAATCCTATGGACAGAGGAGACTGGTGGCCTCAGTCCATAGGGTACAAAGAATCAGATAAGACTGAAGCAACTTAGCATGCACATATATACATATATATTGCTTCTCAGATGGTGACTTCTGCAATGAGAAATTTGAAAGAAATTATAAGAGAAACGTCAATGAATCAGTGGATTTGAATTTGAG
The DNA here is from genome assembly GCF_001704415.2 of Capra hircus. Classification (NCBI taxonomy): domain Eukaryota; kingdom Metazoa; phylum Chordata; class Mammalia; order Artiodactyla; family Bovidae; genus Capra; species Capra hircus. The sequence goes on from NC_030808.1 coordinate 146,588,394, forward strand.
CAAACTCTGGGAAATAGTGAAGGACAGGGGAACCTGGCATGCTATAGTCCATGAGGTCTCAAATAATCCAATGCAAAGAGTCACACATGACTTAGCAAATGAACAAAAACAAATAAGAGAAAGGTATATAACAAGGTTGTATATTGTCACCAAGATATTTAACTTATATGCAGAGTACATCATTCAAAATGCTGGGCTGGATGAATCACAAGCCAGAATCAAGATTGCTGGGAGAAATATCAACAACTTCAAATATGCAAATCATATCACTCTAACTGCCAAAAGTGAAGGGGAACTAAAGAGCCTCTTGTTCAGTTCAGTTCAGTCACATCTGACTTTTGCAGCCCCATGAACTGCAGTACACCAGTCTTCCCTGTTCATTACCAGCTCCCAGAGCTTGCTCAAACTCATGTCCATTGAGTTGGTGATTATATCCAACCATCTCATCCTCTGTTGTCCCCTTCTCCTCCTCTGTTGTCCCCTTCTCCTCCTGTCTTCAATCTTTCCCAACATAGGAGTCTTTTCCAATAAGTCACTTCTTCACATCAGGTGGCCAAAATATTGGAGTTTCAGCTTCAGCAACAGTCCTTCCAATGAATATTCAGGACTGATTTCCTTTAGAATGGACTGGTTGGATCTCCTTGCAGTCCAAGGGACTCTCAAGACTCATCTCCAACACCACAGTTCAAAACCATCAATTCTCCAGTGCTTAGCTTTCTTTAAAGTCCAACTCCTACATCCATACATGAATACTGGAAAAACCATAGCTTTGACTAGATGGACATTTTTGGTGAAGTAATGTCTCCTTTTTAGTATGCTGTTTAGGTTGGTCATAGATTTTCTTCCAAGGAGCAAGCTTCTTCTAATTTCATGGCTTCATTCACCATTTGCAGTGATTTTGGAGCTCCCAAAATAAAGTCTCAGTGTTTCCATTGTTTCCTCATCTATTTGCTGTGAAGTGATGGGACAGGATGCCATGACCTTAGTTTTCTGAATGTTGAGTTTTTCACTCTCCTCTTTCACTTTCATCAAGAGCCTCTTTAGTTCTTCTTTGCTTTCAGCCATAAAGGTGGTATCATCTGCATATCTAAGGTTATTGATAGTTCTCCCAAGAATCTTATTTCCAGCTTGTGCTTCATCCAGCCTGGCATTTCTCATGATGTACTGCCGGGAGCCAGCGTGAGGAAGCCCGCCCGTGGCAACGGTCCTGAGGAAGGAAGCCAGACAAAACGCAAAGGCGTGATCTAGCTTCAGGGGTTCCCCCTGAATTTTCCTGAACATCTACCCCCAAAAAACCAGAGTCTGCCTGCACACCACCACTTTTCTCTGGAAAGAGTTAACTCAGGGCTCCAGTTAATAGTCTCCTGCATATATATAGGAGTGTTTCAGCTCAAACCCCTCTGATGGCTCTCTAAGTTGCCTGACAGGTTCCCCCGGACTTTTTACAATTTGAGAATTACTTACAGCGCCCCGACCCTGAGAGGCACAAAGCTTAAAGCATCTTAAAGATACAGAGCCTTTTCTAAAGAGCTAAAAATTATATTGGTGACAGGTTTTCACCGTTGAGTCAATGACTGCTGCCAGGCCTCCATATTCTTTATCTTTTAGGCACCTGGAGGATATTAATCAATGTAATTGGGATATAGAAATAGAAATATAGTAGTTTTGATGTTAGCAACACTAGACTTTTGAGTTAATTACTTTTCTTTGTTATAAATCACTGTACTCCTTTTACTTGTTATAAATTGTTGTATCTTTGCTATGTAGGAATGTAACTTTATTTAGTGCTTTCTGAGAGTGGCACCAGACTTTGGGAAGAACAACACAAATAAGTCTTCTAGATGACAAACCCTTATCAGAAAAGGGCTGTAAAATGTTAATTGGCCCTCTGGCCAGAAGATGATGTAAATCACCTATGACTTGTGTGTACAATTAGGTATGTAGAGAGAAAGCCTGGTTTTGATAAGAGTCAGGGCTGCTGATGCTGCATAATTTTGTATTATCCATTGATCTCTATGTACAATCAAAAAGGTATAAAAGGCCTTTCTAGACAATAGAGGCCAGGCAAGTCGTTGGACTGGTTTCCCCCATGTCTTCTTTTTACTCTAATTTCTGGCTGAATTCCCATCTGGGGCACGGAGGCTCGCCATGTCTACTTACTTGCCACGGCTTCTAAGATCCACGAGAGAGGGAGCCTAAGGTGGGGCACCCCCCCCCCCCCCCCCCGCTATTCAAGAGGACACTGGCGGCCTAATGTAGATGGTGCAAGTTCCTTGTCTGGAACTTTATTGGCTTTCCACATAAACCAAGTTATTTAGCCTCTTTTCTCCACTTAATTTTCCCACTACACGATTTCTTCCTAATATCTCTTTATATTTCTAATTAAATAAATAAGTTTTTCCTTGCCTACTCTGTCTTCCCTTCGAATTACCCTGGATCCACCGGGGCAGGACCCCGGCAATGTACTCTGTGCTAAGTTAAATAAGCAAGGTGGCAATATACAGCCTTGATGTATTCCTTTCCCAATTTGGAACCAGTCTGTTATTCCATGTCCATTTCTAAATGTTGCCTCTTGAACTGCATACATATTTCTCAGGAGATAGGTAGGTAAGGTGGTCTAGTATTCCCATCACTTTTAAGAATTTTCCAAAGTTTGTGATCCTCACAGTCAAAGGATTTGGAGTAGCCAATAAAGCAGAAGTAGGTGTTTTTCTGCAACTCTCTCGATTTTTTGATGATCCAACGGATGCTGGCAATTTGATCTCTGGTTTCTCTGCCTTTTCTAAATCCAGCTTGAACATTTGGAATTTCACAGTTGACATACTGTTGAAGCCTGGCTTGGAGAATTTGAAGCATTACTTTGCTAGCATGTGAGATGAGTGCAATTGTGTGGTAGTTTGAACATTCTTTGACATTGCCTTTCTTTGGAATTGGAATGAAAACTGATCTTTTCCAGTCCTGTGGCCACTGCCGAGTTTTCCAAATGTGCTGGCATATTGAGTGCAGCACTTTCACAGCATCATCTTTTAGGATTTGAAATAGCTCAACTGGAATTCCACCACCTCCACTAGCTTTGTTCATAGTGACGCTTCCTAAGGCCCATTTGACTTCACATTCCAAGATGTCTGTCTCTAGATGAGTGATCACATCATCATGGTTATCTGGGTCATCAAGATCTTTTTTGTATAGTTCTTCTGTGTATTCTTGCCACCTCTTCTTAACATCTTCTGCTTCTGTTAGGTTCATACCATTTCTTTCCTTTATTGTGCCCATCTTTGCATGAAATATTCCCTTGGAATCTCTAATTTTCTTGAAGAGATCTCTAGTCTTTCCCATTCTATTGTTTTCCTCTATTTCTTAGCACTGATCACTGAGGAAGGGTTTCTTATCTCTCCTTGCTATTCTTTGGAACTCTACATTCAGATGGATATATCTTTCCTTTTCTCCTTTGCCTTTCACTTCTCTTCTTTTCTCAGCTATTTGTAAGTCCTCTTCAGACAACCATTTTGCCTTTTTGCATTTTTTCCCCCTCTTGGGGATGGTCTTGATCACTGCCTCCTGTACAATGTCATGAACCTTCGTCCATAGTTCTTCAGGCACTCTGTCTATCAGATCTAATCCCTTAAATCAATTTGTCAGTTGCACTGTATAATTGTAAGGGATTTGATTTAGGTCATACCTGAATGGTCTAGTGATTTTCCTTACTTTCTTCAATTTAAGTCTGAATTTGGCAATAAGGATTTCACAAGCTCCTGGTCTTGTTTTTTGCTGACTGTAGGGAGTTTCTTCATTTTTGGCTGCAAAGAATATAATCAATCTGATTTTGGTATTGACCATGTGGTGATGTCCATGTGTAGAGTTTTCTCTTGTGTTGTTGGAAGAGGGTGTTTGCTATGACCAGTGCGTTCTCTTGGCAAAACTTCGTTATCCTTTACCCTGCTTCATTTTGTACTCCAAGGCCAAATTTGCCTTTTACTCCAGGTACCTCTTGACTTCCTACTTTTGCATTATACTCCCCTATAATGAAAAGGACATTTTTTTGGGGGGGGGGGTGTTAGTTCTAGAAGGCCTTGTAGGTCTTCATTGAACCATTCAACTTCAGCTTCTTCAGTATTACTGGTAGGGGTATACACGTGGATTATTGTGATATTGAATGGTTTGCCTTGGGTCCACTGACAAGATGGTGGAGTAGACGGATGTGCTTTCATATTCTCCTGCAAGATCTACAAAATTACAACTTGCTGCTGAACAACCATCAATAGAAGAATGTTGGATCCCACCACATAAAGATACCCCACATCCAAGGGCAATGGAGAATCCCCAGAAAGATGGTAAGAGGGGCAAAATCGCATTGAGAATCAAACCTGATACCCACCAGAGATGCTCAGAGGGCTCAAACAAAACCTTGAGCACACCAGGAGACCCCACAAAGACTGAGTCAGACCTGCGTTCAAGTGTTGGAGTATCTCCTGTGGAAGCAGGGGTCAGTAGTGGCCTACCACAGGGGCAGAGGCTCTGGGTGCAGCTAACCTGGGCGTGGCATAAGCCCTCTTACAGCAAAGTGAAGCGAAGTCGCTCAGTCATGTCCGACTCTTTGTGACCCCGTGGACTGCAGCCTACCAGGCTCCTCAATCCACAGAATTCTCCAGGCAAGACTACTGGAGTGGGTTGCTGTTTCCTTCTCCACAGGATCTTCATTAACCCCAGCATAGAGCTGGCAGAACTTACACAGGACCAGGGAAACAGACTCTTTGAGGGCACAAATGAAACCTTGTGTGCACCAGGACCTAGGAGAAAGGAGCTGTGACCTCATGAGAGACTGGCCCAGACTTGCCAGGAGTGTACAGGAATCTCCAGTGGAGGTGTGGGTCGGCAGCGGCCTGCTGCAGGGTTGGTGGCGCTGAGAGTGGTAGTGCTTGCATGGGACCTTTTAAAGGAGGTCGCCATTGTCTTCATTACCCCCATCATAGTTTGGCCTCAGGTCAAACAACAGAGAGGGAACACAGCCCCACCCGTCAACAGAAAACTGGATTAAAGATTTACTGAGCATGGCCCTGCCCAAGAGAATAAGACCCAGTTTTCCCCTCAGTCAGTCTCTCCCATCAGGAAGCTTCCATAAGCCTCTTATCCTTATACATCAGGGGGCAGGCAGAATGAAAACCACAATCACAGAAAACTAATCAAACTGGTCACATGCACCAGAGCCTGGTCTAACTCAATGAAACTATAAGCCATGCCTTGTAGGGCCACCCAAAATGGATGGGTCACAGTGGAGAGTTTTGACAGAATGTGATTCACTGGAGAAAGTGAAAGTGAAGTCGCTCAGTCATGTCTGACTCTTTGCGACCCCACGGAATGTAGCCCACCAGGCTCCTCCATCCATGGGATTCTTCAGGCAAGAATACTGGTGTGGGTTGCCATTTCCTTCTCCAGGGGATCTTCCTGACCCAGGGATCGAACCCAGGTCTCCCGCATTGTAGGCAGATGCTTTGCCATCTGAGCCACAAGGGAAATCCAAGAACGTGGGTCACTGGAGAAGGAAACAGTAAATCACTTCAGTATTCTTGCCTTGAGAACCCCATGAACAGTATGAAAAGGCAAAAAGATAGGAAACTGAAAGAGGAACTCCCCAGGTTGGTAGGTGCCCAACATACTACTGGAGAACAGTAGAGAAATAACTCCAGAAAGAATAAAGAGATGGAGCCAAAGCAAAAACAACACCCAGTTATGGATGCAACTGGTTGTGGAAGTAAAGAACAATGCTGTAAAGAACAATGTTGCATAGGAACCTGTAATGTTAGGTCCATGAATCAAGGTAAATTGGAAGTGGTCAAACAGGAGATGGCAAGAATGAACATTGACATTTTAGGAATCAGTGAACTAAAATGGACTGGAATGGGTGAATTTAATTCAGATGACCATTATATCTACTACTGTGGGCAAGAATCCCTTAGAAGAAATGGAGTAGCTCTCATAGTCAACAAATGCATCTGAAATGCAGTACTTGTATGCAATCTCAAAAATGACAGAATGATCTCTGCTTGTTTCCAAGGCAAAGAGCCTCTTGAGAAGAGTGGAAAAGCTGGCTTGAAACTCAATATTAAAATACTTAGATCTTGGTATCCAGTCCCATCACTTAATAGCAAATAGAAGGGAAAAAGTGGAAGCAATGACAGATTTTATTTTCTTGGCTCCATAATCACTGTGGATGGTGATGCAGCCATGCCATTAGAAGATGCTTGCTCCCTGAAAGGAAAGTTGGGACAAACTAGGTGTGTATGTGTGCTTAGTCATGTCCAACTCTTTGCAACCTCATGGACTGGTAGCTTAGAGAGCATATTAACAAAACAGAGACATCACTTTGCTGACAAAGGGTCATATAGTCAAAGCTATGGTTTTTTTTTTTTCAGTAGTCATGTATGGATGTGAGAGTTGGACCATAAAGAAGACTGAGCACGATAGAACTAATGCTTTCAAATGGTGTGTAGGAAGAAGACTCTTGATAGTCTCTTGGACTACAAGGATATCAAATTAGTTAATCCTAAAGGAAACTATTTAACTTATATGCAGAGTACATCATGAGAAATACTGAGCTGGAAGAAGCACAAGCTGGAATCAAGATTGCCGGGAGAAATATCAATAACCTCAGATATGCAGATGACACCACCCTTATGGCAGAAAGTGAAGAGGAACTAAAAGCCTCTTGATGAAATTGAAATTGGAGACTGAAAAAGTTGGCTTAAAGCTCAACATTCAGAAAACCAAGATCATGGCATCTGATCCCATCACTTCATGGCAAATAGATAGGGAAACAGTGTCTGACTTTATTTTTTTGGGCTCCAAAATCGCTGCAGATGGTGATTGCAGCCATGAAATTAAAAGACGCTTACTCCTTGGAAGAAAAGTTATGATCAACCTAGATAGCATATTGAAAAGCAGAGACATTACTTTGCCAACTAAGGTCCGTTTAGTCAAGGCTTTTTCCAGTGGTCATGTATGGCTGTGAGAGTTGGACTGTGAAGAAAGCTGAGCGCTGAAGAATTGATGCTTTTGAACTGTGGTGCTGGAGAAGATTCTTGAGAGTCCCTTGGACTGCAAGGAGATCCAACCAGTCCATTCTAAAGGAGATCAATCCTGGGTGTTCTTTGGAAGGAATGATGCTAAAGCTGAAACTCCAGTAGTTTGGCCACCTCATGTGAAGAGTTGACTCATTGGAAAAGACTCTGATGCTGAGAGGGATTGGGGGCAGGAGGAAAACGGGACGACAAAGGATGAGATGGCTGGATGGCATCACCAACTCAATGGATGTGACTTTGAGTGAACTCCAGGAGTTGGTGATGGACAGGGAGGCCTGTCGTGCTGTGATTCATGGGGTTGCAAAGAGTCGGATATGACTCAGCGACTGAATTGAACTGAACGGGTAGCAGAGGGGAGAACAGAGTAGCCAAAAATACCTGCTTTCATAGAGCTCATATTCTAGCAGAGGGAGCCAGATAATAAATAAATGAACAGGCAAAGTGTGTATATATTAGTGCTATAGAGAAAAACACAGCAGGATGTGTGTATGTTGCAATGTTAGGTAAAGGTGACTAAGATGATAAATTGTTGGAAAGGTATCCTGCATTTAAATGTATCTCTTCTTTAGTACCTTCCATTGATTGTGTTCTGGGCTCTGCGTATGAAAATTACCTTGGAATATATGAGTATATGAGTTCAGTACTCCTCCTTGGAGGACTTCTCACACACAACAAGGCACAACACACATACACACAGAAATACAAGCTTCCTAAGTTGTGTTCAGCTCAGTTCAGTTCAGTTCAGTTGCTCAGTTGCGTCCAACTCTTTGCGACCCCATGAACCGCAACATGCCAGGCCTCTCTGTCCATTACCAACTGCCAGAGCCCACCCAAACCCATGTCCATTGAGTTGGTGATGCCATCCAACTATCTCATCCTCTGCCATCCCCTTCTCCTCCTGCCCTCAACCTTACCCAGCATCAGGATAAGGTTGATTCTTTTCAAATGAGTCAGCTCTTTGCATCAGGTGGCCAAAGTATTGGAGTTTCGGCTTCATCATCAGTCCTTCCAATGAACACCCAGGACCGATCTCCTTTAGGATGGACTGGTTGGATCTCCTTGTAGTCCAACGGACTCTCAAGAGTCTTCTCCAACACCACAGTTTAAAAACATCAATTCTTCTGCACTCAGCTTTCTTTATAGTCCAACTGTCACATCCATACATGACCACTGGAAAAACCATAGCCTTCACTAAATGGACCTTTGTTGACAAAGTAGTCTCTGCTTTTCAATATGCTGTCTAGGTTGGTCATAACTTTCCTTCCAAGGAGTACGCATCTTTTAATTTCATGGCTGCAATCACCATCTGCAGTGATTTTGGAGCCCAGGAAAATAAATCAGCCACTGTTTCCACTGTTTCTCCATCTATTTGCCATGAAGTGATGGGACAAGATGCCATGATCTCAGTCTTCCATGTATCTTTCACCCCTAACTACCTTGATTAATTTAGAGTTTGATACCACTCAAGTCACAATTTCCCCATCTATTTGCCATGAAGTGATGGGACCAAATGCCATGATATTAGTTTTCTGAATATTGAGTTTTAAGCAAACTTTTCCACTCTCCTCTATCACTTTCATCAAGAGGCTCTTGAGTTCTTTTTCACTTTATGCCATAAGGGTGGTATCATCTGCATATTTGAGGTTATTGATATTTCTCCCGGCAATCTTGATTCCAGCTTGTGCTTCCTCCAGCCCATCATTTCTCATGATGTACTCTGCATATAAGCTAAATAACAGGATGACAATGTACAGCCTTGACGTACTCCTTTTCTGATTTGGAACCAGTCTGTTGTTCGATGTCCAGTTCTAAATGTTACTTCCAAATCACTGCAGATGGTGACTGCAGCCATGAAATTAAAAGACGCTTGCTCCTTGGAAGGAAAGTTATGACCAACCTAGATGGCATATTCAAAAGCAGAGACATTACTTTGCCAATGAAAGTCCATCTAGTCAATGCTATGGTTTCTCCAGTAGTCATGTATGGATGTGAGAGTTGGATATAAGGAAAGCTGAGAGCCGAAGAATTGATGCTTTTGAACTGTGGTGTTGGAGAAGACTCTTGAGAGTCCCTTGGACTGCAAGGAGATCCAACCAGCCCATCCTAAAGGAAATCAGTTCTGAATATTCACTGGAAGGACTGATGCTGAAGCTGAAACTCCAATGCTTTGACCACCTGATGCGAAGAACTGAAAAGACCCTGATGCTGGGAAAGATTGTAAAGATGGGAGGAGAAGGGGATGACAGATGATGAGATGGTTAGATGGCATCACCGACTCAGTGGACATGAGTTTGAGTAAACTCCAGGAGTTGGTGATGGACAGGAAAGCCTGGCGTGCTGCAGGCTATGGGGTTACAAAGAGTCAGACACGACTGAGTCACTGAGCTGAACTGAATCAATCAAGCCAATCAATCAGATTATGTAAAAATGTCATTCAGAACTTTTGTTTTTTAATTTCCCTAGGTGCCAGTGGCAGTTTCCCAGGTGGCTCAGTGGTAAAGAATTCCACTGCTAATACAGGAGACTCAGGAGATGCAAGTTTGATCTCTGGGTTGGGAACATTCCCTGCAGAAGGAAATGGCAACCCACTCCAGTATTCTTGCCTGGAAAATTTCATGGACAGAGGAGCCTCGCAGGCTACAGTCCATGGGGTTGCAAAGAGCTGGACATGACTGAGTGACTGAACACACACACAGCACCCAGGAGGTATGATTAAACTTGGAGTTTGATTTCGTTATGGCCATTTTATGCCTTGTATTAAATATACAAAAATAGTAATTTCTGTAAACCATATGCCTGTATATATAGCTGTATATGTATATCCTTTCTGTAAATTTGGATTTTAAGATACAGCTACATATTGAGAGGTGGGAGATGGGGGAGAGAAAGAGAAAACTAGAGAAATATTATGGGCATGAGGGAGAATAAAGATCTAATAAACTCAAATATCCTTGAGTGAAAGTCACTCAGTCGTGTCTGGTTGTGACCCCATGGACTGTACAGTGCATGGAATTCTCCAGGCCAGAATACTGGAGTCGGTAGTGTTTTCCTTCTCCAGGGGATCTTCCCAACCCAGGGATCGAACACAGGTCTCTCACATTTCAGGTGGCTTCTTTACCAGCTGAACCACAGGGGAAGCACATTCCTTGGGAGAATGTGTAAAAACAAGCTTCTATGGTTGTGGTGACATTTCATGTATTGTTATATGCCCTTGATGCTCAGAAAAAGTAATTAAAAATTTATGCTTTTTCAAACTATAAAAAAGCTATATATTTACTATTAGAAACTCTTGCAGATTGTACAGCCCAAGAGAAAAATGAGCAAAGAGACTAAGCCAGCACTTCACAAAAGGATGTCTATAAAGTACAATGAATATGAATTGAATGTTGCCAATTGTTAATATCGGGCAGCACAATTTGCTTTTCCTGCACCTATTTCATATTTGACAGATTTTATATGGTCAGATAGCAGGCAAAAAAAGCCTCTTTATCCCTTTTTACATATATAATAATATCTTTGTTATTTTGGGGTTTTGATCACATTTCTCAAATCCTTGTCAGCTTCCCTGGTGGCTCAGACAGTAAAGCGTCTGCCTGCAATGTGGGAGACCCGGGTTTGATTCTTGGGTCAGGAAGTTCCCCTGGAGAAGGAAATGGCAATCCACTCCAGTGCTCTTGCCTGGAAAATCCCATGGACGGAGGAGCCTGATAGGCTACAGTCCATGGGGCCGCAAAGAGTCGGACACGACTGAGTGACTTCACTTTCTCAAGTCCTGTGAGCTCACTCTAGTTCTAGTTCTGATCTTTGTCCAACCTTTTATGATCTCCATGGTCCATAAGCATAACAGCTACACACATTGTGACAATTCCACACTTACTAAGAGTAACTTTCTTCATGTTAGGCATCTAAGGATATTGTATTGTACCCATATTTTTTCATTGTACTCTGTCTTCCTAATCATAATGCTAGATCCAAATAGGAAGGGACTTTACCTGTTTTTCTCAACTTTATATTTTAACAAAGTATGTGAGTATAAATGTGCACATGCATGTATGCTCAGTTGCTCAGCCATGTTCAACTCTTTGCAATCCCTTGGACTGTGTCCTGCCAGGCTGCTCTGTTTCTGGAATTTTCCAGGCAAGAACACTGGAGTGAGTTGTCATTTCCTTTTCCACGAATATATGTGCACTTGTACAAAAATCAATTTAGAAAAATTAAGTTAAGAAGTAAAAATATGACAAGGAAAATGAAGTGAGGTTGAGACAATGATTCTGAAACAAGTATAATAAATAGAATTTTAAATGAAGTATTGAAAACTAATTAAACAAGAGTTATAGAAGCAATAAGTATAACAGCAATATGGATTAATTACATTGACAATGACCTAGAGATAAAATATACTACATTCAGAGACTGTTTGGTCATGTAGCACATGCTCATCTATTTTTGTTGAATAAATCAGGAATAGGTCTCATTATATATGCATGTTTAATATATGGCAAGGCTGCATTTCACTTTATTTGGAAAAATGAAATTTTTTGTAAGTGGACTGAAACATCTATCTTACAAAAATATGAAGTTCTTCCTCCTTCAAACATTTCACAGAAAATTAGAGAGAATATGACCTCAGTGTAAGAGTTATGAACACATTATGGATAAACAGCTTGAAATCTATGTATAAAATCTTTGAGTGGGCTGTGTGCTCAGTCACTCATTTGTGTGACTCTTTGAGACTGTAGGGACTCTAGGCTGCCAGTCTCCTCTGTCCATAGTGTTTTTCAGGAAAGAATACTGGAGTGGGTTGCCATGCCCTCCTCTAGGGGATATTCCAGACCTAGGGATCAAACTCACGTTCTCTTATATTTCCTGCATTGACAGGCAAATTATTCAACACTAGCACCACCTGGAAAGCCCCTGACATTTATGAAGCCCTAAATGTGTCACAGACATTAAGGCTCTGGACATTGCTAGATGTACCCTGGGGGACAAAACCATCCACAGTTAGAATCAGAGTTTGAATTTCACTATCTTATATTTTTGTAGCATTGATATACTAGCAGTGGAGGAAATGCAATATTACTGATTGTTATATTTGACCACACAAAATTTATATAGACTCACAATTCCCCTCAAATATACATATATATATTAAGAGAACTGAAGGGCAAATAGCCAGTTGGTGAGAAAGAAAAATCTGGTCTTAAAAGTTGAAAAGAAATGCTTTCACTTCATTTTATACTGCTCCATAGCTAACACCTGATTTCTTTACCCCAGTTTATTAATAAGATACTTGGACACATGTTCTACTTTTACTGGAAACACTTTATGCCTCTCATCCCTCTTCTAATTGTACCTTCATTCCTGTAATTTCCTTGGCATCACTGAACAGAGCTTACTGAATTCAATGTCATTTCTCTTTTTAGCATCAAAACTACATTGATATTTTAAGCAAGGAAACAGCCACAGTGATCACTGGGCTGAGTCTGGTTGTGTTGGTTCTCAGGTCATGTCATGTAAACACTTTAGAATTTGACTTTGCCTGACCATTTCATACAGTGTCTTTTGAATTCTTGGACTCACCTGCATGGGAACTCTGAGAGGAAGTGCTCCCTATGGAAGTCTGAATCCCTTCCTGGATGGTTGATGATGGAGACTGAAGCTCTCTTCCCAAATGAGACAGTAGATAGGGTTAAACCCTGATCTTGTAGCCAGATTTAGGAGTTCAAATCCACTATTTGTCTCATCCATGCCTAAATTACACAAGCTCAGGGATGCAGCAGGGAGTGTGGGGATATTTACATAGCTCTCTATGTCTGCTTATTAGGAACATTTCCCTCATTATTAATATACTTATTAACTATTAATGTGCTTATTATTAATAAGCAAATTATTTCTCTGAGGGACTTGGTCTGGACATGTTTTTTCTTCTTCTGATTTTCTGCTCCCAGGAAACCAGGTTATCAGCCAGCTGAACTCAGTTTGTATTAATTCTTTTCCATTAGCTTTCCTGCCTGTCAAGGGTCTAAACTCCCAGCACGCATTTCCACCCCAACTTTAAGTTTTCTCCAAAGTGTGAGACTAATGCAACTGTCTTGAATGGTTCCCTTGAATAGTCAACGCATTGCCTTGCTGTAGGGACACAGCCCATGGTATTCTTAGAAAAAATTATTTCCCTCTTTATAAGGGGTATTATTTCATTTCTTTAATGTGAAACATTGGACAGTGTGCTCCTTGCTTTTCTGATTCTTCTGATAAAACCATTAGGAGTTTCATATTTCTATCTGAAGTTATAGCTGTCATGTATACCCTCATTATAAAATATCTGTAAGTTATAAGAGATGTATTTAATATTTTAATTACCATAGTTCACCTTAGCACATTATAGGGATTATCTGTTGAAATTTAGAGAAGTTTATTCTGTGAAGCAATATAGTATGTTGTACATTCCCTGTTTTAGGAATGGGGCTCAGAGGTATTTAATGTTCTGCTGAAATTTTCAAAATTTTGAATATGTTAGCTTACATTTTTAAAAAAAAGCTAGCTGATAATACAAATTAGTTTGCCTTTATACTTAAAATCAGAAGATTAACTTGGATCATCCACACTGGAATGAGTAATGGCAACTGTTCTCTAAATGTGGAGGAAAAGAGAAGAATAATTGGAGTCAGAGAGACATTTGAAGATGCTATGCTGCTGAATTTGAAGACGAGAATGGACCATGAGACAAGGAAAGCAGATGCCCCTAGAAAGTGATACAGGAAGGCAATGGGTTCTTCCCTGGAGTGTCCAGTGTATCTCAGCTTTAGAAGAATCTTGTATCCAGCCTAATGAGAGGAATATAAATTTCTGATCTCTAGAACCTTAATTAAAAAATAAAACAAATCTTTTGTGTAGTAATGTGTATCTGAGTTTAAGCTTCTCAATTCAATCATTTAGTTTCCCCAGGATTAAAGTTTTTTTGTGTGTATGTTAATCAAAGAACAAAGTTACAGGTAATTTGGAATATTTGCCTTATTTGCTGATTCATTGCCTTATTTCTTGGTTCATTGTATAAACATAAATGTTGTACTATCTTGAGGACATAAAAAAGGAGTTCATACCAAAAGTAATGCCTCACATTCTAAGTCTTATTTTCTAAATTCTTACATTCCTTAAATTTCATGTTAATTCAAACTTTATTTTCATTCCTCTACTCTTCAATTTTCTGTAAAGGTTTCTTTCACATAATAGATGGGACTATGTATGAGTCTGTGGGCATGCATGCCTATGTGTGTGAGTGTGTTTTTTAAGATAAAATATATGCAAATAATACATGCATGTACACACAAGGATCACTATGAACAAAGCTAGTGGAGGTAATGGAATTCCAGTTGAGCTATTTCAAATCCTGAAAGATGATGCTGTGAAAGTGCTACACTCAATATGCCAGCAAATTTGGAAAACTCAGCAGTGGCCACAGGACTGGAAAAGGTCAGTTTTCATTCCAATTCCAAAGAAAGGCAATGCCAAAGAATGCTCAAACTACCACATAGTTGTACTCATCTCACACGCTACTAAAGTAATGCTCAAAATTCTCCAAGCTAGGCTTCAGCAATACGTGAACCGTGAACCTCCTGATGTTCAAGCTGGTTTTAGAAAAGGCAGAGGAACCAGAGATCAAATTTCCAACATCTGCTGGATAATGGAAAAAGCAAGAGAGTTCCAGAAAAACATCTATTTCTGCTTTATTGACTATGCCAAAGCCTTTGACTGTGTGGATCACAGTAAACTGTGGAAAATTCTGAAAGAGATGGGAATACCAGAACACCTGACCTGCCTCTTGAGAAATCTGTATGCAGGTCAGGAAGCAACAGTTAGAACTGGACTTGGAACAACAGACTGGTTCCAAATAGGAAAAGGAGTACATCAAGGCTGTATACTGTCACCCTGCTTATTTAAATTCTATGCAGAGTACATCATGAGAAACACTGGGCTGGAAGAAACATAAGCTGGAATCAAGATTGCCGGGAGAAATATCAATCACCTCAGATATGCAGATGACACCACCTTTATGGCAGAAAGTGAAGAGGAACTAAAAAGCCTCTTGATGAAAGTGAAAGAGGAAAGTGAAAAAGTTGGCTTAAAGCTCAACATTCAGAAAACTAAGATCATGGCATCTGGTCCCACCACTTCATGGGAAATAGATGGAGAAACAGTGGAAACAGTGTCTGACTTTACATTTGGGGGCTCCAAATTCACTGCAAATGGTGATTGCAGCCATGAAATTAAAGGACGCTTACTCCTTGGAAGAAAAGTTATGACCAACCTAGATAGCATATTGAAAAGCAGAGACATTACTTTGCTGACTAAGGTCCATCTAGTCAAGGCTATGGTTTTTCCAGTAGTCATGTATGGATGTGAGAGTTGGACTGTGAAGAAAGCTGAGTGCCGAAGAATTGATGCTTTTGAACTGTGGTGTTGGAGAAGACTCTTAAGAGTCCCTTGGACTGCAAGGAGATCCAACCAGTCCATTCTGAAGGCGATCAGCCCTGGGATTTCTTTGGAAGGAATGATATTAAAGCTGAAACTCCAGTACTTTGCCCACCTCATGTGAAGAGTTGACTCACTGGAAAAGACTTTGATGCTGGGAGGGATTAGGGGCAGGAGAAGAAGGGGACGACCTAGGATGAGATGGCTAGATGGCATCACTGACTCGATGGACGTGAGTCTGAGTGAACTCCGGGAGATGGTGATGGACAGGGAGGCCTGGCGTGCTTCGATTCATGGGGTCGCAAAGAGTCAGACACGACTGAGCGACTGAACTGAACTGAACTCTACACAAAAACCCATCTTACTCTTAAATATATTATTTGGGCTACACAAGTATTTTACAGTTTTCATTTCTTCTCACAACAGCTCTCAGAATTATTTTTTTCTGTGTTTTCTTCAGAAAAAACAGAATCTATGGGGATTGCGTTTATAACAGTTACATAACAGAGCATTTCATAACCTTGAGTTACATATAAGTGAAATCATGCAGTATGTACTCTAAATTTTTATGACTTCTAAAATTCTTCAATGTGCACTTTAGCAAGCAGTTTGTTATTCACAATTACACTTTAATGATTTTATTAGAATTTTAAAATTCTAACGCACATGCAAGGGTATATAATGGAGCACAAACATCTGAGTCACACCTAACAAGGGCAGGAAATATCTCTTCTAACTGGGAAAAAGCAGAGCTTCATATGTGGATATTACAGTAGTTGAATAAAATTAAAACAATTCACATTTAACCAATTCATTTCCTCCTGAAAATTGGAAGATTAGTCTATATATATATAAACGGAGTGAAATGACATTAGTTGGTTCAAGACAGAAGAGTAGTAAGGATGCACACAACATCCTGGATAAAACTTAGAAGCACAATAGAGATCCATGCCTGTGTGCAGACTCATGAGAAACTCTGGAGACATCAGAGCAACTCCCCACTGAACCATTCAATTTGATAATAAAGATATTGTATTAAATAATTTTATCTCAGGAAAGTTTGTATGCAGCAACACCTGATACAACAATCTGATCAGACAGAACTGAGATCTTTGAAAGGCGATATGCATAAACTGGATCATAGAAAAAGCAAGGGAATTCCAGAAAAACATCTACTTCTGCTTTATTGACTATGGAAAATCCTTTGACTATGTGGATTACAAAAACTGTGGAAAATTCTTGGAGATAGGAAATCCAGACCATCTTGCCTGCCTCCTGAGAAATCTGTATGCAGGTCAAGAAGCAACAGTTAGAACCGGACATGGAATAACAGACTGGCTCCAAATTGGGAAAGGAGTACGTCAAGGCTGTATGTTGTCACCTTGCTTATTTAACTTATTTAACAGAGTACATCATGCAAAATGTCAGGCTGGATGAAGCACAAGATGGAATCAAGATTGCCAGGAGAAATATCAATAACCTCAAATATGCAGATGACACCACCTTTATGGCAGAAAGTGAAGAAGAACTAAAGAGCCTCTTGATGAAAATGAAAGAGGAGAGTGAAAAAGCTGGCTTAAAACTTAAGAGGAGGTGGTCCTAAGGTGGTCCTAAGGTGGTGGAGGAATAGGACAGGGAGACCACTTTCTCCCCCACAAATTCATCAAAAGAACATTTGAATGCTGAGTGAATTCCACAAAACAATTTCTGAATGCCGGCAGAGGACATCAGGCACCCAGAAAAGCAGCACATTCCTATCTACAAAAGGAGGTAGGAAAAAATATAAAAGACAGAAAGAGAGACAAAAGAGGTAGGGACAGAGCTCCATCCCAGGAAGGGAGTCTTGAAAAAGAGAGAAGTTTCCAAACACCAGGAAACACTCTCACTGCTGAGTCTGTGGTGAACCTTGGAACCACAGAGAGCAACATAACCGGGAGGAAAAATAAATGAATAATTAAAACCCATAGATTACGTGCCCAACAGTAACTCCCCCAGCAGAGAAGCAGCGCAGACACCTGCATCCGCCACTAGCCAGTGGGGGCTGGGCAGGGAGGCGCGGGCTGCAGTGCTTAGAGTAAGGACTGGGCCTGAATGCCCCGAGGGCAATCTGAAGGAACTTAACTTGGCCTAGCAAACCAGACTGTGGGAGAGCTACCACACGAGAAGCCCTAACCTAAGACACTGCCAGGCCTGCTCACAGAACAAAGGGCTGAGCAGAGATAGCCAGCTACAGACCATCCCCTTCTGGTGACAGGCAGCCACACTTCGTTGCTAAGACTTCTTGGGGTTCTGGACGGTCACCATCCGCCTGAGAAGGTGCCCAAGTTGTACCCCCAGGAAACCAAGCAGCAGGGACGGGGAAGGGGATAAGTCTCAGCAACCACGCTCGCCAAACACCTCATCACCTGAGCTGCTCGGACCTGGAAAGGGCACAAAACTCAGGCCCAACTGAGTCTGCGTCTCTGAGGACTACCTGAGTGCCTGTACCTGAGCAGCTTAGACCTGGGAGGCGCAGGCAGCCCAGGGCCGGCCTCGGACGGTTCCCTGCGGAGCAACCTAGAGCCTGAGCAGTGTGGGCAGGGAGGGCACATGCGCCGTGAGCAGGGGCAGGCCCAGTGTGGCTGAGACACTGCGAGCACACGCCAGTGTTATTTGTTTGCAGCGTTCCTTCCTCCCCACAGCACAACTGAACAAGTGAGCCTAAAAAGGTGTCCACTACTGCCCCCTTGTGTCAGGGTGGAAATTAGACACTGAAGAGACCAGCAAACAGAAGAAGCTAAACCAGAGGGAACCTCCTTGGAACTGACAGGTGCAATAGATTAAAACCCTGTAGTTAGTACCGACTACATAGGAAGGGGCCTATAGATCTTGAGAAATAGAAGCCAGATCAAGGAACTATCCAAAAATGAACTGACCCCACACTACCCACAACACCACCAGAGAAAGTCCTAGATATATTTTTATTATTTTTTACTATCATCCTTTATTTTTTTAAATTATTTTTTTTAAAATTTATAAGTCCTCTATTACTCCTTTAATTTTCATTTTTATAACCTACTATTACTTTGCAAAAAAAGAGAAACCCTATTTTTTAAAGCAAACTTCATGTATATATATTTTATAATTTTCGTGACTTTGTTTTTTTTTTCCTCCTTAATATTGTATTTTTGAAAATCCCACCTCTACTCTGGATTTTTAATCTTTGCTTTTT
This sequence comes from Capra hircus, assembly GCF_001704415.2. Taxonomy (NCBI): domain Eukaryota; kingdom Metazoa; phylum Chordata; class Mammalia; order Artiodactyla; family Bovidae; genus Capra; species Capra hircus. The sequence continues at coordinate 146,607,150 of NC_030808.1, forward strand.
GGTATTTGTTATCAATTTTGTACCTTTAAGAACCCAATCTTCATTATCCATTTTTACTTGGGACCGAGATTACTGGATTGTCTGCTCTCTCCTCCTTTGGACTCTCCTTTTTCTTCACCAGGTCGCCTCTATCTCCTCCCTCCCCCTTCTCTTCTTTACCCAACTCTGTGAATCTCTTTGTGTGTTCTGGACGGTGGAGAACACTTAGGGAACTGATTACTGGCTGGATCTGTCTCTTTCCTTTTGGTTCCCCCCTTTATCCTCCTGGCCACCTCTGTCTACTTCCTCCCTTTTCTCTTCCCTGTATAACTCCATGAACATCTCTGAGTGGTCCAGACTGTGGAGCACACATAAGGAAGTGATTACTGGCTAGCTTGCTCTCTCCTCTTTTGATTCCACCTCATCTCATCCTGGTCACCTCTATCTCCCTCCTCCCTCTTCTCTTCTCCATGTAACTCTGTGAACCTCTCTGGGTGTCCCTCACTGTGGAGAAATTTTTCATCTTTAACCTAGATGTTTTATCAATGGTGCTGTATAGATGAAGAAGTCTTGAGGCTACTATAAAAATAAGACTGAAAACCGGAAGCAGGAGGCTTAAGTCCAAATCCGGAGAACACCAGAGAACTCCAGGGAACATTAATCGATAGGAGCTCATCAAATGCCTCCATACCTACACTGAAACCAAGCACCACCCAAGGGCCAACAAGTTCCAGAGCAAGACATACCACACAAATTCTCCAGCAACACACCCCTGAGCTTCAATATATAGGCTGCCCAAAGTCACTCCAAACCCATAGACATCTCATAACTCATTACTGGACACTTCATTTGCACTCCAGCGAGAAGAAATCCAGCTCCACCCACCAGAACACCTACACAAGCTTCCCTAACCAGGAAACCTTGACAAGCCACCTGTACAACCCCACCCATAGTGAAGAAACTCCACAATAAAGAGAATTCCACAAACTGCCAGAATACAGAAAGGCCACCCCAAACTCAGCAATATAACCAAGATGAAGAGACAGAGGACTACCCAGCAGCTAAAGGAACAGGATAAATGCCCACCAAACGAAACAAAAGAGGAAGAGATAGGGAATCTACCTGATAAAGAATTCTGAATAAAGACAGTAAAAATGATCCAAAATCTTGAAAACAAAATGGAATCACAGATAAATAGCCTGGAGACAAGGACTGAGAAGACTCAAGAAAGGTTTAACAAGGACCTAGAAGAAATAAAAAAGAGTCAATATATAATGAATAATGCAATAAATGAGATCAAAAACACTCTGGAGGGAACAAGTAATAAAATAACAAAGGCAGAAGATAGGATTCGTGAGGTAGAAGATAGAATGGTAGAATTCAATGAAACAGAGGAAAAAAGGAAAAGCGAATTAAAAAAAATGAGGACAATCTCAGAGACCTCTAGCACAATGTTAAATGTCCCAACATTCGAATAGAGGAGTCCCAGAAGAAGAAGACAAAAAGAAAGATCAGGAGAAAATACTTGAAGAGATAATAGTCGAAAACTTCCCTAAAATGGGGAAGGAAATAATCACCCAAGTCCAAGAAACCCAGAAAGCCCCAAACAGGATAAACCCAAGGCGAAACACCCCAAGACACATATTAATCAAATTAACAAAGATCAAACACAAAGAACAAATATTAGAAGCAGCAAGAGAAAAACAACAAATAATACACAAGGGAATTCCCAAAGGACAACAGCTGATCTTTCAATAGAAACTTTTCAGGCCAGGAGGGAATAGCAGGATATACTTAAAGTGATGAAAGAGAATAACCTACATCCCAGATTACTGTACCCAGCAAAGATCTCATCCAAATATGAAGGAGAAATCAAAAGCTTTACAGACAAGCAAAAGCTGAGAGAATTCAGCACCACCAAACCAGCTCTCCTACAAATGTTAAAGGATCTTCTCTAGACAGCAAACACAAAAAGGGTGTATAAACTCGAACCCAAAACAATAAAGTAAATGGCAACAGGATCATACTTATCGATAATTACCTTAAATGTAATTGGGTTGAATGCCCCAATCAAAAGACAAAGACTGGCTGAATGGATACAAAAACAAGACCCCTATATATGTTGTCTACAAGAGACCCACCTCAAAACAAGGGACACATACAGACTGAAAGTGAAGGGCTGGAAAAAGATTCTACGCAAATAGAGATCGAAAGAAAGCAGGAGTAGCAATACTCATATCTGATAAAATAGACTTTAAAACAAAGGCTGTGAAAAGAGACAAAGAAGCCCACTACATAATGATCAAAGAAGCAATCCAAGAAGAAGATATAACAATTATAAATATATATGCACCCAACATAGGAGCACCACAATATGTAAGACAAATGCTAAAAGTTGAAAGGGGAAATTAACAATAACACAGTAATTGTGGGAGACTTTAATACCCCACTCACACCTATGGATAGATCAGTTAAACAGAAATTAACGAGGAAACACAAACTTTAAATGATACAATAGACCAGTTAGACCTAATTGATATCTATAGGACATTTCACCCCAAAACAATGAATTTCACTTTTTTCTCAAGTGAACGCAGAACCTTCTCCAGGATAGATCGCATCCTGGGCCATAAATCTAGCCTTGGTAAACCCAAAATACTGAAATTATTCCAAGCATCTTTTCTGACCACAATGCAGTAAGAATAGATCTCAATTACAGGAGAAAAACCACAAGAAATTCCAACATCAGTCAGTTCAGTTCAGTCACTCAGTCATGTCCGACTCTTTGCGACCCCATGAATCGCACCATGCCAGGCCTCCCTGTCCATCACCAACTACCGGAGTTCACTCAGACTCACGTCCATCGAGTCCGTGATGCCATCCAGCCATCTCATCCTCTGTCGTCCCCTTCTCCTCCTGCACCCAATCCCTCCCAGCATCAGAGTCTTTTCCAATGAGTTAACTGTTCACATCAGGTGGCCAAAGTATTGGAGTTGCAGCTTTAGCATCATTCCCTCCAAAGAAATTCCAGGGTTGATCTCCTTCAGAATGGACTGGTTGGATCTCCTTGCATTCCAAGGGACTCTCAAGAGTCTTCTCCAACACCACAGTCCAAAGCATCAATTCAATGGTGCTCAACTTTCTTCACAGTCCAACACTCATATCCATACATGACCACTGGAAAAAGCATAGCCTTGACTAGACGGACCTTTGTTGGCAAAGTAATATCTCTGCTTTTGAATATGCTATCTAGGTTGGTCATAACTTTCCTTCCAAGGAGTAAGCGTCTTTTAATTTCATGGCAGCAATCACCATCTGTAGTGATTTCGGAGCCCCCCAAAATACAGTCTGACACTGTTTCCCCATCTATTTGCCATGAAGTGATGGGACCAGATGCCATGATCTTTGTTTTCTGAATGTTGAGCTTTAAGCCAACTTTTTCACTCTCCTCTTTCATTTTCATCAAGAGGCTTTTTAGTTCCTCTTCACTTTCTGCCATAAGGGTGGTGTCATCTGCATATCTGAGGTTATTGAGATTTCTCCTGGCAATCTTGATTCCAGCTTGTGCTTCTTCCAGCCCATCATTTCTCATGATGTATTCTGCATATATAACTTCAATAAGCAGGGTTACAATATACAGCCTTGATGTACTCCTTTTCCTATTTGGAACCAGTCTGTTGTTCCATGTCCAGTTCTAACTGTTGCTTCCTGACCTGCATATAGGTTTCTCAAGAGGCAGGTCAGGTGGTCTGGTATTCCCATCTCTTTCAGAATTTTCCACAGTTTGTTGTGATCCACACAGTCAAAGGCTTTGGCATAGTCAATAAAGCACAAATAGATGTTTTTCTGGAACTCTCTTGCTTTTCCAATGATCCAGCGGATGTTGGCAATTTGATCTCTGATTCCTCTGCCTTTTCTAAAACCAGCTTGAACATCTGCAAGTTCATGGTTCACGTATGGCTGAAGGCTGGCTTGGAGAATTTTGAGCATTACTTTACTAGCATGTGAGATGAGTGCAATTGTGCAGTAGTTTGAGCATTCTTTGGCATTGCCTTTCTTAGGGATTGGAATGAAAACTGACCTTTTCCAGTCCTGTGGCCACTGCTGAGTTTTCCAAATTTGCTGGCATATTGAGTGCAGCACTTTCATAGCATCATCTTTCAGGATTTGAAATAGCTCTACTGGAATTCTATCACCTCCACTAGCCTTGTTCGTAGTGATGCTTCCTAAGGCCCACTTGACTTCACATTCCAGGATGTCTGGCTCTAGGTGAGTGATCACACCATCGTGATTATCTGGGTCATGAAGATCTTTTTTGTACATTTCTTCTGTGTATTCTTGCCACCTCTTCTTAATATCTTCTGCTTCTGTTAGGTCCATACCATTTCTGTCCTTTATAGAGCCCATCCTTGCATGTAATGTTCCCTTGGTATCTCTAATTTTCTTGACGAGATCTCTAGTCTTTCCCATTCTGTTTTTTTCCTCTATTTCATCGTATTGATCGCTGAGGAAGGCTTTCTTATCCCTTCTTGCTATTCTTTGGAACTCTGCATTCAGATGCTTATGTCCTTCCTTTTCTCCTTTGCTTTTCACTTTTCTTCCTTTCACAGCTATTTGTAAGGCCTCCTCAGACAGCTCTTTTGCTTTTTTGCACTTCTTTTCCCTGTCTCCTATACATTGTCACGAACCTCCGTCTATAGTTCATCAAGCATTCTATCTATCAGATCTAGGCCCTTAAATCTATTTCTCACTTCCACTGTATAATCATAAGGGATTTGATTTAGGTCATACCTGAATGGTCTAGTGGTTTTTCCTCCTTTCTTCAATTTAAGTCTGAATTTGGCAATAAGGAGTTCATGATCTGAGCCACAGTCAGCTCCCGGTCTTGTTTTTGCTGACTGTATAGAGCTTCTCCATCTTTGGCTGCAAAGAATATAATCAATCTGATTTGACCATCTGGTGATGTCCATGTGTAGAGTCTTCTCTTGTGTTGTTGGAAGAGGGTGTTTGCTATGACCAGTGTATTGTCTTGGCAGAACTCTATTAGCCTTTGCCCTGCTTCATTTTGTATTCCAAGGCTAAATTTGCCTGTTACTCCAGGTGTTTCTTGACTTCCTACTTTTGCATTCCAGTCCCCTAGAATGAAAAGGACATCTTTTTAGGGTGTTCTAAAAGGTCTTGTAGGTCTTCATAAAACCGTTCAAGTTCAACTTCTTCAGCATTTCTTTTTGGGGCATAGACTTGGATTACTGTGATATTGAATGGTTTGCCTTGGAAATGAACAGAGATCATTCTGTCATTTTTGAGATTGCATCCAAGTACTGCATTTCAGACTCTTTTGTTGACCATGATGGCTACTCCATTTCTTCTGAGGGATTCCTGCCTGCAGTATTAGATATAATGGTCATCTGAGTTAAATTCACCCATTCCAGTCCATTTTAGTTTGCTGATTCCTAGAATGTTGACGTTCACTCTTGCCATCTCCTGTTTGATACTTCCAAATTGCCTTGATTCATGGATCTAACATTCCAGGTTCCTATGCAATATTGCTCTTTACAGCATCGGACCTTGCTTCTATCACCAGTCACATCCACAACTGGGTATTGTTTTTGCTCTGTCTCCATCCCTTCATTCTTTCTGGAGTTATTTCTCTACTGATCTCCAGTAGCATATTGGGCACCTACCGACCTGGGGAGTTCCTCTTTTGGTATCCTATCATTTTGCCTTTTCATATGTGGTAAGAGGAGCAACCCCACATCCAAGGAGCAGTGGCTGCATGGGCGCAGGAAGGCTTAGAGGAGCTACTCCATGTTCAAGGTCAGGAGGGGCAGCTGTGAGGAGATACCCCTCATTCAAGGTAAGGAGCAGCAGCTGCACTTTGCTGGAGCAGCCATGAAGAAATACCCCACGGGCAAGGTAAGAGAAACCCGTAAGTGTTCCAAGAGGCATCAGAGGGCAGACACACAAAACATAATCACAGAAATGTAGTCAATCTAATCACATGGACCACAGCCTTGTCTAACTCCATGAAACTAAGCCATGCTGTGTGGGGCCACCCAAGATGGGCGGGTCATGGTGGAGAGGTCTGACAAAATGTGGTCCACTGGAAAAGGGAATGGCAAACCAGTTCAGTATTCTTGCCTTGAGAACCCCATGAAGGCAAAATGATAAGAAGGAATAAAGGTCCAAATTTACACAAACACGGAGAATTGAAAAGGGCAAATATCCCCAAATGGTTTTTATGAGACTAGCACAACCTTCCTTTCTAAATTTAACAAGAACATTTTAAGAAACAAAAATACAGGCAAATCTCACTCACAAGCAGACATATTGAATCATAAGTTTAAAAGTAACAAACCAGGACTTGCACGGTGGTGCAGTGGTTAAGAATCCGCCTGCTAATGCAGAGGATGTGGGTCTGATCCCTGATCCAAGAAGATTCTGCATGCCACAGAGCAACTAAGCCCGTGCAAAACTATGGAGGCCTGTGCTCTGCAGCAAGAGAAGCCACTGCAGTAAGAGTCTGCACATGGCACCTGGAGATGAGCCCCTGCTTGCAGCAGCTAGAGAAAGCCCTTGTGCAGCAACGAAGGCCCAGTACAGCCAAAAATAAATGAATGAATAAGAAATAACAAACCAAATGCACTCATGTGTGAAAAAACAATGCCTTGTGACAAGGTTGAGCTTATCTCAAGATGCAATTTGGTTCACCATCAGAAAATCATTAAGGTAGTTCATTACATTAACTAGTTCATTACATTAAAGGTAGTTCATTATATTAAAAAGTTAAAGTATAATTATCTCAAAAGATGAAGGAAACTATTTGATAAAGTGTGATATTCTTTCACAATACAAAAGTTATAACAAAGTTGGAATTGAGGGGAACCCCCCCACACCCTACAAAGGGCACTTCAAAAAACTTAGAGCAAATAGTACAGTTAGTGGTTAAACACTAAGAACATTTCCTGTGACACCAGAGCACAAGAATGCCTGCCACCCTCACTGTCTCAACACTGCACTGAAGGACCTAGCCAGTTCAGTGGAGAAGAAAAACAGAAGATGATGACTGACATGGAAAAGGAAAAGCAGCCACTGGAGCACATTATCTCTTGTGCCCATGGGCAGAGCCAAATGTCACCTTTGGGCAAGTGGCCCCGCCTCCACACTGGGAGGTGCTGGAGAGTTCCCAGGGGATCCAGTGCTGCTGTTCTGGAAAACTGCACTTAGGGAACCACTGCTCTCTGCAGAAGATTCGCAGGTTGTTATAGGCTGAATGGTGTCCTCCCCCCCAAATTCATACACTGAAGCCCTAACCCTCAACACCTCAGAATGTGACTGTACTGGGGGATGATTTGGGGGGTAATTAACCTAAAACGAGGCCATTAGAGTGGGCTCTAATCCAACCTAAATGATGTCTTTAGAAGAGAAAAGTGCAGATGACTCTGACAGAGGGTGGGGCAGAGAAAGGCCCTCTGGAGAAGAGTAGGTGAAGGTGAGCCCCAGGATACTGGCTGGTGGGGAGTGAAGCCTTGCAGTGAGAAGTGCTCAGTGTGGCCTCCTGAGGGCTCTGAGGGATGGGGACGTGACTGCAGAGGGTGGAGTCCAGGGACAGCATGCAGTCTCAGATCCTTTTAGGGGGAGTGGTGAATGACGGCTTACTGAGTGCAAGGTTTCTTTTTGGGGTGATGACAGTGTTCTGCAGCTAGGCAGAGAAGGTGGCTGCACCACACTGTACAGAGAAAATGTTTGGCTGCCACAGTGCCGCTCACAAGCCCCAGCTCAGGCCACTTGGAAACCAGAGTCAGGAGAGCCTGGTTGTCTTATAGCGGTGAATCCTTGTATGGAAGTTTGGGTGTGCAGAGCACCTGGATTTGACTGTGTGAAGATGTAAGGCTTTAAACTGAGGTTTATGTTCAACCACATACACACACACACACACACACACACACACACACACACACACACACACGCTGCATCACTGGAGAAACCTGTCCCCAAGCTGAAGGGATGACTTGCATTAAAATCAAGGGCGGGCACGTGTCTCTGGGGGAGGGGATCTCCATGCTCAGACCCAGGGTGATTTTGTAGATTTAAAGGGCAGAAGGAGGAGGAGTTCTCGACGCTGTCAACAACACTTCCGGACTCACAAATGGTGCCGCAGTGTCTCTGGAGCATCCTGTGTCATGTGCGCTCACTCGTGACCCCGTGGACTGCATCCCTCCAGGCTCTTCTGTCCCTGGAATTATCCTGGCAAGAATGCTGGAGTGGGTTGCCACTTCCTCCTCCAGGGGATTTTCCCCATCCAAGATCGAACTCTTGTCTCCTGCAGCTCCTCGCATTGCAGGCAGATTCTTTACCCATTGAGCCAGCATCCTGAATACAGCATTGGACCAGGTATTGGGAGCTGCATTCTGCTCTGCACACCTCCCCAGGGCTCTTATTCAAAGTTTATGAACATTTAACAAGGAAATTGACTCAAAGTCCAAGGTCGTAATTCTTTCCAATGTGAACTTAAACCATGCGCGTTTGCATACAATACAGTGACAGAACACACAGACCAACAGCTGTTAGCAAGCCACACAGGGCAGGGGCAGGCTCTGCATTCCGGCTCCATCAGAGAGAGCGGCTGGAGCACGAATGCTGCCATCCGCTGTGACCCAGTTTCTGGGGAAGACTAGCCAGCCAAGGGGGTGGGGAGGGGATTCAATACTCAGCCCTCTACCTCCCAAATTGGAGTCTGCTCTCCAGGTGACCTGTCCCACAAGGTCTGCCCTGGTCTGTAGGTAGGATCCCAGACTCTTCAAGAAACTTCAGAGATGGGCTGGGTCCAAGTGAGGTGGCAGGTAAGGGTGCAGCCTTCTTAGCATCCAGCCTGAGGATCAAGTACAGTAATACATTTGAAATCATTCTGAAAGCCAGAGTGTAAGGTTTTTGCAAACAAGAAGGATGTTACTCCAGTAAATAACTCTTACATGGCAGACAACGAGCTGTGTGCTAACCAAGAATCATTGTTCAAAGTCCTCAGACCATCTCATGTCAGCTCTTGTTTATAATTATTAAGGTAACTAGAGTACAGTTTCTAAGAAAACAATGCTGGGTACTTTGGAAAGAGTCAAGGAAGCCTGGCTGAAGAAAACAGCTGCTGTTGGATTAAGCGTTCTGTGAAACACGGGAGAAAACTGTCTCATATTTGGATTGTGATGTAAGCTCTTTAAACTGTAGACAGTACATTATGGGAACGATTTGTGCAGTAAAATGGACCAGCGTCACGAGATTGGCAAGTTCATATATGATGGTGCGTTCACTTAAAATGTGTAAGTTATTCGAAACACTCTCACCCCCGCCATTTTAAGTGCCTTTTCCAATTAACCAGTGATTACAGGTTCGCTGTAATCTGGGCTTCCCTGGTGGCTCGGCGGTTAAAGCGTCTGCAATGCAGGAGACCTGGGTTCAATCCCTGGGTCAGGGAAGATTCCCTTGGAGAAGGAAATTGCAACCTACTCCAGTATTCTTGCCTGGAGAATCCCTTGGACGGAGGAACCTGGTGGGCTACAGTCCACGGGGTCGCAAAAAGTCGGACAGGACTGAGCGACTTCACTTCCCTTCACAGGTTCGCTGACCTGGAGAGACAATGGCTGACAGGCTTCGTTCAGGGATACTGGCGCTCCCTCGGAGAAGCTGCGCCGGTAGCTCTTTTTGTGTGTATGTGGTAAAATACACGTAACAAAAATGCTGCCATTTTAGTAATTCTAAAGTGTGCCATTCGGTGGCATTAAGTACACGCACGATATTGGGTCCCCAGTACCACTGTCTAGTTCCAGGACTTTTTCATCCCCCAAAGGAAACCCCTTACCTTCAATCAGTCGCTCCCCTGGCCCCCCTTCCCGGCTGCTTTGGGTGGATCCACACGATATAAATGGAATGATTGAACAGTGTCTCTTTTGTATCTTGCTTCTCTCAAGGTATTCTCTTTTTTTTGTATTTAAAAAAATAAATGTAACTAGAATTGCTATTTCGAGAGCTTTTGGAAATTTCTCAGGCATGGAAGTGCCTCTGCCTCTGGGAATATTGCGCCCCGGGTCTCCAGGGCCTGGGAAGCGCTTGGAAGACCGCGCGGCTTCTTGCAGCCCCTGGGGCCGCCCCACTGCTCCGCGCCACGCAAAGACCCTCGGAGTTCTGGCCAGGGGCTCTGCCTAAGGAGCCTCTCCTCCACTGGTCTCCTCCACTGTCCTCAGAAGCGTCCTTCCGCCACCCCCGCAGGGCCTGGAGGGGACCCCTCCGGGTCAGTTAGGGACAGACGCACACCCGCAGGGGTCCTCTCCCAGCAGGCCTCGGCATCTAGTCTGTAAAGGGGTAGGGTCTCCCAAACCTGGAGACCAGTCCCTTCCAGCCGCACTGTGATCCGGGACCCCTACAGCACGTGTGCGCGCTCGGAAAACCCTGCCTTAGTCCCGGTGCGGGCCCCAGAGGCACAGGTCCCTAACCCCGAAACCCGGTGATTCCCAGGAACTAGTGTCACCAGCCGACCCTAGGCCGAATTCGGCTTTGAGCTTGTCAAGAACCCAGCAGGGGTGCCAGGGGTGAGGAGGGGACTCTAAAACGATCTATCTTTCCCGAGTGCCGGGTTGAGGGCGGCGGGAGGACTAAGACCCCCTCCACACCCTCAACCAGGTTTCCGGGTCTTCTCTGCCCTCCCACCCCGACCTCTGCCACGCACATACCTCTTAGGCACTGCTTTTTCCCTCTTCTTCACGGCGTACTGGCTCCCGGTGGACAGCATGGGGCCCGCGGGCGGCCTCACAAAGGGGCGCGGGGCGGGGATGCCGCCCAGCGCCTGGAAGCTAGTCCGCTCCCCGGAGCCTGTCTGCTCCGGCTGGTCACTCCTGGGGGTCGCCAGCGCGGAGGTCTGGGCGCGCCCCTTCAGATTGTGCCCGCGCAGGACACGAGCTCCGATCCCGCGCGCACGTTGGAAGGATCTGCACTCGCCAGTCCCAGGGCGGGAGAGTTGCCGCGGGCGACTGGAAGGATCTCCAGGAGTCCCTCCTTGATGCCGGAGACCGAGGCGCGTCCGCCGGGCTTGCAAGGGTTGGCCTCTGGCGAGAGATGAAGCAGGCGCAGAAGTGGCGGGCTCCCCCGGGGGCTCTGTGTCCAGGCTTTCGCATACGAAGGTGCGCGCCACAGGTAGCAACTAACTCACTTCGACACCAGGCTAACTTGGAAACCGCGCGTCTATGACGAGGACATCCCTGGAAAGAGTCAGGAGAAGTCCTTGTCCCCGCGCGCGCCCCCTCCCCACGCGTGTCCTTGGATCAATAAGAATCTAGACCCCAGACTGACTCCCTTTTCCCGCCACGTGGCGTCCAGAAACTGCGCTCTACGGGGCAGCAGGTCGCCAAGGCGCAAATGCGGGACAGGAGCCTTTGGAACGCGATGAGGTGTCGGAGATGGAGGCGGGCAGAAGGAAGAGCTGACTGATCCCCGGCGATGCCCACCGGCGCGCCCCGCAGCCAGTAGTCCAGCCGCCGGGAGAGTCCAGATCTGACCCAGGAAGCAGATGTGCAGCTCCAGGAAGCGAAGGCCCGGTGGGAGCGTAAGTCTGTGCCCAGGAGCCTTTGCACTTAATTCTGCTTGACGCGTCTATGTGTGTGAGGCTCTTTGGGTGTTTTTCGGAGCGACGTATTGTATAAATAGTGGAAATGCCTTGGGATCGTCCACATCCACCGGTGACGGGTGAGATGAGATTACCCCAGCGTGTGGTGTGTGTGTGTGTGCGCGAGAGAAAGCACACATGCATGTCTGCTCTGGAACCAGGGGTACACTGTAGTGACTATGTCTCGTTTTCTGTTTACTCTGTACACAGAGGAAAAAATAAAAATCCAATAAGATAATTCCAGGTATTTGTATCTTGTTCTCAGTCTCAAGGAGAAAGAATTTAAGGTTTCACCAGCAGCTGTGATGGTTGGTGTATGATGTAGATGCACTATCAGATTAAGCACATTTCCTGCTATTCATAGTTTCCCAAGTCTTTTTTCCTTTTTATCATAAATAGATGTGTAATTTTTACAGTGGTATTTTTTTCTTTTTAAAAGATTTTTTTTGATGTGGGTCAGTTTTAAAGATTTTTTTTTTGCTGTGGACCATTTTTAAAGTTTTTATTGAATTTGTTACTATGCTGTTTCTGTTTTGTTTTGGTTTTTGGCCCGGAAGCATGTGGGATCTTAGTCACATGACCAGGGATCGAACCCCCACTCTCTGCACTGGAAGGTGAAGTCTTAACCACTGGACCTCCAGGGTAGTCCCTGCAGTGATATTTTTGCATTGAAATGCTATGATTTATTTGTTTGTTCTGTTGATATGGTTAATTGCTTAAGTTGATTTTTGAACACTGAACCAATTTACTTTTCGGGAATAAATCCATTTCATTGCAATGTAGTATCCTTTATTGCTTTACATTGTTAAATTTAATTTTTAATATTTTGTTTAGGGATTACAGACTTGAGCTTCATTTTTGATTTTCCCTTTCCATTAATGTCTTGGTAAAATTTTATTTCAAAGTTATGCCAGTCTTATACGCTGAGTTGTGATTGTTCCCATTTTTCACTTTCTTTGGAAGAATTAATGTGTTTTATTTCTGCAATCCAGCCTGGGTATCTCATTGAGAAGCTGACCCAGGTGGGAGGGAGGCAGAACCTACCTGTAACAGAACTGAGGAGTAGAGAGAGGGTCATCTGAAGGAGACAAAGTCAGAATGTGTAGGACTTTTACTACCTGGCTCCTTTCCACACAGAAAGGACATAGTGTCCAGTCTGGAGGCCTGGGGAAACTGACCCTGTGTCCATGCATGGCTGTTTGCCCTCCTACACCAACCAGCACCAACCATCAGAACCGTGTGAACTCCGTCATTTGCCCATTCTGGCTCCTTTGTTGTAATTGCGGGACCCAAATAATTGAGAGACCCAAATCTCAATTCCTGCTGCCTCCCCCTCAAAGTGCTCACTATTTCAGGGCTGGAAGTTGCACTGTGTATGGCTGATCATTTTTAGAAAATAAAGGCGGGGATACTTCCCAAGGCATTTTGGGGCCCAGCACAACCCTGATACCCAACTAGACAAGGACATAACAAGAAAAGAAAATTGCAGGCAGTATCTCTGATGAACATGGAACAAAAATCTCAACAAAATATTAGGAAATTCATACATGAAAAGAATGACATATAACGAACTTTCTTGTTGTGTGAGCTTTGTAGTTTACGTAACTGCTCTGAACCCCATGTTAAGTCACTCAGTCCCGGCCAACTCCTTGCAACCCCTTGGACTGTAACCCTCCAAGCTTCTCGGTCCATGGGATTTTCCAAGGAAGAATACTGGAATGGGTTTCCATTTCTTTCTCCAGGGGATCTTTCTGACCCAGGGGTCAAACCCACATCTCCTGTGTCTCCTGCATTGGTAGGCGAATTCTTTGCCACTGGGCAACCTGGGAAGCCTACTTTCCTCAAAAAACAACAACAACAACAACAACAACAACAAAAACTTTCCTGAGGACAGTGCTTGGAGACCTGTTACAGTCCTTACTTTTCTCAGTACTAGGGACAGAGTTTGGGCCTGCCCAACTCCATATGCCACCAGGAATGGCCACTGGACTAAAGTAGGCAAGACACCTAAGGAGAGATAAGAAAAGCTTCTTATGTGAAAAAAGAAAAGAAATAGAGGAGAGACTAGAGATATCTTCAAGAAAATTAGACATACTAAGGAAACATTTCATGCAAAGATGGGCACAATAAAAAGGGACAGAAATTATATGGACTTTATAGATGCAGAAGATAATAAGAAGAGGTGACAAGAATACACAGAGTTCAGTTCAGTTAAGTTGCTCAGTCGTATCCGACTCTTTGCAACCCCATGAACTGCAGCACTCCAGGCCTCCCTCCCTGTCCATCACCAACTCCCGGAGTTCACTCAGACTCACGTGCATCGAGTCAGTGATGCCATCCAACCATCTCATCCTCTGTCGTCCCCTTCTCCTCCAGCCCCTAGTCCCTCCCAGCATCAGAGTCTTTTCTAGTGAGTCAACACTTCCCATCAGGTGGCCAGGGTATTGGAGTTTCAGCTTCAGCATCATTCCCTCCAAAGAAATTCCAGGGCTGATCTCCTTCAGAATGGACTGGTTGGATCACCTTGCCGTCCAAGGGACTCTCAAGAGTCTTCTCCAACACCACAGTTCAAAAGCATCAATTCAATGGCGCTCAGCTTTCTTCACAGTCCAACTCTCACATCCATACATGACCACTGGAAAAAGCATAACCCGGCAATCTTGATTCCACCTTGTTCTTCTTCCAGCCCAACGTTTCTCATGATGTATTCTGCATAGAAGTTAAATAAGCAGGGTGACAATATGCAGCCTTGATGTACTCCTTTTCCTGTTTGGAACCAGTCTGTAGTTCCATGTCCAGTTCTAGCTGTTGCTTCCTGACCTGCATACAGGTTTCTCAAGAGGCAGGTCAAGAGGTCTGGTATTCCCATCTCTTTCAGAATTTTCCACAGTTGATTGTGATCCACACAGTCAAAGGCTTTGGCATAGTCAATAAAGCAGAAATAGATGTTTTTCTGGAATGCTCTTGCTTTTTCCATGATCCAGCGGATGTTGGCAATTTGATCTCTGGTTCCTCTACCTTTTCTAAAACCAGCTTGAGCATCTGCAAGTTCACGGTTCATGTATTGCTTAAGCCTGGCTTGGAGAATTTTGAGCATGACTTTACTAGCATGTGAGATGAGTGCAATTGTGTGGTAGTTTGAGCATTCTTTGGCATTGTCTTTCTTAGGGATTGGAATGAAAACTGACCGTTTCCAGTCCTGTGGCCACTGCTGAGTTTTCCAAATGTGCTGGCATATTGAGTGCAGCACTTTCATAGCATCATCTTTCAGGATTTGAAACAGCTCCACTGGAATTCCACCACCTCCACTAGCTTTGTTTGTAGTGATGCTTTCTAAGGCCCACTTGACTTCACAATCCAGGATGTCTGGCTCTAGGTGAGTGATCACACCATCGTGATTATCTGGGTCGTGAAGATCTGTTTTGTACATTTCTTCTGTGTATTCTTGCCACCTCTTCTTAATATCTTCTGCTTCTGTTAGGTCCATACCATTTCTGTCCATCATAGAGCCCATCTTTGCATGACATGTTCTCTTGGTATCTCTAATTTTCTTGAAGAGCTCTCTAGTCTTTCCCATTCTGTTGATGCTTATATCTTTCCTTTTCTCCTTTGCATTTCACTTCTCTTCTTTTCACAGCTATTTGTAAGGCCTCCTCAGACAGCCATTTTGCACTTTTGCATTTCTTTTCCATGGGGATGGTCTTGATCCCTGTCTCCTGTACAATGTCATGAACCTCATCCCATAGTTCATCGGGCACTATATCTATCAGATCTAGGCCCTTAAATCTATTTCTCACTTCCACTGTATAATCATAAGGGATTTGATTTAGGTCATGCCTGAATGATCTAGTGGTTTTCCCTACTTTCTTCAATTTACTTCTGAATTTGGCAATAAGGAATTCATGATCTGAGCCACAGTCAGCTCCTGGTCTTGTTTTTGCTGACCGTATAGAGCTTCTCCATCTTTGGCTGCAAAGAATATAATCAATCTGCTTTCAGTGTTGACTATCTGGTGATGTCCATGTGTAGAGTCTTCTCTTGTGTTGTTGGAAGAGGGTGTTTGCTATGACCAGTGTGTTCTCTTGGCAGAACTCTATTAGCCTTTGCCCTACTTCATTCTATATTCCAAGGCCAAATGTGCCTGTTACTCCAGGTGTTTCTTGACTTCCTACTTTTGCATTCCAGTCGCCTATAATGAAAAGGACATCCTTTGGGGCTGTTATTTCTAAAAGGTCTTGTAGGTCTTCATAGAACCGTTCAACTTCAGCTTCTTCATCATTACTTGTTGGGGCATAGACTTGGATTACTGTGATATTGAATAGTTTGCCTTGGAAATGAACAGAGATCATTCTGTCATTTTTGAGATTGCATCCAAGTACTGCATTTTGGACTCTTTTGTTGACCATGATGGATACTCCATTTCTTCTAAGGGATTCCTGTCCGCAGTAGATATCATGGTCATCTGATTTAAATTCACCCATTCCAGTCCATTTTAGTTTGCTGATTCCAAGCCAGTTGTGGATGTGACTGGTGATAGAAGCAAGATCAGATGCTGTAAAGAGCAATATTGCATAGGAACCTGGAATGTCAGGTCCATGAATCAAGGCAATTTGGAAGTGGTCAAACAAGAGATGGCAAGGGTGAACGTTGACATTCTAGGAATCAGCGAACTAAAATGGACTGGAATGGGTGAATTTAACTCAGATGACCATTATATCTACTACTGCGGGCAGGAATCCCTCAGAAGAAATGGAGTAGCATCATGGTCAACAAAAGAGTCCGGAATGCAGTACTTGAACGCAACCTCAAAAACGACAGAATGATCTCTGTTCGTCTCCAATCAAACCACTCAATACCACAGTTATCCACGTCTATGCCCCAACCAGTAACGCTGAAGAAGCTGAAGTTGAACGGTTCTATGAAGACCTACAAGACCTTTTAGAAATAACACCCAAAAAAGATGTCCTTTTCATTCTAGGGGACTGGAATGCAAAAGTAGGAAGTCAAGATACACCTGGAGTAACAGACAAATTTGGCCTTGGAATGCGGAATGAAGCAGGGCAAAGGCTAATAGAGTTCTGCCAAGAGAACACACTGGTCATAGCAAACACCCTCTTCCAACAACACAAGAGAAGACTCTACACATGGACATCACCAGATGGTCAACACTGAAAGCAGATTGATTATATTCTTTGCAGCCAAAGATGGAGAAGCTCTATACAGTCATCAAAAACAAGACCGGGAGCTGACTGTGGCTCAGATCATGAATTCTTTATTGCCAAATTCAGAAGTAAATTGAAGAAAGTAGGGAAAACCACTAGACCATTCAGGTATGACCTAAATCAAATCCCTTATGATTATACAGTGGAAGTGAGAAATAGATTTAAGGGCCTAGATCTGATAGATATAGTGCCCGATGAACTATGGGATGAGGTTCGTGACATTGTACAGGAGACAGGGATCAAGACCATTCCCATGGAAAAGAAATGCAAAAAAGCAAAATGGCTGTCTGAGGAGGCCTTACAGATAGCTGTGGAAAGAAGAGAGGTGAAAAGCAAAGGAGGAAAGGAAAGATATAAGCATCTGAATGCAGAGTTCCAAAGAATAGCAAGAAGAGATAAGAAAGCCTTCTTCAGAAATCAATGCAAAAAAATAGAGGAAAACAACAGAATGGGAAAGACTAGAGAGCTCTTCAAGAAAATGAGAGATCCAAGGGAACATTTCATGCAAAGATGGGCTCGATAAAGGACAGAAATGGTCTGGACCTAACAGAAGCAGAAGATATTAAGAAGAGGTGGCAAGAATACACAGAAGAACTGTACAAAAAAGATCTTGACGACCCAGATAATCATGATGATGTGATCACTCATCTAAAGCCAGACATCTTGGAATGTGAAGTCAAGTGGGCCTTAGAAAGCATCACTACGAACAAAGCTAGTGGAGGTGATGGAATTCCAGTTGAGCTGTTTCAATCCTGAAAGATGATGCTATGAAAGTGCTGCACTCAATATGCCAGCAAATTTGGAAAACTCAGCAGTGGCCACAGGACTGGAAATGGTCAGTTTTCATTCCAATCCCTAAGAAAGACAATGCCAAAGAATGCTCAAACTACCACACAATTGCACTCATCTCACATACTAGTAAAGTCATGCTCAAAATTCTCCAAGCCAGGCTTCAGCAATACATGAACCGTGGACTTGCAGATGTTCAAGCTGGTTTTAGAAAAGGTAGAGGAACCAGAGATCAAATTGCCAACATCCGCTGGATCATGGAAAAAGCAAGAGAGTTCCAGAAAAACATCTATTTCTGCTTTATTGACTATGCCAAAGCCTTTGACTGTGTGGATCACAATAAACTGTGGAAAATTCTGAAAGAGATGGGAATACCAGACCACCTGACCTGCCTCTTGAGAAACCTGTATGCAGGTCAGGAAGCAACAGTTAGAACTGGACATGGAACAACAGACTGGTTCCAAATAGGAAAAGGAGTACATCAAGGCTGTATATTGTCACCCTGCTTATTCAACTTATATGCAGAGTACATCATGAGAAACGCTGGACTGGAAGAAACACAAGCTGGAATCAAGATTGCCGGGAGAAATATCAATCACCTCATATATGCAGATGACACCACCCTTATGGCAGAATGTGAAGAGGAACTAAAAAGCCTCCTGATGAAAGTGAAAGAGGAGAGCGAAAAAGTTGGCTTAAAGCTCAACATTCAGAAAATGAAGATCATGGCATCTGGTCCCATCACTTTATGGGAAATAGATGGGGAAACAGTAGAAACAGTGTCAGAGTTTATTTTTGTGGGCTCCAAAATCACTGCAGATGGTGATTGCAGCCATGAAATTAAAAGGCGCTTACTCCTTGGAAGAAAAATTACGACCAACTTAGATTCAAAAGCAGAGACATTACTTTGCCGACTAAGGTCCGTCTAGTCAAGGCTATGGTTTTTCAGTGGTTATGTATGGATGTGATAGTTGGACTGTGAAGAAGGCTGAGCGCTGAAGAATTGACGCTTTTTGAACTGCGGTGTTGGAGAAGACTCCTGAGAGTCCCTTGGACTGCAAGGAGATCCAACCAGTCCATTCTGAAGGAGATCAGCCCTGGGTGTTCTTTGGAAGAAATGATGCTAAAGCTGAAACTCCAGTACTTTGGACACCTCATGTGAAGAGTTGACTCATTGGAAAAGACTCTGATGCTGGGAGGGATTGGGGGCAGGAGGAGAAGGGGACGACCGAGGATGAGATGGCTGGATGGCATCACGGACTCAATGGACCTGAGTCTGAGTGAACTCCAGGAGATGGTGATGGATAGGGAGGCCTGGTGTGCTGTGATTCATGTGGTCGCAAAGAGTCAGATACGACTGAGTGACTGACCTGAACTGAACTGAGAATGGTGACATTCACTGTTGGGTTCCAGCCTCAGCAGAGTCCAAGGATACCGTCAGGATGAATGGCATTGGCGAAAGAATGACCCGGGAGATGAAGTTTTGGTGAGCGAGGCCTGTAACTTTATTTTTATTTTTTTATTTTTTTAATTTTTATTTTTACTTCATTTTGCTTTACAATACTGTATTGGTTTTGCCATACACTGACATGAATTCACTACGGGTGTACATGAGTTCCTAATCCTGAACCCCCCTCCCACCTACCACTCCATATCATGTCTCTGCATCATCCCCGTGCTCCAGCTCCAAGCATCCTGTATCTTGTATCAAACATAGATTGGCGATTTGTTTCTTACATGATAGTTTACTTGTTTCAATGCCATTCTCCCAAATCACCCCACCCTCTCCCTCTCCCACAGAGTCCAAAAGTCCGTTGTATACATCTGTGTCTCTTTTGCTGTCTCGCATACAGGTTTATCATTACCATCTTTCTAAATTCCTCATATATGTGTTAGAATACTGTATTGGTGTTTTTCTTTCTGGCTTACTTCACTCTGTATAATAGGCTCCAGTTTCATCCACCTCATTAGAACTGATTCAAATGTATTCTTTTTAATGGCTGAGTAATATTCCATTGTGTATATGTACCACAGCTTTCTTATCCATTCATCGCTGATGGACATCTAGGTTGTTTCCAGGTCCTGGCTATTATAAACAGTGCTGCGATGAACATTGGGGTACACGTGTCTCTTTCAATTCTGGTTTCCTTGAGTTGTATGCCCAGCAGTGGGATTGCTGGGTCATAAGGCAGTTCTATTTGCCATTTTTTAAAGAATCTCCACACTGTTCTCCATAGTGGCTGTACTAGTTTGCATTCCCACCAACAGTGTAAGAGGGTTCCCTTTTCTCCACACCTTCTCTAGCATTTATTGCTTGTAGACTTTTGGATCACAGCCATTCTGACTGGTGTGAAATGGTACCTCATTGTGGTTTTGATTTGCATTTCTCTGATAATGAGTGATGTTGAGCATCTTTTCATGTGCCTCAAATAGCCAAAGCAATCTTGAGAAAGAAGAATGGAACTGGAGGAATCAACCTGCCTGACTTCAGGCTCTACTACAAAGCCACAGTCATCAAGACAGTATGGTACTGGCACAAAGACAGAAACATAGAGCAATGGAACAAAATAGAAAGCCCAGAGATAAATCTACACACCTATGGACACCTTATCTTCAACAAAGGAGGCAAGAATATACAATGAATTAAAGACAATCTCTTTAACATGTGGTGCTGGGAAAACTGGTCAACCACTTGTAAAAGAATGAAACTAGATCACTTTCTAACTGTGGGGCCCTAAATGGGAAACCTTGAAAAAAGAAGGGCTAGCTTTGTGGTTTAGAGCTAAGATTGCACCTGGCGAAAGAGATGAGGGTTGTTTGTTAAAACTAAGTTGTTTGTTAAAACTTTTGATTGGCTCTCTTGATTTCCTTGCACGTGGACAGCGTGTGATCACCATCAACTCTTGTTACAATGAAGCGCATGACGACTTGACCTTTAACGTGTTTGGTGCAACTATGGTATATCAAGATTTGACCTTTAACGTGATTGGTGCAACTATGGCATATTACAATTTGACCTTTAACGTGATTGGTCCAACCCTTGCAAAACCCCCTTGCTTGCCTATATAAACCAAGAGTTTGTGGCAATAAAGCGGAACTGCTTAGACGGAACCCCTGTCGTGTCTGATTGTCTCTCGCTCGCCGAGGGGCTGGGTTGGTGGACAGCAGGGTCACCTCTCCTCGGGACCCCTCGGCTTTGCTGAGGGAAGTTCCACTGCCTCTCTCTTTCTGCGGAGCGCCCCCTGCAGAAACTGGCGCCTAACGTGGGGCACGAAGCGGACGGACGGAGGTGGTGCCACCATGTGGCTCTGAAAGAGGAGCGATGAAGGACCCTAGGCTGGTCGCAGCGCGGAGCTCCCCTTTAGAGATGTATCACCCGAGGTAATCCGGATTTCAAGGTGAGTCCCCCTCTGCTTTGAGGGAAGCGGCAAAAAACTCTCCTGACTTATTTTCTTTGTTTTCTTCTTTTCCAATCTGTCTTAACTCCTTTTTCGAGAGTTTCAGTGAACAGGCAAACAGTTGTAGAGGCAATTGATAAGTCCTGGCTAGGGCCACTCTCTGGCGGACTTTGAAGGCCCTGCAACAAGTGAGCCTCAGTAACTAGAGCCCGACCGGGTGAAACTCTCCTTTAATCATTCTTAACTGAGGATGTGGCCTAGAATCTTCCCTGTGGGCACGGGTCAGGCACTTAAAGGCCATTAGGGCGCCTGCCACTTGAAGACTCCCGTGACAGGATAAGGGGGTCACGGAACGGGCTAGAAACCTCTAGGGTGCCCGCACCCAGCAAGAAAACTTCTGTGCAACGATGTAGGCACATAAACAGTTTCAAAAGCGTACCACAAGCCCAACTTTCTGGCCGCCACCACTCCCGGTAGGAGTTTTGGTGGTTGTCCTCAGTGACTTTTCTTTCTATTCTGTCTCGGCAGCATGGGAAATAACATTGGGAAATCTGATGAGCCTGCACTCAGGGCACTGAGATATATGCTCATAAGCAGGGGACTTGAGATTTCTGACGCTCAGGCCATTAAGGTCTGGGGGACCATTGTACAGTTAGTCCCCTGGGTTGCTTCGGCCAATCTGTTTTCTTGGGATACTTGGGATCGAGTACAAACCCTTGCTAGGCAGTGAGAGATTCAACACGGTGAGGAGCCCCTCTTAGGGTTCTGTCTGACCATTTCGGCCCTCAAGCTCTGCTTTTCATGGAGCGAGGAACAGGTCACTGATACGGGTACCCCCAATTCAAAATCAGAAAAACAATGGGAAAAGTTAGACAAGGAACGAGTCATGTCGGACCAAAATATAGCAAAAGAGACTGTAGCGAATAAAGACTCAAGAGCAAATAGTGGGCCATGGGAGCCTTTTGGGGATGATAAAGGGGCGGAAGAGAATAGAGATCCCTCTGATGCCCAGAGACCGGGAGCCCAGGGGAGAGATCTGTGCCCCTCCCTGCCTCGCCCATTTGAGGAAGTTTTGGGAGCACCTTGGGTGGGAGAGAGAATGAGGTCACCTTGGAAAGGGAGAACCTATCCCGGGGACCCTTGGGGATTCCCGCTGCCCTTTACCGGCCCGACTCAAGCCTTTCCTGTAAATGTTAACCTGGGGGGGAATAGGCTGGCAGCCTGGTACCCCTGGGAGGCCAATGATTTAAAAGAGCTCAAAAAGGCAGTGGCAGAGGATGGCCCAAACTCCCCATGGGCAGAAAATATTCTCCAGGGCCTGGCTCATCAACCTTGTATGACCTAGGACTGGAAGATGCTATGTAAGGCAGTGCTCCCCAGTAACACCTATATCAAATGGTGTGCCTTTCTCAAGGAAGAGTGTCATGCTCAGGCAGAAAGAAATCAAGCTGCCAACTCTGCTATCCCGGTGACTTTCGGGATGTTGTCAGGGACGGCAGATCAATGGAGTATGGGACCTCAACAGGCCACCATTCCTGCTCCTTATACAGATCAGGTGCGGTCCATATGCCTGGCCACCTGGAAAAAGCTTGCGGAGGGCCCCAGTGAGTCCCCTATATCGGGCATCACGCAAAAAAATAATGAAGACCTCTCCACCTTCATAGATTGGGTGGAAAAGAGTATACAGAGGAAATTCCCTCCAGGGCCCCTGAGAGATCAATTTGTTAGGCTATTAGTCTGGGAAGGGATGAACTCAGACCATAAGTTGGCTTGTGCAGGACAGAAAGACCGCTCTATGGAGCAATGGATTGTAGCCACCAAAGACGTGGGGACACAGAGCCATCAGACCCGCTACTTGAACGGGTTAACCCCATTTATGTACACCATCTTAGGGGTCATCAAAATTTACCTGGATTGCTTTCAATGGGAAATTCCCTGGCTGATAGAGCGGCCTCCCTTACAATCCAAGCTTATAACTTATAAGATGCCTATGATCTTCACGATCTTACTCATATAAATTGGAGAGGGCTACATAAAAGGTTTCCACAGATCCCTATTAGAGAATTAAAGAAAATTATACATACTTGTAAATCCTGTCTTCCTTATTTACAAGTACTGCCTTTACAGTCCCCAGGAGTAAACCCTTGAGGGCTAAAACCCAATGTGCTATGGCAAACTGATGTGACCCATTATTCTCCTTTTGGAAAACTTAAGTATGTGTTTGTGTCTATTGACACTTACTCTTAGGCCTGCTGGGCTACTGCCCACACAGGAGAAAAAGCAAAACATGCTCAAAGCCTTTTTTTACAATGTTTTGCGACGTTGGGCCTTCCCCATCAAATAAAAACAGATAATGGTCCTTGCTTCATCAGCCAGAGGTTACAGAAATTCTTCCAACAATGGCATATTCGTCATAACACCGGAATCCCACATAACCCCCAGGGACAAGCCATAATTGAGCACCACCATCAAAATTTAAAGGCTCAATTACAAAAACAAAAAGGGGGAATAAGCCCTCACCAGCTACTTGGAATGGCACTCTTTAAACATTTTAAATTTTTCAAAAAATGAACCGATACCATGTTTTCAAAAACATTGGTCTAACCAAGAAATAAAACCTGAAATACAAGTGAGACGGAAAGACCCCATCACTGGCCAGTGGAAGGGGCCTGATCCACTCCTTACAATGGGAAGAGGATTCGGATGCATATTCCCCATTGGGGACCCCAGCCCTATATGGGTGCCAGCAAGGAATCTTAAATTTACACCACAAGAGAAAGGTCAAATTTCAAAATCTGACACAGATTATAGAGACACTCACATATTGAGCCCAAGAACAAAAAGTTCTTGAGGCGATCTTTTCTTCCCTTTCAGATCATCGATGCAGCGACCCTGGTGGACACTGCTCCTGGTGATCGTTGGATTACCTATCCTCTCCTTGCTGACCATCATTGACATACCAGGCCATCAACCATGAGGGTACAACAGTGTCAGCATCCATCGAGTTCAACAAGCTCAGACCATCAAGGTTATACACAACATATCCACTGCCTCTGCCCGAGGATTTCAAACCAGCTCGAACACCTGAGATTCGCCTTAACGGGACACCAACAACAGCTTGACCTCCACGCGAGAGCGATCAAGATGTTGAGTGTTTTAGCACGCATAGACTGCGATGTGAGATACCCCAGCTTTTGTCTGACAGCTTTTCCAGTGTTAAATGAGACTCTAACGAGTGAAAAAGGGAGCAATGGATCTATGGGACTGGGTACACCTGGTTTAAAAATGCCTTCTATTTGCTTGTTTCTGTTCTGCTTGTTGTAATGTTAACAGGTAAAAAAAATCTCACAGCCCGCAATAGGTGCTTACAGCAAAAAATAGTTATGCTTGCCCAGGTCATGGAAAAGGAGCCCCACGTTGGGCACCCACAAAACCCCTGGATTAATTTAGTCCTTCAAGAGGTTAACTGAGACAGATAAATAAAAAGAGTTCTAGATGTCCATCATCTAAAGAGATTCTGCCTAGCCCCCAAGAGGTGGCTGGATAGCCAATGATGGGTAAGACCATCAGAGGAGGGCAACATAAGACAGGCACAGCCATGAGAGGGGCTGGCAAGGCTGAAGGTTGGCCACCTACAGCTTTATGCCTTGCTCTACAGAACATCAATACAAATGTCTCGAGGGCTTAAATAAAATAAAAAAGGGGGAGATGTGGGGCCCTAAATTGGAAACCTTGAGAAAAGAAGGGCTAACTTTGCGGTTTAGAGCTAAGATGGCACCTGGCGGAAGAGATGAGGGTGTGGCCTAAGTTGTTTGTTAAAACTTTTGATTGGCTCTCTTGATTCCCATGTACGTGGACAGCACGTGATCACCATAGACTCTTGTTACAATGAAGCGCATGATGACTTGACCTTTAATGTGATTGGTGCAACTATGGTATATTAAGATTTGACCTTTAACGTGATTGGTCCAACCCTTGCAAAACCCCCTTGCTTGCCTATATAAACCAAGAGTTTGTGGCAATAAAGCGGAACTGCTTAGACGGAACCCCTGTCACATCTGATTGTCTCTTGCTCGCTGAGGGGCTGGGTTGGCAGACAGCAGGCTCACCTCTCCTCGGGACCAAGCTGAGGGAAGTTCCACTGCCTGTCTCTTTCTGCGGAGTGCCCCCCACACTAACTTTACCCTGACTTGTACATAGAGGAAAATGAAAGATGTAAAGTCATGTAGAGTCAGCTCAAACATTCCAGCAGTTTTGCCCTTATCGAAACCAGGAGGCTTTTTGCATACCTTTTCCATAATCAAGGGTCTTATGTTGTGTACATTATCTGCTGGCCTTGGAGGCCTGTTGATATTTTATAACCCTTTTTTGATAAAGGTTGATCAACCAGAAAACTTGTTTTCCCTTGAAGTGTTTATTTATTTTTTTTATACCTCTAATCTGTGTCAGCCTCAAAAAGTACTAAACAGAATTACATTCTCATGGAGCAAAGGTGTTCAGTTCAGTTCAGTTGCTCAGTCGTGTCTGACTCTTTGCGACCCCATGAATCGCAGCAGGCCTCCTGTCCATCACCATCTCCCGGAGTTCACTCAGACTCGCGTCCATCGAGTCCGTGGTGCCATCCAGCCATTTCATCCTTGGTCGTCCCCTTCTCTTCCTGCCCCCAATCCCTCCCAGCATCAGAGTCTTTTCCAATGAGTCAACTCTTTGCATGAGGTGGCCAAAATACTGGAGTTTCAGCTTTAGCATCATTCCTTCCAAAGAAATCCCAGGGTTGATCTCCTTTAGAATGGGCTGGTTGGATCTCCTTGCAGTCCAAGGGACTCTCAAGAGTTTTCTCCAACACCACAGTTCAAAAGCATCAATTCTTCAGCGCTCAGCTTTCTTCACAGTTCAACTGTCACATCCATATATGACCACTGGAAAAACCATAGCCTTGACTAGATGGACCTTTGTTGGCAAAGTAATGTCTCTGCTTTTTAATATGCTATCTAGGTTGGTCATAACTTTTCTTCCAAGGAGTAAGCATCTTTTAGTTTCATGGCTGCAATCACCATCTGCAGTGAATTTGGAGCCCCTCAAAATAAAATCTGGCACTGTTTCCACTGTTTTTCCATCTATTTCCCATAAAGGGATGGGACCAGATGCCATGATCTCAGTTTTCCGAATGTTGAGCTTTAAGCCAACTTTTTCACTCTCCACTTTCACTTTCATCAAGAGGCTTTTTAGTCCTCTTCATTTTCTGCCATAAGGGTGGTGTCATCTGCATATCTGAGGTTATGTATATTTCTCCTGGCAATCTTTATTCCAGCTTGTGCTTCTTCCAGCCCAACGTTTCTCATGATGTACTCTGCATGTAAGTTCAATAAGCAGGGTGACAATATACAGCCTTGATGTACTCCTTTTCCTGTTTGGAACCAGTCTGTTTTTCCATGTCCAGTTCTAACTGTTGCTTCCTGACCTGCATATAGGTTTCTCAAGAGGCAGGTCAGGTGGTCTGGTATTTCCATCTCTCTCAGAATTTTCCACAGTTTATTGGGATCCACACAGTCAAAGGCTTTGGCATAGTCAAGAAAGCAGAAAGAGATGTTTTCCTGGAACTCTCTTGCTTTTTCTAATATCCAGCGGATGTTTGCAATTTGATCTCTAGTTCATCTGTCTTTTCTAAAACCAGCTTGAACATCAGGATGTTCAGAGTTCACATATTGCTGAAGCCTGGCTTGGAGAATTTTGAGTATTACTTTACTAGCGTGTGAGATGAGTGCAATTGTGTGGTAGTTTGAGCATTCTTTGGCATTGCCTTTCTTTGGGATTGGAATGAAAACTGACCTTTTCCAGTCCTGTGGCCACTGCTGGGTTTTCCAAATGTGCTGGCATATTGAGTGCAGCACTTTCACAGCATCATCTTTCAGGATTTGAAATAGCTTGTATACTGTATATTCTCCATTGTATATTCTTGCCCCCTTTGTCAAAGATAAGGTGTCCATAGGTGTGTGGATTTATTTCTGGACTTTCTATTTTTTTCCATTGGTCTGTATTTCTGTCTTTGTGCCAGTATCATACTGTCTTGACTGTGGCTTTGTAGTAGAGCCTGAAGTCAGGCAGGTTGATTCCTCCAGGTCTATTCTTCTTCCTCAAGATTGCTTTAAATATTCAAGGTTTTCTGTATTTCCATACAAATTGTGAAATTATTTGTTCTATTTCTGTGAAAAATACTGTTGGTAGCTTGATAGGGACTGCATTGAATCTATAGATTACTTTGGGTAGTATACTCATTTACACTATATTGATTTTTCTGATCCATGGACACGGTATATTTCTCCATCTATTTATGTCCTCTTTGGTTTCTTTCACCAGTGTTTTATAGTTTTATATATATAGGTCTTTTGTTTCTTTAGGTAGATATATTCCTAAGTATTTTATTCTTTTCATTGCAATGGTGAATGGAATTGTTTCCTTAATTTCTCTATTTTCTCATTAATAGTGTATAGGAATGCAAGGGATTTCTGTGTGTTGATTTTATATCCTGCAAGTTTACTATATTCATTGATTAGCTCTAGTAATTTTCTGGTGGAGTCTTTAGGGTTTTCTATGTAGAGGATCATGTCATCTGCAACAGTGAGAGTTTTACCTCTTCTTTTCCAGTCTGGATTCCTTTTATTTCTTTTTCTGCTCTGATTGCTCTGGCCAAAACTTCCAAAACTATGTTGAATATTAGTGATGAGAGTGGGCACCCGTGTCTTTTTCCTGACTTTAGGGGAAATGCTTTCCGTTTTTTAACATTGGGGATAATGTTTGCTGTGGGTTTGTCGTATATAGCTTTTATTATGTTGAGAGATGATCCTTCTGTTCCTGCTTTCTGGAGGGTTATCATAAATGGATGTTGAATTTTGTCAAAGGCTTTCTCTGCATCTATTGAGATAATCATATGGTTTTTATCTTTCAATTTGTTAATGTGATGTATTACATTTATTAATTTGCAGATATTGAAGAATCCTTGCATTCCTGGGATAAAGCCCACTTGGTCATGGTGTATGATCTTTAATATGTTGTTGGATTCTGATTGCTAGAATTTTGTTGAGGATTTTTGCATTTTTGTTCATCAGTGATATTGGCTTGTAGTTTTCTTTTTCTGTGGCATCTTTGTCAGGTTTAGGTATTAGGGTGATGGTGGCCTTATAGAATGAGTTTGGAAGTTTACCTTCCTCTTCAATTTTCTGGAAGAGTTTGAGTAGGATAGGTGTTAGCTCTTCTCTAAATTTTTGGTAGAATTCAGCTGTGAAGGTGTCTGGTCCTGGGCTTTTTTTTTGTTGGAAGATTTCTGATTACAGTTTCAATTTCCGTGCTTGTGATGGGTCTGTTAAGATTTTCTATTTCTTCTTGGCTCAGTCTTGGAAAGTTGCACTTTTCTAAGAAATTGTCCATTTCTTTCAAGTTGTCCCTTTTATTGACATATAATTGCTGATAGTATTCTCTTATGATCCTTTGTATTTCTGTGTTGTCTGTTGTGATCTCTCCATTTTCATTTCTAATTTTGTTGATTTGATTATTCTTCCTTTGTTTCTTGATGAGTCTGGCTTATGGTTTGTCTTATTTATCCTCTCAAAGAACCAGCTTTTGGCTTTTTTGATTTTTGCTATGGTCTCTTTTGTTTCTTTTGCATTTATTTCTGTCCTAATTTTTAAGATATCTTTCCTTCTACTAACCCTGTGGCTCTTCATTTCTTCCTTTTCCAGTTGGTTTAGGTGTAGAGTTAGGTTATTTATTTGATTTTTTTCTTGTTTCTTTAGGTATGCCTGTATTGCTATGAACCTTCCCCTTAGCACTGCTTTTACAGTGTCCCACAGGTTTTGGGTTGTTGTGTTTTCATTTTCATTCGTTTCTATGCATATTTTGATTTCTTTTTTGATTTCTTCTGTGATTTGTTGGTTATTCAGCAGCATGTTGTTCAGCCTCCATAAGTTGGAATTTTTAATAGTTTTTCTCCATAATTGAGACCTAATCTTACTGCATTGTGGTCAGAAAAGATGCTTAGAATAATTTCAATTTTTTTTTTGGATTTACCAAGGCTAGATTTATGGCCCAGGATGTGATCTATCCTGGAGAAGGTTCCGTGTGCGCTTGAGAAAAAGGTGAAATTCATTGTTTTGGGGTGAAATGTCTTATAGATATCAATTAGGTCTAACTGGTCTATTGCATCTTTTAAAATTTGTGTTTCCTTGTTAATTTTCTGTTTAGTTGATCTATCCATAGATGTGGGTGGGGTATTAAACTCTCCCACTATTATTGTGTTATTGTTAATTTCCCCTTTCATACTTGTCAGCATTTGTCTTACATATTATGGTGCTCCTATGTTGGGTGTATATATATTTATAATTGTTATATCTTCTTCTTGGATTAATCCTTTGATCATTATGTAGTGGGCTTCTTTGTCTCTTTTCATAGCCTTTGTTTTAAAGTCTATTTTATCGGATATGAGTATAGCTACTCCTGCTTTCTTTTGGTCTCTATTTGCATGGAATATCTTTTTCCAGCCCTTCACTTTCAGTCTGTATGTGTCCCTTGTTTTGAGGTGGGTCTCTTGTAGACAACATATATAGGGGTCTTGTTTTTGTATCCATTCAGCCAGTCTTTGTCTTTTGGTTGGGGCATTCAACCCATTTATGTTTAAGGTAATTATTGATAAGTATGATCCTGTTGCCATTTACTTTATTGTTTTGGGTTCGAGTTTATACACCCTTTTTGTGTTTCCTGTCTAGAGAAGATCCTTTAACATTTGTTGGAGAGCTGGTTTGGTGGTGCTGAATTCTCTCAGCTTTTGCTTGTCTGTAAAGCTTTTGATTTCTCCTTCATATTTGAATGAGATCTTTGCTGGGTACAGTAATCTGGGATGTAGGTTATTTTCTTTCATCACTTTAAGTATGTCCTGCCATTACCTCCTAGCCTGAAGAGTTTCTATTGAAAGATCAGCTGTTATCTTTATGGGAATCCCCTTGTGTGTTATTTGTTGTTTTTCCCTTGCTGCTTTTAATATTTGTTCTTTGTGTTTGATCTTTGTTAATGTGATTAATATGTGTCTTGGGGTGTTTTGCCTTGGGTTTATCCTGTTTGGGACTTTCTGGGTTTCTTGGACTTGGGTGATTATTTCCTTCTCCATTTTAGGGAAGTTTTCTACTATTATCTCCTCAAGTATTTTCTCATGGTCTTTCTTTTTGTCTTCTTCTTCTGGGACTCCTATGATTTGAATGTTGGGGCATTTAACATTGTGCTAGAGGTCTCTGAGATTGTCCTCGTTTTTTAAAATTCGTTTTTCTTTTTTTCCTCTCTGATTCATTTAATTTCTAACATTATATCTTCTACTTCACTAAGTGTATCTTCTGCCTCCATTATTCTACTATTTGTTGCCTCCAGAGTGTTTTTTATTTCATTATTCATTATATATTGATTATATTCATTATATTTTGATCACATTATTCATTATATATTGACTCTTTTTTAATTTCTTCTAGGTCCTTGTTAAACCTTTCTTGCATCTTCTCAATCCTTGTCTCCAGGCTATTTATCTGTGATTCCATTTTGTTTTCAAGATTTTGGATCATTTTCACATGCAGTATTTGGAATTCTTTATCAGGTAGATTCCCTATCTCTTCCTCTTTTGTTTGGTTTGGTGGACATTTATCCTGTTCCTTTAGCTGCTGGGTAGTCCTCTGTCTCTTCATCTTGTTTATATTGCTGAGTTTGAGGTGGCCTTTCTGTATTCTGGCAGTTTGTGGAGTTGTCTTTATTGTGAAGTTTCCCTACTGTGGATAGGGTTGTACAGTGGCTTGTCAAGACTTCTTGGTTAGGAAAGTTTGTGTCGGTGTTCTGGTGGGTGGAGCTGGATTTCTTCTCTCTGGAGTGCAAATGAAGTGTCCAGTAATGAGTTATGAGATGTCAATGGTTTTGGAGTAACTTTAGGCAGTCTGTATATTGAAGCTCAGGGGTGTGTTCCTGTGTTGCTGGAGAATTTGTGTGGTATGTCTTGCTCTGGAACTTGTTGGCCCTTTGGTAGTGCTTGGTTTCAGTGTAGGTATGGAGGAGTTTGATGAGCTCCTGTTGATTAATGTTCCCTGGAGTCAGGAGTTCTCTGGTGTTCTCAGGATTTGGACTTAAGCCTCCTGCTTCTGGTTTTCAGTCTTATTTTTACAGTAGTCTCAAGACTTTTCCTTCTATATAGCACTGTTGATAAAACATCTAGGTTCAAGATGAAAAGTTTCTCCACATTGAGGGACACCCAGAGAGGTTCACAGAGTTACATGGAGAAGAGAAGAGAGAGGAGGGAGTTAGAGGTGACCCGAATGAGATGAGATGGAATCAAAAGAGGAGAGAGCAAGCTGGCCAGTAATCACTTCCTTATGTGTGCTCCACAGTCTGGACCACTCAGAGATGTTCATGGAGTTATACAGGGAAGAGGAGAGGGAGGAAGTAGACAGAGGTGGCCAGGAGGATAAAGGGGGGAATCAAAAGGAAAGAGACAGATCCAGTCAATAATCAGTTCCCTAAGTGTTCTCCACCGTCTGGAACACACAGAGATTCACAGAGTGGGTAGAGAAGAGAAGGGGGAGTGAGGAGACAGAGGCGACTTGGTGGAGAAAAATGAGAGTTCAAAGGGGGAGAGAGCAGTGAAGCCAGTAATCTCAGTTCCAAGTAAAAATGGGTACTGAAGATTGGGTTCTTAAAGGTACAAAATTGATAACAAATACCAAAAAGCAAAGATTAAAAATCCAGAGTAGAGGTTGGATTTTCAAAAATACAATATTCAAGAAAAGAAAAAAAAAAAAGAGAAAAACAAAGTCACAAAAATTATTTAAAAAAAATGTATATATGAAGTTTGCTTTAAAAAACAGGGTCTTTTTTTTGCAAAGTAATAGTAGGTTATAAAATGAAAATTAAAGGAGTAATAGAGGACTTAAAAAGGAAAAAATCATAAAAATAGTAAAAATATATCTAGGACTTTCTCTGGTGGGGTTGTGGGCAGTGTGGGGTCAGTTCATTTTCGGATAGTTCCTTGGTCTGGCTTATAATTCTGCAAATCTATAGGCCCCTTCCTACATAGTCAGTACTAACTACAGGGTTTTAATCTATTGCACCTGTCAGTTCCAAGGAGGTTCCCTCTGGTTTAGCTTCTTCTGTTTGCTGGTCTCTTCAGTGTCTGATTTCCACCCTAACACAAGGGGAGCAGTTGTGGACACCTTTTTAGGCTCACTTGTTCAGTTGTGCTGTGGGGAGGAAGGAACGCTGCAAACAAATAACACTGGCGTGTGCTCGCAGTGTCTCAGCCACACTGGGCCTGCCCCTGCTCACGGCGCGTGTGCCCTCCCTGCCCACACTGCTCAGGCTCTAGGTTGCTCCGCAGGGAACCGTCCGAGGCCGGCCCTGGGCTGCCTGCGCCTCCCAGGTCTAAGCTGCTCAGGTACAGGCACTCGGGTAGTCCTCAGAGACGCAGACTCAGTTGGGCCTGAGTTTTGTGCCCTTTCCAGGTCCGAGCAGCTCAGGTGATGAGGTGTTTGGCGAGCGTGGTTGCTGAGACTTATCCCCTTCCCCGTCCCTGCTGCTTGGTTTCCTGGGGGTACAACTTGGGCACCTTCTCAGGCGGATGGTGACCGTCCAGGACCCCAAGAAGTCTTAGCAACGAAGCCTGCTTGCAGTTTGGTAGATATTGTCTCTCTGGGGCTGCGATTGCCCGCTTCCGGCTGCCTGTCACCGGAGGGGGATGGTCTGCAGCCGGCTATGTCTGTTCAATCCTTTGTTCTGTGAGCGGGCCTGGCAGTGTCTTAGGTCAGGGCTGGCTTTTCGCATGGTAGCTCTCCCACAATCTGGTTTGCTAGGCCAAGTTAGTTCCCTCAGATTGCCCTCGGGGCATTCAGGCCCGATCCTAACTCTAAGCAATACAGCCCGCGCCTCCCTGCCCAGCTCCCGCTTGCTAGTGGCGGGTGCAGGTGTCTGCGCTGCTTCTCTGCTGGGGGAGTTACCGTTGGGCTTGTAATCTGTGGGTTTTAATTATTTATTTGTTTTTCCTCCCTGTTATGTTGCCCTCTGTGCTTCCAAGGCTTGCCACAGACTTGGCAGTGAGAGTGTTTCCTGGTGTTTGGAAATGTCTCTCTATTTAAGACTCCCTTCCAGGGACGGAGCTCCATCCCTACCTCTTTTGTCTCTTTTTTTGCCTTTTATATTTTTTCCTACCTCCTTTCGAAGACGATGGGCTGCTTTTCTGGGTGCCTGATGTCCTCTGCCGGCATTCAGAAGTTGTTTTGTGGAATTTACTCAGCGTTTACATGTTCTCTTGATGAATTTGTGGGGGAGAAAGTGGTCTCCCTGTCCTATTCCTCCGCCATCTTAGGACTGCCTCCCATCTGTTTATTTTAGCTTCTTCTGTTTGCTGGTCTCTTCAGTGTCTAATTTCTTCCCTGACACAAGGTGGTGGTTGTGGTCACTTTTATAGGCTTACTTGTTCAGTCGTGCTATGGGTAGGGAGGAACACTGCAAACGAATATCACTGGCGTATGTGGGGAGTGCTCATAGTGTCTCAGCCACACTGGTTTTGCCCCCTGGCACGGCGTGTGTGCTTTCCCAGACTCCACTGCTCAGGCTCTAGGTTGCTCTGCTGGGAACTGTCTGAGGTGTTGCATGTACTTCCCAGGTCTAAGCTTCTCAGGTTCAGGTGCTCAGGTCCTCCACAAAGGTGCAGACTTGGTTGGGCCTGTGTTTTGTGCCCTTCCCAGGTCCGAGCAGCTCAGATGACCAGGTGCTTGGTGAGTGTAGTCGCCCCCAGTTGGGGGCTGTGGCTTATCGCCTCCCCCACCCAGCAGCTCGGTTTTCTGGATGTACAATGGGCGCGCCTTCTGAGGTGTGCCATGTGTCTCTTCTGGGGAGCTGATCTCTGGCTGCGACCCTCCCAGTTGATGTCGACCGTCCAGAACCCCAAGAAGCCTTGGTTAGCAAGGAAGCCTGCTTACAGTTTGGTATAGGATGCCTCTCTGGGGCCGCGATTGCCCCCTTCTGGCTCTGGCTGCCCATTCCTGCCTGTCTTTGATGGGGGATGGGCTGGTCCGAAGCCAGCCAGCTCTGTTCAGTCCTTTGTTCTGTGAGCGGGCCTGGTGGTGTCTTAGGTTAGGGCTTTTCACGGGGATAACTATCCCACAGTCTGGGTTGCTATCTCAAGTTAGTTCCCTCAGATTGTCCTCGGGGGATTCGGGCCCGGTCCTTACCCTAAGCAATGCAGCCCGTGCCTCCCTGTCCAGACCCCGCTTGCTAGTGGCGGATGCGAGCGCCTGCACAGCTTCTCCGCTGGGAGTTGCTGGTAGGCACATAATTTGTGGGTTTTCATTATTTATTTATTGTTCCTCCCACTTATGTTGCGCTCTGAGGTTCCAAGGCTTGCCGCAGACTCACCAGTGGGAGTGATTCCTGGTGTTTGGAAACCTCTCTCTTTTTAAAGACTCCCTTTCCGAAAAAAATAAAAATAAATGAATTAATAAACATCACACACTTCAAAAAAATAAAAAACACTCCCTTTCTGGGGTGGATCTTTGTCCCTACCTCTTTTGTCTCTCTTTTTTATCTTTTATATTTTTTTCTACCTCCTTTCGAAGACAATGGGCTGTTTTTCTGGGTGCCTGGTGTCCTCTGCCCGTATTCAGAAGTTGTTTTGTGGAATTTGCTCAGTGTTCAAATGTTCCTTTGATGAATTTGTGGGGGAGAAAGTGGTCTCCCCATCCTACTCCTCTGCCATCTTCTGAAAGGCCAAGTCTTAACCACCGAACCCCCAGCTTTGCATCTTGATGGAGATGATGGTTACACGAATCTACACAGGAGACAAAATGATATGACTATACATACATATTACATCAATAAGAAATTTTATATTATAATCATGAAAGATGCAACTTTGGGAAAGGTTAGTGGGACTTCTCTGGACTATTTTTACAACTTCCTGTGAATACATTTATTTAAAAATAAAAGGATTACATTTTAAAATGGAAATTTTTCATGGGTTTGAAACTGCATAAATTATATCACTGTTTTATACTGCAAATTCAAATAAAAATTAGTTTGGTCATTGAACAAGATAAAGCAATACATTTGCTTTACATGGAAATTTCAGAAACCTGAAATTCAGCTCTGACAGGCACCGCGCCAGCCTCAAGGATGATACATGGTAACCAGGGTAACACTGAATATTGACATAATTTTTGCCAGCTGAGAGAATTAACTTATGATTATCTTCCTGGCATAGTTCTAGAACCCTGAGGAATAATTGCCAATCTTAGTCCAACTCAGGAACAATCTATTACCTCAGAAGGTAATTGCACACTTGAAAATGATGAATAATTAACAGGAGACACATGGCATCAGAGAGGGCAATTTAGGCTCCCCTGGACACGCCAGACTGAGTCCCTGTACATGCGGCCATTTCCACTTTGGATAACAAACAGGTTAGTGCCCAGTGGGAGATGAAATCACACAGCCCCTTCCCCATAACTCTGGCTGCCTGTCATTGCTTTTCAGCACAGCGCGTGTGAGTTAACCAGCCTGCACCAGGCCACTGAGACCAGCTTTGGTAAGGATCCTGGTGTGATTGGGGTCTCAGGGCTGCAAGGAGATACTCAGACTTCTCTAGAATTTCTCCTCCTCATTCTGTTCTCCTCTTTCCAAATCTAAACTCATGCTCACATCTCTTCATTTCAGTTCAGTTGCTCAGTCATGTCATCCCCCCATTTCAATTTCTTCTTTGTATTGGTTTTATTAAAAAAATTTTATGGTATGAGTACATTGTGGTTTTACTACATCAACTTTTAAAATTTCTTCAGTTTATCTTCATTTTCTATTCTATTAGTAATTCCCCTTTTCCTGAATTATTCTTTTCTCTTAAAATTTCTTCCTTGGCTTCTTTGGTCATTTCCATTAATTTTTGTTCATTAAAAAAAACCACTTTTCTATGTAATTAAGATAACCATGTATACTTGATTATAGATCAAAATATGTCATCTATTGATTGGGTAACCTTTTTTGCCCTTTTTCTTTTATTATTTTTTTCTTTGTCCTTTATACTTTAAGAGTGTGTCTTAACCCCTATTCTATTTTTATTCCTTGTCTCTTTGCTTGGTGGCATTTTCTCTTAACTTGCATGTGTTCATTTTT
This sequence comes from Capra hircus, assembly GCF_001704415.2. Classification (NCBI taxonomy): domain Eukaryota; kingdom Metazoa; phylum Chordata; class Mammalia; order Artiodactyla; family Bovidae; genus Capra; species Capra hircus. The sequence continues at coordinate 146,643,368 of NC_030808.1, forward strand.
TAGAGTTTTTTTAAAGCATATATCCAGTGATTTTCCCTATCAATTAATATTTCAAGTCATTTTCTTCATTCTTCCTTTTATCTACTTCTGCAATGCATATCACTTTTTTTCTTTCTGCTACTAATTACAGTATTTCTGCTGTTTCTATGATCTTCTCCACCATCATCTATTTTCAGAAGAGTATTTGTTGTCCTTTTGTTTCTCTTTCCCTTGTCCTTTGGTTTATACTTAATTCTATTATCTTTTATCCTAACTAAATTTTGCTTATCCTAGTACATCTGCATACCAGAATTTGCAGTTATGTTGTGGCAGGTATCTTCCTCCTCCATTGTTGTTGTTGTTCAGTTGCTAAGTCATGTCTGACTCTTTGCGACCCCATGGACTGCAGCACGCCAGGCTTTCCTCCCACATAGGACTGGTTATTACATTCACTTTATATTAATTGTAACATGGTCAAATTTAAAAAATACTTTTATTTGAATTTCTTTTTTAAAAAAACATTTGAGAAAAATGTATCTGGCTAAACTCTTGAAGATATTCTCTATATTAATTCTAAAATATTTAATAGATTTGTTTGTATAAAATGATATTAAATGCATTTTCTGATAAAATAATCACATTATATCGGAAATATCTAAGGTCATTTGTAGAAAAGAACATCGTTTTTGTGAAAGACTCTTTTCCCACTTTACTTCCTCCATCATATATCAGGACTGGAAAGTGTAGATTGATTTCCAGGAATTCTACTTGTTTCACAGGGACCTCCTGGACCAAAATCATTGTATTTAATGATTTAGCTTTATAATGATTTATTTTGATATCTCCTAGAACAACTATTTACACATTCTTCTTCATACAAATTTCTTTGACTATTCTTGACATTGTGCATATCACTCTATAGTTGGAATTATCATTTTTCAGAAATAGTTTGGATTCTGTAATATTCGTGTATTATTTCTGAAAACTTGTCATCACTAAAATATTACAGCTTTGAGTCTTTGAATATAAGGGATCTTAACATTTATTTAGGGCTTTAATATTTCTTAACAGAGTCATATACTTTTTCTCTTAGTGCTCTCATGTCTTTTGTCTTTGTATTTATAGTTGCTTGATATTTCTATGCTGTTTAGAGAGTATCTCAACCTTAAAGTTTATCCTATAGAAATAGAGTTTGTTTCTGACGTCAATAAATTTGCTGCTTATTATATAGTGATATTTTTACCCACTTGTGAATCTCTCTTACTTCTATTTCTTTTAACCCTAGGTTCTTTGGACTTTATATACATAAAATAATGACATCTAGTGGGGGAAATATGTTTCTTCCTTTCCCAAACTTATACTAGTCCTTTTCTTGCCCTGTTTTGTGAATCATCTCCTCTGGTACAAAGATGATGAAAATTTACTCTATTTTCTTCCTGTTCAGAAAGAGTAAGTTCACAGGGTTTAACCATTATACAGGATGATTATGGACCAAGGGTAATAATTACTTTTACTAGGTTAAGCAGTACAATGCTTATCCTTACTTTTCTACAAGTTGTTTTGCTTTTGAATGCATATTGGATTTTACCAAGAAATTTTGATGTAAGTACTGGGATGGTCATACTTTAACTTGTGAACATAGTTATTTCATTGAGTAATTTCTTTTTAATATTAAGGTAAATTTGCTTTCTTGAGACAAAGCTAACTAATTTTTGGAAACTATCTTTTATATATTATTGGATTAATTAACTGATTTTTTCAGGATTCCATCTTCATGGATAATATTGATATGTCTTTTCATTTTTATATATCATCAAACTTGTGTTTTATTTCAATGTTATACCACTGCAATCAATGAGTTTTAGAATTACTTGTACTGTGAGGTTTTGATAGAATTCACTATGACATTCCCTGGTTCTAGCAGTTACTTGTGGAAAGGTTTCTGACAACCTCATTGTAAGGGCTGCTTCTTAAGAATTCAATTTAGGGCATAATCCATCAGCAGTCACTTTTTCATCTGAAAAAGTGATTGAAAAGCATTTTTTATAATTTTTTGGTAGTAGTGACCAGGATGGTTTTGGGCTGTGTAGGCATGTGCGTGCATGTATGTACATGTGTGTCTTAAAATATTCTTATTATACCTTTATAGTGATATTTTCATCTATATTCAGTTTCTAGGACACCATTTGTTTTCCTTTAATGATAAATTCTATAATTCTGTTCTCTGTGACTTCTTTTATGGTTAAAACATTCTAAAGAATGATAGTCTGTGTCTGCTGCTGCTAAGTTGCTTCAGTCATGTCTGACTCTGTGACCCCATAGACCGCAGCCCACCAGGCTCCCCTGACCCTGGGATTCTCCAGGCAAGAACACTGGAGTGGGTTGCCATTTCCTTCTCCAATGCATGAAAGTGAAAAGTCAAAGTGAAGTCACTCAGTCGTGTCTGACTCTTAGTGACCCCATGGACTGCAGCCCACCAGTCTGTGTCTACCTAGAGCTAAATTCTTTCATTTCTTAACTTTCTATTTAAACTGTGGTAAAGATGGCTCAGATGGTTGAGAATCCGCCTGCAATATGGGAGACCTGGGTTTGATCCCTGGGTTGGGAAGATCCCCTGGAGAAGAGAACAGCTACCCACTCCAGTATTCTGGCCTGGAGAATTCCATGGACAGAGGAGCCTGATGGGTGAGAGTCCATGGGATCGCAAAGAGTTGGATTCGACTGATCATGCACACATTCAAGCAAAATACACACAGCATACCATTCACCTTTTGGACCTTTTTTTAAGTCTACAGCTCGATGACCATATATACATTCACAATGGTAGATGATCATCATCAGACTAAGTTCCAGAACTTTCCCATTGTTCCAAATGAAACCTCATGCCCAACAAAGCGGTCATTCCCCATTCCCTCTTCCCCACAGTCCCTGGCAACTCTAATCTGCTCTCATGGTGAACTTGCCTATTCTGGGTATTTCATGTCAATAAAACATGGGCCTTCTGTATCTGGCTTCTTTTATAAGCATGTTTGCCAGATCCATCTATGTTGTAGCATGTATCAGTGTTTCATTCCTTTCAATAGCTAAAAACTGCATTTTGCTTATTCACTCCTCCATTGATGGGCCTTTAGACTATTTCCACCTTTTGGACACTGCAACTATATATACTACAAATATTTGTGTACAAGTTTTTGTTTGAATACCTGTTTCTATCTATTTGAGACTATGCATAGAAGTACTATTGCTGAATCATGTAGTACTTCTTTGTTTTATTTATGGAAGAACCAGTACATTATTTCTTGTGAAGGCTGAAGCACTTTAAATTTCCACCAGCAATGTTTGGAGACTTCCAACTTCTCCACACACCTGTCATTATTTTCCTTCTTTTGGATTAGTATAAACCTAATGGATTTGAATTGACATCTCACTGGGGCTTTGATTTGCATTTCTCTAAAGAATAATAATATTGAGCATATTTTCATGTTTTTCTTGGTCATATGTCTATTACTTTGGGAGAAGTGTCTGTTCAAGTTATTTACCCATATATTAATTGGGTTATTTGTGTTTTTGTTATTGAGTCATAACAGTTTTTTTTTTAACATATTGCAGCTACTAGACCCTTATCAGAGATATTATTTGCTAATACTTTCTCCCACTTCATGGGTAGTCCCTTCAATTGCCTGATCATGTCCTTTGATGTACAAAATTTTTTAATTTATAAAGTCCCATTTTATATATTGTTGTTTTGTGCTTTAGGTGCCACATTTAAGATACCATTGCCAAATTCAAGGACATGAAGGTTTGTCCTTTTTTTCTTCTAAGAGATTTATAGTTCTGAACTTTAGTTATATGATTTATTTGGAGTTAATTTTTGAATATGATGTGAAATAAAGGGCCAGCATACTTATTTGCATGCAGAAGTCCAACACTGGACACTGTTCTCTCCCCTACTGAATTTCCTTGGCATCTTTGTCAAAAATCATCTGGTCATTGATGTATGGGTATTTCTATGTGTTCTGTTCTATTCCATTCACTAATATCTCTGTCTTTATGCCAGTATCACACTGTTTCGATTACTGTCATTTTGTAGAAAGTTTGAAAATCAGGAAATGTGAGTCCTCCAACTTTATTCTTTAAGGTTGCTTTGGTGGATTGATGTCCTTTGAAATGCCATAGGAGTTCTAGGATTAACTTTTCCATTTCTGCAAAATGGCCACTGGGGATTTGAAAAGGACAACATTGAACCTATAGATCACTCTGGGAGTAATGCCACTGTAACAATATTAGGTCTTCTAATTCACAGACATAGGATGTGTTTCCATTCATTTCTGTCTTCTTTAATACCTTGCTACTATATTTTTGGGGACTTCCTTGGTGGCTCAGAGGTTACAGTGTCTGCCTGGAATGTGGAAGACCTGGGTTCAGTTCCTGGGTTGGGAAGATCCCCTGGAGAAGGAAATGGCATCCCACTCCAGTATTCTTGCCTGGAGAATCCTATGGACGGAGGAGCCTGGTAGGCTGCAGTTCATGGGGTCGCTAAGAGTCAGACATGACTGAGTGACTTCACATACTTACTTATTTACTTTTACTATATTTTTTAGATTTAGTGTATAAATCTTTTACCTCTTTCATTGAATGTTTTCCTAGATATTATAGTCTTTCTAACACTATTGTAAATTTCATTTTCTTAATTTTTTTTGATTGTTCATCGCTAACATATAGAAATACAGCTGAATTTTGTGTGCTGATCTGGTATCTTACAACTTTGGTAAATTTATATATTGGTTAAAAGTATTTTTGTAGATCCTTTAGGATTTTCTATATAGAGAATCATATCATCTATGAATAGAGCTAGCTTTACTTTTTCTTCCTAATATTGATGACATTTTTTTTCTTGACTAATTGCTATGGCTAAAAATTATAGCTCAGCATTGAATGGAAGTGGTGAAACAGGCATCCTTGTCTTGTGCCTGATTTGAGGAGAATGAAAGCTTCCAGTCTTTCACCATGTAGTGTGGTGCTGTGTGTGTGTGTTAGTCACTCAGCTGTGTCCAACTTTTTGCAACCCCATGGACTGTAGCCCGCCAGACTCCTCTGTCCATGGAATTTTCCAGGCAAGAATACTGGAGTGGGTTGCCGTTCCCTTCTCCAGGGGATCTTCCTGATCCAGGGATTGAACTACCTTTGGGTTTTTCATATATTGCCTTTCTTTTGTTGAGAAAGTTTTCCTCTTCCTGGGTTATTCAGTGTAGTTTTTTTTTTTTATCGTGAAAGGATACTGACTTTTTTTTTCCAAATGCCTTTGAAGCATCATTGAAATGATGATATAGATTTTCCCCTCATTCCATTAATGTGATATATTATATTGATTTATATTCATACATTGAATTACTCTAGCATTCCTAGGATAAATCTCACCTGATCGTAGTATGTTATTTTTTTAGTATGGTACTGGATTCAGTTTGCACTGAACCTGTTCAAACTGTGATTCATGCTATACTTCCCACTCTGGAGTGGAAGTAGGAATGGACAGACCAGCCAGACTCCATTCCAGATAGGCTACAATAGTAATAGGGGCAGCTTGGTGCTACCATAGGTATAGCCTGGATGGGTCCCTGGGGTGTCTGGGCTGAAGGTTGAGGTGGAGGTAGCATCGATAACAGTGACATGAAGGTATTCTTACATCACTTTTTGAAGTTTTCTGCATCTTGATAGATGTCATGTGTGAAAATAACCAACACTCTCTGTTGACATTCAGCCACAGATGTTCTAAACAGAGACAAAATCCTCTAAGATAATGAACTTCAGACCCAAGCTATTTAAGATACAGTGTGAACTTCTAGTTTCAGTTCAGAGTCCATGCCTAAGCGTCCACCAAATACAATCCAAGAGCAGAGGAAATTAAACAGAAAGCAACTATAAGCAAGTAAATAATAAGGATTAGAGCAGACATCAATGAATTTAAAACAGGAAAACAAAAGAGAAAAATCAAAGTCAAGAAAATTAATATTCTTCTAGACAGTTTGACCAAGAAAGAAAGAGAAAACACAAATTATATTAGAGGAATGACAGAAAGAGAACATAACTAATGATTCCCCAAACACTTAAATACTAGTAAGGGAATTCCACGAGCTTCCTTGGTGGCTCAGCAGTAAAGAATCTGTCTGCGATGCAGGAGCTGAAGAAGACATGGGTTTGATCCCTGGGTCAGGAAGACCCCCTGGAAGAGGGCATGGCAACCCACTCCAGTATTCTTGTTTTCCTGGAGAATCCCATGGACAGAGGAGCCTGATGTGCTGCAGTCCATAATGTTGCAGAGTCAGACACAACTGAAGTGACTTAGCATGCACACACAAGGGAATTCTACAATCAACTCTAAAGCCTGTAAATTTGATAATTTGCATGAAATAGACTAATTCTTTAAAGACAAACCATCAGTACTTACTCCAGAGGAGAAGGGGGTGACAGAGGATGAGATGATTGGATGGCATGGACAGGAGTTTGAACAAACTCCAGGGAATAGTGTAAGACAGGGGAGCCTGATGTGCTGCAGTCGATAGGGTTGCAGGGAGTTGGACATGACTTAGCAACTATACTAGAAGAACAGCAGAACTAGATACCTTGAATAGCCCTGTACCTACTAAAGCAATCCAGATCCAGATGGTTTCAGTAGCAAATACTACCAAATGTTTATAGAATAATACCAATTCTATACAAGGCTCTTCCACAGAACGTAAGGGAAAGAACACTTCCCAAATCACTTTAAGACTTCTTTTATTTGAATATCAAAACTAGACCAGAAAACAACAGATCACTATCTTTCATGTAAACAGACACAAGATTTTGTGTCCAAGCTAAATATTAGCAAATAGAACCCAGCAGTACATAAGAAGTGGAAAAAACATCATAATGAAATTGGAATTACTCCAGAACGGAAAGGTTGGTCTGAATCTCAATCAACGCAAATCACTTACTAACATACAAAATAAGGAAAATTAAATGACTATCCAGATGCAGAAAATATTTGACAAAATCCAAAGCCCATTCATTTTAAAAAGCTGTTAGTCAACTAGGAGTGGAAGGAAACTCCCTTAACTCAATAAAGGTTAGCTAGAAAAGTGTATAGCTAACATTATATTTAATGGGAAGTGATGGGAGTTTTCCTCCTACCATGATTTTTAAAATACTGACTTAAACTTTACATTTTGAGATAATTATTATATTCCCATGTAGGTATTAGGAATTAGAGAGATCCCATGTACCCTGTACTCAATTTCCTCAGTAACACTTCACAAAACTACAGTGCAATATCATAAGTGGATGCTCACATAGATACAGTCAAGATATACCGATGTGGTGATTTAGTTGTGTCTGACTCTCCAAGGTATTTTCCAGGCAGTATTACTGGAGTGGGTTACCATTTCTTCTCCAGGGGATCTTCCCAACCCGAGGCTCAAACCTGGGTCTCCTGCATGATTCTTTACCAACAGAGCCATCAGGGCAAGATACAGAGCATCCCATCTAAACAAAGATGCCTCATGATGTCCTCTATAGCCACACCCTCTCTCGTTTCACCATTTCCTATACTTAACCCCTAGCAACCACCAATCTGTTCTCTATTTCTGTATTTTGTCATGAAAAAGTGTTATATATAAATATAATCATAGAGTGTGTAGCCTTTCAGATTGGTTTGTTCACCCAACATTTCCCCCCGGATTCATACAAGTAACTATATTTAGCAATAGTTTGCTTCTTAACTTTCTGAAAAGTGTCCTGTTGTATGAGTGTATTGCAGTTTGTTTAAACCACTCATCTGTTGAAATAAAGATGTCTAGGTTTCCAATTTGTGGCCATTATGAATGACACTGCTATTAACACTAGAGTACAGGTTTCGTGTGAAAATGAGTTTTCATTTCTCAGAAATAAATTCCCAGGAGTGCTGTTGCTGAGCTATATGGCAATTGCATGGTAAGCTTCTTTTTTTTTTGAAGAAGCTTCCAAACTCTTTTCCAGAGTGACTGTGATTTTATATTCCAACCAGTTATACATGAGTGGTATGAGAGGTATGTTTTCCCACACACTTGTCACTTTTAAAATTTCAGTTATTCCGATGGGTGGATAGTTGTAATAAGTCTGACTCAACCCTCTGCTGGCAGGTGTGCAAGCTCATCCAGACCACACTCCATCACGATTAAAACAAAACAGAACAAAACACCCTAATCTCCTTTATATTCATTTTTCTATCCATTTTTGTATCATCTTGGGAAGCTTGTCCTGCTTTTCCCAGACAGAAACTCATTCTGTGAATAATAAGCCTCCTCCTATCCCTTGGTCTGCCATCAGTCTCGACTTATGATATAAGGAAACGGTCAAGTAGAAGGATAAGGGAGCTGTGAGACACTGGAGGACACAGCACTTACTGTGCGGTGAGAAAGGTGATTCTAAATTCTTCTGTTTCAGCAAATCAGTGGATCCCATTGCATCAGGTAAGACATTTAGAATATGACAGAGGTAATCTCTAACGTGGCTGTAGATTTTGAGTTCGATCATAATATCTATTTTAATTTTTCTTGTATTAGTCGAACTTATAACAAACATGACAATAAAATATAACTAGTGTCAGATATGTTTCATTTGGCAGAATTCTTGTGTGACATTTATATATGCTTCAATAACCATATTTCTAAAATGAGCTATATACCATAAGCATTTGGGAAGAATATCATTGTATAGTTGCTACTGGTTTTTCATATGCATAGAATGATATGAATATTAGATTATGTAGATTAAGAGTTACAATTTTAAATTAAACTATTTCTTGATGTATACAATCAGCAGAACATTTCTAAGAGAAACTGACTGGAATAAATGGTGAATACATAGGATACTTTCTTTCTTCATAAACATTAAATTCTGCTCTTTACAAATCCTGATGGTCTCTTAAGAGGTCTGATGTAGCTGAACACTTACTCTTTGCAGGAAGGCTTCTGGAAGCTTGATACATTCACAATCACGATTATTTTGAATCTTTATGTTCATAACCAAATTATTTACCTGTAGGATGTGCTGGCCTTGGTTTGAAGATCTAAGAGAGACTGAAAGACAATGATTTCCAGTGACAAGATTTTTGGGATCTTCTTCTTTTTTCAAATTTGCATTGGGCTCCTGGGGAATTCTTTGTTATTTACTTTGTATATGTACATCTTTTTGATTCTCCCTCATAAGAAGAAGCCCACAGATGTGATTCTTGCCCACCTAACTTTTGCTAACACCCTGACGCTTGTATTCAGAGGGGTTCCAAATATACTGTCGTCCTTTGGAGTTAGTCCTGAGATGGGTGATATTGGATGTAAAGCAGTGGTTTACATCCAAAGAGTTACTCGAAGTATTTCCCTGTACACAACCTCTCTCCAGAGTACTTTTCAGGCTGTGACAATTACCCTGAGTAATAGTAAGTGGGTTTGGCTCAAAATAAAAATGTCGACATTTATTCAACCCTCTTTACTTTTTTCCTGGATCATCAACATGGTCATTTATTCTGAGATCATCTTAAGAAACGTGGCCAACAGGAATATCACTGATGCTAGATCTGGGTATTATGCTGCTTATTGTAAAACTGATGTACCTCACCACCACATAGTAGCAACATTTCTAAGCGCAATATTCACTCGAGATTTCTTCCTTCTCTCTCTCATGACATGTAGTAGTATCTACATGGTGAATATTCTCTTCAGACATCGCAAAACAGCTCAGCATGTTCGCAGTAACATCCAGTCTTCACAAGGTGCTCCTGAAATTAAAGCTACCAAACTTATTCTCATGCTGGTGAGCTGCTTTGTTTTCTTTTACTGGACCAACACCTTTCTCACTGTTTATTTATTTTCTGTGAGCGGGAACAATTGGCAACTTGAGAGCTTTGGTAACTATGTTGCATCATGTTACCCGAGCATCTGTCCTTTCTTACTGATGAAAAATGAAAATAGAATTTCCAGAATAAATTACATCAAAACAAGGATCAGAATTTTCTCTTTCTAAATTAAATGATCATGTGACCACTCCGTAGTATTCTGCACCACTGGAGTGATGCGCATGAGTACAGAGTAGCTTGTTTATCAATGACTTGAGTTAAAGCGGGTTAGCTCCCACTGAATTGAGCTAAGAAGGTTTAGATTATGATGTCATGTATAACAGATTTAAAACTTTATAAAACAGTAACATATGGAATGTAGAACGTTTTGTAACATAGGAAACATTATTAAATCATAAAAGTACAGAAATTGATAATTTCACAAAGAAACCCTGGTTACTTTTGAGTGTAAGCTAACCCCAACACTAAGGTATGAAATATATGTTATAATAGAATATAAGCTATGATATAATCTGTGCTTTATACTTTGGTATGTTAAAACATTTCATATTTAGTTGTAAAAATAGATAAAAGTCTTCACATTTGCATATCAATTCAGAAATGTCTTCAAATTTTACAATAATTACTTACCTACATTTAAGATATAGTAAGAATAGAGAGATAAACAGCATCTCACAACACCTAAGAGATTTGTTGTGGTCCTGAGGACTGTTGAGCATACAAGTGAATTTAGACTCTGAATTGCAGATTAAAAAATAAAGGGGGCCAAAATTAAGTTTCCAAGATTTAGGTACCTCCTGAAGGTAAAGACAAACAGGAGAGCTTCTCACAATTATCTTTGCTCTAAAGGCTCCACATTCAGCAGACGGCACAGCTGAAGTGTTCATGTAAGTAGGTGGTTTGGGTTTTGAGTTAGGGGCTCAGCTTTGGGTTTGGGCTTGGGGCTGGCATTAAGATTCAGATTGCAGTTTGGCTTTGGGTTGAAGTTAGGTTTAGAGTTAGGATTAGGGCTACGATTAAGCATCAGGTTTGTGGTAGGGCTCTGGCTTATATTTGGGTTGAGGTTGGGGCTAAGGTACAGTTGGGGCTGTAACAGTGGTTACAGCTTTACTGCTTGTGCTTTTGGTTTCATATAAGAATTCTTTGCAAATTGTTATCATGAATATTTACCCCTGTTTTCTTGTATAGCTTTCTTGTTTTTGCTCCTATATTTAGATCGGTGAGATATTTTATATATATTACTCTTTGTAAGTGATTCAAAGTAAAGTGCTAACTTTTTTCTTTTCTCTTCTTTTGTTTTTCTTTCCTTTCCTCTTCCCTTCCTCCTATTTCTCTCCTTCCTTCCTCCCTCCTTTCTTTTTTTTCCTTGGTTGGTGAGTTGCTATCCCTTTGTACTAGCATCCATGTTTAAATACTCTCTGCCTTTCTCGTTGAATTATTTTGGCAGCTTTGTGAAAAACTGTTCGGCATAGATAGATGCGTGTACTTTTGTACTCTCAAGCCCATTCCATCAGTAAGTTTTCTATTTTCTGCCCTGCCACACTGTCTTGACTACTGTCCCTCTGTAGTACATCTTCATGTTGGGAAATACCAATCTTCCTACTTCATTTCTCTTTTTTCATGTTGGGCAATTCTAGTCCTCTGTATTTGCACATGAATTATACAATCAGGTTGTCAATTTCAACAAAGAATTATTTGGGGATTTTGATAGGATTATGTAAATCTGGAAGTATGTTTGGGAATTATTGCCATCTTAGCATACTAAGCATTCTGATATATGAACATTGGACATGTTTTCCATATATTTATATACTTAATTTCTTTCAACACAGTTTTTTAGTTCTAAGAGTATAGTTTCTGCTCCTTTTTGAAATTTATTTCTAAGTACTTAATTCTTTTTTGATGCTATCATGAATGGAATTTTAAAAACAAAATTATTTTCTGATTTTTCTATGCAAGTTGTCTTTGTCTGCTTGGACCATCATAACAAAATACTGCAGACTGGGCCACTTTAACAACAGAAATTTTTATTTTCTCACAATTCTGGAGGTTGGAAAGTCCAAGATTAAGGTTCTGACAGAGTTCAGTTCCTGGTGGGATTTCTCTTCCTGGCTTGCAGATGGCCATTCTCTCACTGTGTACTAAACATTTTGAAGTGAGAGAGACAGGGTCTCTAGCCTCTCTTTCTGTTTTATAATGACAGCAATTCTCTTCATATTGGGTCAGAGTTCCACTCTTATGATCTCATTAATCTCTGTCACTTCACAAAGCGTTCTGTTTGCTTGATAGTGTATTTGGAAATCAGGGAGTTGATATATGATTTGGGGGCAACACAATCTATCTCAGAGCACAGAAAAAACAATAAAGCTTTTTATTCTGCCACCTTGCTGAATTCATTTCTTAGTCTTATTATTATTATTTTGGTGGATTCCTTTGGATTTTCAATATGTAAGATCATGTCACCTGTGAATAAACATTTTTTGTTTCCCTTTCCAATCTGTGGTCCTTTTATTTAACCTTCTTACCTAATTGCTCTGATTAGGGTCTTCAGTGCAGTACTGAGAGTACTGGCAAAAGTGGACATTCTTGTCTTGTCCCTGATCCCAGGGGCACAGCATCCATTCATTTGCCATTAGGTATGACGTTAGCTGTGGGTTTTTGTAGATCCCTTGATCAGTTTGAGGAAGTTCCTTCTCCCTAGTCTGTTGAGTATTTTATCACGTACCAGGTGACAGGGCTGGAAAGATAATGGCTAAGAAGAGCTGCAATCCTGGCCAGTGATGCAGTGAGCTCCTTGCTGTATATTGAAGCAGATGGTGTGAAAAGAAGACTAATAATGCTGACCTTTACTGATCTCTAATCATGTGCTCAGCACTCTAAGTGGTTTACATGCTTGACTCATTCAATCATCACAGCCATCTGAAGTTGTTCAAGTGCAGTTATTAGCCTTCTTTCTCAGATGAGGAAACTAAGGCTCACAAAAATTGACTCCTGTATCTGGTTGGTAGAGCTGGGTTTCAGATGGACTTCAGAATCTGAGCAATACATCACCCCTGAACCAGCCTGATGCAGGGAAAGGGGTGGGGTGAGAGTGCTGCTGGGGAGGTGGCTGTGGTCAGAGGGGTTGTAGTCAACAAGTGTTCATGCCCAAGGCACTGTCTTAGGTGATTGGGATGAATCAGTGACCAAATTAGGCTAAGTCTATCTGAGCCAACGCTCAAACAATGGGAGACAGACAGCAAACCATAGCTACAGCAGGTGACGTCTATAGTTACACTAGGAATATGCATAAATACCATGTGGTAAGGTGGAAGATAGGAATACAGAGGATAGGGAGGGGCAGGAGTGTCAGTGTTAGTCCAAGTTGAAAAGCTACATTTACACTAGTTAATTGCTCAGTTGTGTCCGACTCTTTGAGATTCCATGGACTGTAGCCCGCCAGACTCCTCTGTTCATGGAATTCTCCAGGCAAGAATACTGGAGTGGGTAGCCATTCCCTTCTCCAGGGGATCTTCCCAACCCAGGGATCAAACCTGGGTCTCCTGCATTGCAGGCAGATTCTTTACCAACTGAGCCACCAGGAAAGCCATTTACATTTACACTAAGGGAGCAAATAATCACGATGGTGTGATCACTTACCTAGAGCCAGATATCCTGGAATGTGAAGTCAAGTGAGCCTTAGGAAGCATCACTACAAACAAAGCTAGTGGAGGTGATGGAATTCCAGTTGAGCTATTTCAAATCCTGAAAGATGATGCTGTGAAAGTGCTACACTCAATATGCTAGCAAATTTGGAAAACTCAGCAGTGGCCACAGGACTGGAAAAGGTCAGTTTTCATTCCAATCCCAAAGAAAGGCAATGCCAAAGAATGCTCAAACTACTGCACAATTGCACTCATCTCACACACTAGTAAAATAATGCTTAAAATTCTTTAAGCTGGGCTTCAGCAATACGTGAACCGTGAACTTTCTGATGTTCAAGTTGGTTTTAGAAAAGGCAGAAAAACCAGAGATCAAATTGCCAACATCTGCTGGATCACTGAAAAAAGAAGAGAGTTCCATCTATTTCTGCTTTATTGACTATGCCAAGCCTTTGACTGTATGGATCACAATAAACTGTGGAAAATTCTGAAAGAGATGGGAATACCAGACCACCTAACCTGCCTCTTGAAAAATCTGTATTCAGGTCAGGAAGCAACAATTAGAACTGGACTTGGAACAATAGACTGGTTCCAAATAGGAAAAGGAATACATCAAGGCTGTATATTGTCACCCTGCTTCTTGAACTTCTATGCAGAGTACATCATGAGAAACGCTGGGCTGGAAGAAGCACAAGCTGGAATCAAGATTGCTGGGAGAAATATCAATAACCTCAGATATGCAGATGACACCAGCCTTATGGCAGAAAGTGAAGAGGAACTAAAGAGGCTCTTGATGAAAGTGAAAAAGGAGAGTGAAAAAGATGGCTTAAAGCTCAACATTCAGAAAACGAAGATCATGGCATCTGGTCCCATCACTTCATGGGAAATAGATGGGGAAACAGTGGACACAGTGTCAGACTTTATTTTGGGGGCTCCAAAATCACTGCAGATGGTGACTGCAGCCATGAAATTAAAGGACGCTTACTTGGAAGTTATGACCAACCTAGATAGCATATTCAAAAGCAGAGACATTACTTTGCCAACAAAGGTCCATCTAGTCAAGGCTATGGTTTTTCCAGTAGTCATGTATGGATGTGAGAGTTGGACTGTGAAGAAGGCTGAGCACCGAAGAATTGATGCTTCTGAGCTGTGGTGTTGGAGAAGACTCTTGAGAGTCCCTTGGACTGCAAGGAGATCCAACCAGTCCATCCTAAAGGAGACCAGTCCTGGGTGTTCATTGGAAGGAATGATGCTGAGGGTGAAGTTCCAATACTTTGGCCACCTTATGCGAAGAGTTGACTCATTGGAAAAGACTCTGATGCTGGGAGGGATTGGGGGCAGGAGGAGAAGGGGATGACAGAGGATGAGATGGCTGGATGGCATCACCGACTCGATGCACATGAGTTTGAGTGAACTCTGGGAGTTGGTGATGGACAGGGAGGCCTGCTGTGCTGCAGTTCATGGGATCACAGAGTAGGATATGACTGAGCGACTGAACTGAACTGAACTGAAGGGAGTGAAGAATAAGCTGTGAAGAGTTATGGAAGGAGTAATCCAGAAGGAGGGATTAAGAAGTGCAACACCCTTAAGTGGGAGTTGCCAGGTGTTTTTGAGACCAACAAAGAAGCCTGTGTGAATTATGTTTATGGCTTTACAGTTTTGGGTTTTTTTGTTTGTTTGTTTGTTTTAATGGATAAATGTTTGTATGTTTGGGTTAAGATTATAGGTTAAGTTTCACGGTATATTTTGAATTAGGTTTTTGGAATTAATGACTAGGTTTTAGGAATCATGTGTTAGGTTTTAGGGAAAAAAATGTTAGTAATTAGGTGTTCAGTTAACAGGTTACAGCAAGGGTCTAGGTATGGGTGCAGGTTAGGATTCAGGTATGGGTTAGTGTTGTTGTTTTAATCACTAACTCATGTTCAACTTTTTGCAACCCCATGGACTGAGGTTGTTGATATTTCTTCTGGAAATCTTGATTCCAGCTTGTGATTCATCCAATCCAGCATTTTGTATGATGTGCGCTGCCTATAAGTTAAATAAGCTGGGTGACAATATACAACACTGACAAACTCCTTTCTCAACTTGGAACCAGTCTATTGTTCCATGTCCTGTTCTCTTTCTTCCTGACCTGCATACAAGTTTCTCAGGAGACAGGACAGGTGGTCTGGTATTCCCATCTCTTTAAGGATTTTCCACAGTTTGTTGTGATCCACCCTCTCAAAGCCTTTCTCACAGTCAATGAAAAAGAAGTAGGTGTTTTTCTGGAATACTCTTGCTTTTTCTATGATCCAACGGATGTTGGAAATTGATCTCTGGTTCCTTGCCTTTTCTAAACTCAGCTTGTACATCTGGAATTTCTCAGTTCATGTACTGCTGAAGCCTAGCTTGAAGGGTTTTGAGCATAACCTTACTAGCATGTGAAATGAGCACAGTCATACGGTAGTTTGAACATTCTTATGGCTTCCCTGGTGGCTCAGACAGTAAAGAACCCACCTGCAATGCAGGTGACTTGAGTTTGATCCCTGGATTGGGAAGATCTCCTGGAGAAGGGCATGGCTACCCACTCCAGTATTCTTGCCTGTAGAACTCCATGGACAGAAAAGCCTGACAAGCTACAGTCCATGGGGTTGCAAAGAGCAGGACACAGCTGAAAGACTAGCACTTTCACTAGCACTTTGAACATTCTCTGGCATTGCCCTTCTTTGGGATTGGATAGAAAACTGACCTTTTTCTTTCCTGTGGCCACTACTGAGTTTTCCAAACTTGTTGACATATTAAATGCAGCACTTTAACACATCTTTTAGGATTTTAAGATCCACCATAGTGACAGCATTTTACCTTGCTCAGCTCTTTGAAAACTCCATCTCCAAACACAGCCGCATCCTGGGGTCCTGGGGGCTAGAGGTTCAGCATGTAAATTTTGGGGGACACGAATGAACCTATACTGTCCACTTAGGAATGAGCTAACATGTGCCTCGGTCCCTCCTTCCCTCAAGTCCCATGGGGGTGATGTAATGGCCAAGGGAGAGACCACTCTTGCAGTGTTTGTGTCCCAGCTGGTGAACCCTTCTCTGCTCTCTTTGATCAGGCAGCAGCAGTCCCAGCCCCATTCTGGGGTTTTGTGCTGCATCCTGCTGGGGTGCTCAGTGTTCCGGAACCCAGGAGCCAGCAGCCTCATGAGGACAGGGCCAGGTGAATGCCTTTCTCACAAGACACCCCAACCAAAGGGAGAAAACCTATGGGGCATTATAGGTGAGAGACAGTCACGGTCTGGTTTACGCTTCAGAAAGACCACATTGAGATGGGGTGTGAGATGCACCATGGGGGCAGGGAGTTTTGAAGGTCCTGGTGGAGGGATTGGGTGAGGGCCAGGGCTGTGGCCGTAGAGGGGAATTAGTGTGGGCTCTGGTGATAGACTCTGGGGGAGGAGCTGACAGTCTCTGGAGCACAAGGTAAGTGGGAGGCCCTGGGTGTCTGGGCTCAGCCACCAGGGAAGGTGGGGCTGCCTCTGGGTGTGGGTATTGCAGTGAAAAGGAAAAAAAAAAAAAAAAAAAAGAGGAATGAGGTTTTTTTCTCTCCTTTTTCCGAGAACAAAGAAGATAGAACAATGAGCAGGCCTGAACATTCCTAGTAGTTTTGTTTTGTGCAGTCACCCAGTCGTGTCTGACTGTTTGCGACAGCACGGACTGCAGCACTCCCGGTTTCCCTGTCCTTCACTGTCTACCGGAGTTTGCTCAAACTCATGTCCATTGAGTCAGTGATGCCATCCTGACTTGGGCCAGATGTGTGTATTTTCTGACCAAACAGTTTAAATGTCCAGTTTGTCATTTTTATTGCTTTCTTGGGTCCTCCAGTTTCTCAGTTTTTCTAGACATTGCAATACTATCCCTCAACCATTTCTTAAGACCTCAGACTACTATTTAGGGGTTAGATGTATGTTTAGGAGCTAATTGTCTACCTGGAGTTTTTCCCCTTGACAGACTGAACAGCAGGTAATGACTGTCTTGTCCTGGGTCTGAATGTTTTATGACCTTCCAGACCAGGGGTGCATTCCTCTGAATGTCTGGAAACTGGTACAAATGCAGCTTTAGGCTAGTGGAGCCAAAAACGTTTGTGAGAGAATTAAAATTGAAATTAGAAAAAGAACCAAGGTTCTGACTTCTACGCTGAGTGCCTAACAATTTCTACCTCACTGGGGCAGGTTGTGGGTAAGCTGGACCCTCACTGTCCCTTGTCTGCCTAAGGGGAGAATGTCTTAAAAGCTGCGTGTGTCAGATCATGGAGGGATGAGTGTTTGTAGCAGGTGTGGGTGGAAAGATGGCCCTGTTCCTATGTCAGCAGGGCCTTCCCAGTGTAAAGATCTGTGTGGTTCCCCAGGCCAGTCAACTCCCCACATCATCCTTCCAGGAAGCTGAGATCCAGGACTACAAGGGCAGAGGCCTTCCCTCTTATTCATCTGTAACTCCCTGCTCCCACAGTGAGGAACCTGGTGCCCACTACTTGCCATTTATCCATTTATTGCTCCTTCCTGGATGACATGTGCAGAGGTTTCAGCACTGCTAGCTCCTGCGTCTTGGGAAGAACTCCACAAATTAAAGCCCATAGTTTATGCATGATCCATTTTGCCTTTTGTCTACAGAGTCTGTTTGTTGCAGGGAGAAAGCCAATTCTGACTCCGTGTTGGAAACTGTTTCTTTCACTTGTTCTTTTTTGTTTTTGCTTTTATAATCATACTTAATAGTATGGACACTGCCCTTCTGCTTGACTGTAAACAAAAACACCTTTGTTCAGCTCATAGAGAGATAATTCATCCCTTCTCACTCAGCAGTGGCCACAGGACTGGAAAAGGTGAGTTTTCTTTTCAATCCCAAAGAAAGACAAGGCCAAAGAATGTTCAAACTATTACACAATTGCACTGATTTCACAAGCTAGCAAAGTAAGGCTCTAAGTTCCCCAAGCTAGGTTTCATCAGTATGTGAACTGAGAACTTCCAGATGTTCAAGTTGGATTTAGAAAAGGCAGAGGAACCAGTGATCAAATTGCCAACTTCCCCTGAATCATAGAAAAAGCAAGATACCTCCAGAAAAACATCTACTTCTGCTTCTTTGACCATGCTAAAGTTGCTAAATGTGTGGATCACAACAAACTATGGAAAATTCTTAGAGATGGGAATACCAGACCACCTCACCTGCCTCCTGAGATACCTATATGCAGGTCAAGAAACAACAGTTAGAATCGGACATGGAAGAACAGACTGGCTCCAAATTGAGAAAGGAGTACATCACAGCTGTATATCATCACCCTGCTTATGTAACTTAATATGCAGAGAACATCATGCAGAATGCCAGGCTGGATGAAGCACAAAGTGAAATCAAGACTGCCAGGAGAAATGTCGATAACCTCAGATATGCAGATGACACCAACCTTATGGGAGAAAGTGAAGAGGAACTAAAGAGCCTCTTGATGAAGGTGAAAGAGGAGAGTGAAAAAGATGGCCTAAAGTTCAACATGTAAAAAACTAAGATCATGGCATCCAGTCCCATCACTTTATGGCAAATAGATGGGGAAACAATGGAGACAGTGACAGAATTCACTTTCTTGGGCTCCAAAATCACTGTGGTCGGTGAGTGGAACCACGAAATTAAAAAAACGTTTGCTCCTTGGAAGAAAAGCTATGACCAACCTAGACAACATATTAAAAAGCAGAGATATTACTTTGCAGACAATGTCCATCTAACCAAAGCCATGGTTTTTCCAGAAGTCATGTATGGGTGTGAGAGTTAGACCATAAAGAAAGCTGAGCAGCAAAGAATTGATGCTTTTGAACTGTGGTGTTGGAGAAGATTCTTGAGAGTCCCTTGGACTGCAAGGAGATCCAACCAGTCCATTCTAAAGGAGACCAGTCCTGGGTGTTCATTGGAAGGTCTGATGATGAAGCTGAAGCTCCAATACTTTGGCCACCTGATGCGAAGAGCTGACTCATTGGAAAAGACCCTGATGTTGGGGAAAATCTAAGGCAGAAGAAGGAGATGACAGAGGACGAGATGGTTAGATGGCATCACCGACTTGACAGATATCAGTTTGAGCAAGCTCTGGGAAATGGTGATGGACAGGGAAGCCTGGTTTGCTGCAGTCCATGGGATCACAAAGAGTTGGAAATGACTAAGCGACCAAACAATAAATATGTCAGATATGATTTATCTTTGTCTTTCCATTGATTCATGGCTCATTCCTGTCTATTGCTGGGCAGTATCCCCTTGCATGTGTATGGGAGGAAAAACAATTTTTCCTCTACTCTTGTAGGTTATTAGTTGAGACTTCTGTAAAAAGCAAAGAAAAAAAATAGATTACCAGGAGAAAAAAACAGTTTAATAACATGTACACCTCCTATATATAGAAGAGCTACCCAGGAAAACTGAATTACTCCCTGAAATGTCCAAAGCCATCACCTCAAATACCATTTTGGGATACAAACAAAAGAAAGACCTTGGGGAATGGGGGAAGTCAGTTTTGGCAGGTCATTATGCAATACACAGAAGAGAAGTGTATGATTGTTTGCTGATTGAAATCAGAACTCCTCCACCATCAAATCTCTATGTGAGATTTAATCACCCTTCTATTTCTGGTGCAAAGAGGGACAGCCCTTAAATATGGACATTTCTCTATTGTAAAAGTCAGTCACAAAAGGGCAGTCTCTGCTCAGTTTTCTGAGCAGAAATTCCGAGATTCTTTTTCTTTGTTTGTGAAATAATCCTCAGACTGAAATAATCCTTTTATCAGAGAGGCATATTTTGGGGGCAGCATATTGTAGTTACCTTGTCATGGATGTAACCCAATTTGCTTATACGTTCATCTTTTGAAGGATATACTGATTTCTTCAAGTTTTTAGCTGTTATGGATAGTGTTGCTATGCATAGTTGCATCTCTGCTTGAATTTGGAGATAGATTTTCAAAGCAGTTGACTAAATACAGAAAGAAAGCACGATTGTTGGACCCCAAGGTGAGACTTTATAGCTTTGGAAAAAACTGCTGAACTGTCTTAAAAAGTGGCTGTACATGCATTCTACCAGCAGTGAGGGAAAGTTCCTGTTGTTCTTGACCCTCTAGCAGTTGATATTGTTATATATATGGAGTTAAGCAGTCCAAATTGGTGGGGTGTGATATCTCATGATTTTAATCTGTAATTCCCTAGTAGTATGATATTTTGTGTAATTTTTGTGTGATATTTGTAAGGTGAGTGGAGAGAAAAAGAAGCAAGGTGGGCCATCTGGCGAGAAAAGTGAAATTTATTAGAGGGAAAAGAGAGGGTGACTGGTTCTTAAGGAGAACCAGGGTCCTCCCTTTCTGACGGGGTCCTCCTCATACCCCACCAATGAAAAATTATCTGAAGGGATGGTCACGTAACCATAGGTCTGGAATCTGGGGGTCTTGCACCTTTGAGAAGATAGGCACCAGTGAGAAAACAGCGTGCCATTTGGGCAATTTGGTCAGTCTCACGGACCACTGTGATTTTATTCTTTGTTTGTGAGGTTGACATAATAAGCCATCTTATCAAGGAGACCCCATGTGGGCCCTATCATTCCAGCGTTTTTGACTTAGGATAAGGGCTGAAGGTCAATCTTCTGTAACTGCTTCCTGTGGGACAGGGGCGTCATGCGGGTGAGATAAGAAAAGGCTGAAATGTGGGTCAAGGGGATTTGTGTGGGGTCAAAGTTTTTGATAATCTGAGTGAGTTAGAAGTGCTCATGGGTAGTTCAGTTGGTGAAGGCTTGTAAGCGGTCCTGAAGAAATTTTGAAAAAATATGCATTAAACATGGGCTGAAAGTTAGAAATGGGGAGTGCCGATCCTCTCAGTGAGGAGATGGATAAGCAAATCTAACAATTACTGGCCAGGATCAGGTTTGAGGTATTGAGTAAACAATGAGTCAGATTTAGAGTTCTGAATAGGTAGGCTAGTTTTGGGGCAGGGTATTAATGTGAAGTTTGGACTGTAAAAGAAGAGAGTAAGAGTAAAATCATGAGGTGATGTCTCATGTCTAAGGGGAGAAAATGATAAAAATAAGAATCCAGGTGTAGAAATAAATTTGGGTTGGTGTGAACTCTATGGAATCTCCCTAAAGCCAAAGATCAGTTATAAAGTCAAGGAGTAAGGGGAGATCGCTAACAATGGTGTTTCCAGGAAAAGTAAGGGCTTGTGTTACTATGCGAAGGAAAGTAGATAATAATTCATCTAGGCTGATCACAGTAAGAGGTGGGCCACGCCCCAGAAAAACAGGAACTATGGAGAAGTAGGTGAAACAGAGGGAAAGTTTTTGAATTATAGTCCACTCAGGGGGAGGCACAGAGTAAACTCCTATTGTGAATAGGGTAAGTAGGGGAAATCCCAGTTGTGTTTGGCTGTTCTGATTCTTGTGGAATTTGATCCAGTCGAAGACTGGTGGATCCCAGAACAGAGCTGGTGTAGTCAGGAGTGTCTGAATGGGGAAGGTTTCTTGGCAGAGATGGAGAATCTCCTGGGGCCTGCTTTAATCTAGAGATATGAAACCAAGAGGAATGACCCGCCAGTTTAGCAGCTGTTGGTGTGGTTAGAATGACCTCAAGTGGGCCAGTCCATCAAGGCTGGAGATCCTTATGGTGTAAGGTTTCAAGCAGAGCTCTATCCCCAGGTATGAGGGTTAAGTCAGCTGAATTCGTTTGATGAGGCTTTGGGAGATAATGGTCTGCATGTTTTCTCATGAAGTGTCTTAAGGTTAAGGATGGGAAGATAATCTTCCAGCAAGGGGCTGGCAGTAGGTAAATGACCTAAGAGAAAAGGGCGTCCATATGTTATAGCCAAGTAACGATAATGCCGGTAGGGTTTCATCTCAGTAAAGTCCACCTCTAAATGCTCAAAGGGCAGAGTGCCCTTTAACTGTATTCCTTGAGACCTTTATTTATGTTTGGGGGCAGCGTTGACCTGTGAGCAAGCAGAACAATTCTGGGATTCCAATCTATATATGGAAGAAAGCCATGGAATTAAGAAATTTTCTGAATCAATTTTTCCATTTTGTTATGCCTCAAATGGGTTGTCTGGTGAATTTGAGACAGTAGCGAGGGCGCCAGACTCTTGGGAACCAGCAACCTGCCATCCAGCAGTTCCCACCAACCTTTTTCATTTTTGGTGGCCCTCTCAGTTTTAGCCAATTGATCTTGGGCCGGGATATACTGTGGGAGAGTAGAAGTTAACTCAGGCACTTTGCAGAGTACAAAGGTTCTAATAAACCCACCACCACCAGCCCCAAGTTCCTTAGCTGCCGCCTTTGCGATTTTATCTGCCAGTCGGTTTCCTCCCACCTGTGGGGTATGCTCATTTTGGTGACCCCAGCAGTGCAACACTGCCTTTTTCAGGTTCCCATACAGCATCTAGTAGGGTCAAGTTCTCCTCCTTGCTTTTAATGTCCTTTCTGTTAGCTGTCAAGAGACTTCTCTCCTTGTAGGGCCCCATGCACGTGCAACATAGTGAGAGCATGCCTAGCTAGAGTCCGTGTAAATGTGGGTCTTCTTACCTTTTGACAGCTGGAAAGCCTGAATTAGAGCATATAATTTGGCTCGCTAAGCAGACCAGTGGGATGGCAGGGAACCAGCTTCAACGACGGTTTCCTCTGTGACTACCGCATGTCCCAACAGCCATTGTCCATTGCACCAGGCTGGTGCCATTGGTGTATAGGGCCCAGTCTGGGTCCGGGATTGGCTGGTCCCTCAGGTCAGGCCTGCTAGCATAAACTTCTTCCAAGGTCTGTTTACAATTATGTGAATGTCCACCTTTTCCCTCAGAAAGGAGTGTAGCTGGGTTTAAGGCCTGGCAAGGCTTAATAGTGACATGCGGGTTCTCACATAAAAGCTCCTGGTATTGTGTAATCGGAGATGTTGACAGCCACTTGCTGAGATCCCCTTGGAGAAGAGCGTTGACCTCACGGGAGACTTTTAAGGTTAAGTCTCGGCCCAAAGTCAGCTTGGGTGCCTCCTGAACCAGTAAGGCAACTGTAGCAATCGCCCGTAAACATCTAGGCCATCCGGTGGCAACACTGTCCAGTCGTTTGGAGAGATAGGCCACCAGTCTGTCCCATGTTCCCATAGTCTGGGTTAATACTCCCATAGCCACTTTATCCTTTTCAGTTACAGAAAGAGTAAATGGCTGAATAAGGTCTGGCAGGCCCAAAGTGGGTGCCAATGTAAGTGCCAATGTAGTTCTTCACAGGACTGCTTCTGTCTTTCAGTCCAATTTAATGAATCCCCTTCTGGCCCTGTTAGGAGTTCATATAAAGGCTGGGCCATCTGAGAATATCCTGGGATCCAAATCCTACAAAACTCAGTGGCTCCCCAAAACTCTCAGACCTGTCATCAAATTTTAGGTTGTGGGATTCTAAAAATGACTTCGTTCCTGGACTAACAGGCTCATGTCCTCTCTCAGAACAAACTCCATATATCTTACCTCCTTGCAGACCTGCGCCTTTTTCTTTGAAACCCGGTAGCCCACTTCCATCAGCAGTTCTAGCAAAGCCTCAGTCCCTTTCCAGCAGTCTTCTTTGTTCTCAGCAGCCAAGAGCAAGTGTGTTCTCATCCACATATTGTAACAGCCAGCATCTAAACCTCTCCAGCTGGAACAAGTCCAGGTCAGAAGCCAAGGCTTCTCAGAAGATGGTTGGGGAGTTTTTAAATCCTTGTGGGAGGCGAGTCCAAGTGAATTGTTATTTGGTGCCCCCTGCTGGATCTTCCCACTCAAAGGCAAAAATGGGTTGGGATACTTGGGCAAGGTGGATGCAAAGGAAAGCGTCTTTGGATCTAAGCAAGTCTAGATCTTAGCTCTCAGTGGGAGGAGGCTGAGCAAGGCATAGGGGTTAGGAACAGTGGGGTATAGAGTTATGGTTGCTTGTTTGACCAGGCTGAGGTCCTGTACAGGTCTATAGTCTTGTCCCCCTTCTTTCTTAACTGGCAGAATTTGTGTGTTCCAGGCTGCCTGGCATTCAATTAGGATGCTCGCCTGTCGTAGCCTGTTTATATGTGGCAAAATGCCAACTTGGGCCTCCAGTGGTAGTGGGTATTGACATTTCCTGACTGGTGTGGCACCAGGTTTGAATTCTGTTACCACCAGAGCATGATATTTGGCGAGCCAGGTGGGGAGAGGGGTTGTCTTCTGCCCAAACCCCAGGGAATTGCTGGTTTAGCTCTCTTTCTTGGGCTCTAAAATCACTGCAGATGGTGATTGCAGCCATGAAATTAAAAGACACTTACTTCTTGGAAGGAAAGTAATGACCAACCTAGATAGCATGTTCCAAAGCAGAGACATTACTTTGCCAACAAATGTCCGTCAGGACAAGGCTATGGTTTTTCCAGTGGTCAAGTATGGATGTGAGAGTTGGACTGGGAAGAAAGCTGAGCACCGAAGAATTGATGCTTTTGAACTGTGGTGTTGGAGAAAACTCCTGAGAGTCCCTTGGACTGCAAGGAGATCCAACCAGTCCATTCTAAAGGAGATCAGTCCTGGGTGTTCATTGGAAGGACTGATGCTAAAGCTGAAACTCCAATACTTTGGCCACCTCATGCAAAGAGTTGAAAACATCATTGGAAAAGACCCTGATGCTGGGAGGGATTGGGGGCAGGAGGAGAAGGGGACGACAGAGAATGAGATTGGCGCATACAATTTAATGAGTTTGGGTAAACTCCGGGAGTTGGTGATGGACAGGGAGGCCTGGCGTGCTGCGATTCATGGGGTCGCAAAATATCGGACACGACTGAGCGACAGAACTGAAATGAGCTGAATTTGATTGCTTAATCCCTCTGGCTTACCTCCCAGAGGATCATGGAATCTCCATTCATCTTGAGGGGTCACTGAGAGGGACAGTAAATAGGTGCTTGAACCCACTCGAAGAGTGGGTCTTTCGTCGGGGGTAAAGGTCACTTGTGCCTCCATTTAGACAGCAAGTCTCTTCCCAACAAAGGTACTGGGCATTCAGGGATGTATAGAAATTCATGAGTCACTTGGTGTCCCCACATCTGACATTTTCGGGGTATGCAGAACAGCCTAATGAGCTCTTCCCCAGTTTCTCCTGCTATAGCAGTGGCCTTTGTTGAGAAGGGTGCCACTGTTCAGTCACCACTGACTTTTCTGCTCCAGTGTCCACAATAAAGTCAATAATTTGGTCCCCCACTTTTAATTTTGCCATGAGCTCTCGGGGACCTTGCGTCTTTGAGCCCCAGCACCCCTATTCAGTCTCTAGTCTGGCCAGCCCTATAACAGCCGATGCTAAATCCTTTCCCCTGCTATTTTGGGGACATTCATTTTCCCAGTGGCCGAAGCCCCAGCATCGGGCACATTGATTTGGTTGTAGGGCAGCCCTGGGCCTTCTTGTAGAGGGCCTGCCATGAGGCTGGTTCTGGTTCAGAGAGGGCTGGAGTGGTTTAGAGAGGGATCCTCCCAGGGCTGCAGCCAGTACTGTGACCTTCTGGTCTGCCCTCTTATTATCTTCTCTCTGCCTTTTTTCAACTTCCCTTTTTGTCTCCATGTCTCTATTCCTGAATACCTTATCAGCGATCTCAATTATTCGCAAGCCAGTCGAGGCCAATACCCTGTCTACATTTTGAAGCTTGCGTCTGGAGCAGGCTTGAGACACAAAGGGTGCATTTATCACCATCTGAGATGCAGCGGCCTCTGGATCCACTGGCCTCACACAGTCTTTCGTAGAACTCAGAGGGTGAGTCGATCTCCCTTTGAATCCCTCGGAGGGTTTTGTCATATTTATAGGTTTTCAGGCCCCCTTATCGGAGCCTTGTAAAATAGCCGCCCAAAATCTCTCCAAGTGGCCGCTTCCTCCCTCTGTCCCAGTTGGGCCTCTCATCAGGGGTGGCTAGTTCTGCCCACCACTGTGGGTTTATGGAACCCGCAGGTGTCATTTCTCCTAGCCATTTTCTAGCTGCAGTTAGGATCCTGTGTCTTTCTTCAGTGTTGAAAAGGGAGACTAGTATTTGGATTATGTCATCCCACGTAGGGTGGCGGGTTTGAAAAATACTCTCCATTAGTCTAATCATGGCTTGTGGTTCCCCTGAGTATGGTGGAGTACGTCTTTGCCAATTTAATATATCCATAGAGGAGAACGGCGGGTAACAATAGGCTTCAGGAGGCTGGTGGTAGTGGCCGTCTGCCCCCTGAACCGGAGGCTGCTGTAACTCTCTGAGGGGTGTTTGCAGCAGGGCCCTTTCCTCTGGCCCCTCTAGCGAAGCACAGCCACTGATTCTGGTGTCTCCTTGCCCCTTCCCGTCAGTATTTACCAGGACAGGCAGGTGTAGCTTGGGCGGTTTGGCTGGAGCCGGATCCTGGAAGTGTTGGCCAGAGGCTTCTGCCGCTGGGATCTGAGCCTGTTGAGGTGGCAGCTCTACGACCTCTGGGGGAGCTGGCAGGGGAGTGGCTGCCGAAGCCTGAGCAGGCTCAGGATCAGGCATCAAAGCAGCCTCCGGTCCCGGTGGAGCATTAGGCATCTGGCGTGCCACCTAGTACGGGGGAGGAGGCAGTTCATCCCCGACCGGCTCCTGCAGGATCTCTTTTTTATCATCAGTCAATTTTTGTGCCATTAATATTTTTCCTTTTCCTTTCTGAATATAGAATCTCACCTGCGGAGGAGGGTCTTGAGCCAACCCTGGCCATGAGTCAATATATGGGAATTGATCCAGGTGTCCCTGCTCTCTTGTGACTATTGCATGGAAGTGAAGTCACTCAGTCGTGTCCAACTCTTTGTGACCCTGTGGACTGTAGCCTACCAAGCTCCTCTGTCCATGGGATTCTCCAGGCAAGAATACTGGAGTGGGTTGCCATTTCCTTCTCTAGGGGATCTTCCCGACCCCAGGATCGAACCCGGGTTTTCCGCATTGGAGGCAGACGCTTTAACCTCTGAGCTACCAAGGAAGCCCAAACAAAAAATTGTCCTCGGAAAGAGGACGTATCAGATATTAAACTGATAAGAACAGATACTACACTTGATCTTAGCCAAAAGGCCGGGAAGCGATAGACTTCTTGCATAGACTGCTTTTACTATAGTTAAGTCCATGGTGCCCTCTGGTGGCCATCCAACTCTCACAGAGGGCAACTCCACCTCACAGAGTCTGCAGAGTTGGTTAGGCATCGCCCTTACCCCGTAATCTCCTGCAAGTCCTTAAAATTCTTGATCATGCTGCTGCTGCTGCTAAGTCGCTTCAGTCATGTCCAACTCTGTGCAACCCCATAGACGGCAGCCCACCAGGCTCCCCCGTCCAATGCATGAAAGTGAAAAGTGAAGGCCTCTGGCCAACACTTCCAGGATCCGGCTCCAGCCAAACCGCCCAAGCTATACCTGCCTGTCCTGGTAAGTACTGACGGGAAGAGGCAAGGAGACACCAGAATCAGTGGCTGTGCTCCACTAGAGGAGCCAGAGGAAAGGGCCCTGCTACAAAAAGCTCAGTCGAGTCGGACTCCTAGTGACCCCATGGACTGCAGCCCACCAGGCTCCTCCGTCCATGGGATTTTCCAGGCAAGAGTACTGGAGTAGGGTGCCATTGCCTTCTCCTCTTAGGCATGCATTCCAATACAGTTGCCTTGGACTCACTTCCTCCCATTGTGCTTACCTTCTCAGAGCTTCTCTTTCTCCTTTTCGTTCTGTCTACGAAGTTCCCGGTATCCATCCTAAGTACTTCTGATATTTCCACTCAATGAAACACTTGAACTGCCATTCCACCTCTTTCCAAACTGGGGAGAGAAAAGCCTTACCTGCTACATACCAAAGGGAAAAGGGGGATTGGTGTGATTTCACCTGGTGGTTGGTACGGTTGAACCAGAATACCACATTGTCCAAGATTGTTTCTCCTCTGACTTTAACAGTCTGTTCTGCCTTGGTGGGCTTGATCAGGTGCAGATGAAAACACAGATGAATTAGATACCCCATGTCCCAGGCCGTCTCCAGAAAGGCCAATCCATGTTCACTCACATATCTCCTTCCTTCTATCCTGACAAGCTTGAGGGGATTAAGAATTTCACAACAGATGGGATATGTCCTCAGGGAGGGTAGAATATGAGCATACAAGGACCAAGTTTCTTCCCCCAAAAGCCCTCTCACAATTGCCTGGTAATAGTTTACCCCAAGACGGCGTGGATACCACCTCCTTTGTGATATTCACAACCAAGCTTTCCCCAAAAAGCCCTCTCGTAATCACATGGTAATAATATACACCAGGACAGTGCAGATACTGCCTCCTTTTTGACATTCACGGTCAGCATGCTCCTGTTTCTTCCCAGGGGGTTGACCAGGCCCCTTCTTCCACCCTGCTGGGTGGGAATCTTCCTTACCTGAGCACTCAGTTCCCCTGTTGCTGTTCACTACCTGCTAATGTGAAAGGTCCAGGCGTTGAGAAGCAGAATCTCTCCAGAAGGGTGAGGTGCCTTCCCCCACTCTAGGAGATCCAAGTTGCAAGGCCATGGAGTAGACCCAAATGAGACTTGTCTCCTCAAAGTGAGGAGTTTCCCGGCCAATGCACCAAACGGTATCGGCAAGCATTCTGGGAAACAAACTCACAGGACAGCGTGAATAGTGGAGTGCAGTTTATCACATCGGCGGGTCCGAGGCAGAGTTTCCTCCTTTGGCCAGGGACCCCGACCGACTTTTGTGACAACCTTATATATCTTAAGTGTCCTAACCCACATCCCCGGATTTCTCAAGTTAGCTAAGGAAAACATTAGAAGGAGATACGATCAGGTTATAGTCAAGATTCACAATCTAAAGGCCAACTAGTCATGCAGTACAGCCCGCACCAATGGGCATTGCTAGATTATAGAAGGTGATGGATTATGCAGCAAACCATTCTTCTTGGCTCCAGGGAGTCTAGGTGTGAGATTAGCCTGGTCCATTTGTCCAGTAGGGACATTTGGTCTCATTCGAATATGTCATTTCCATGGCTACCAGATATATGGACCAAAGTTTGCTGAGAGTTCAAAACGGAATTTCCTTTCTTTCAAAATGGAGTCAGTTTAGTCATAGCAGCCTGCTCTTTTCCTCTTCACGTACAGGAGCTCAAAGGGATGGAGGAAAGATGGGGCCTGTGGAGTAGCCCCAGTGCAAGCCAAAGCCTTGGGAAGGAGTTCGGTTCATGGCCTTTGTAGTTCTAGAGGGAGTTTGGTTAGCTGAGTTTTGAGAATCCTCTACTTTCCCCGAGGATTTGGGTCTGTAAGGAATATGTAATTTCCAGGTTATGCCAAGGGACTGGGCTATTTGTTGAGTGATTTGGGAGATGAAAGCTGGCCCATTATCGAACTGGAGAGAGAGTGGGAGGCCAAAGCGATGGATGATTTCTCGTATGAGAAACTGTTTCTGATCTCACAGGAAAAGCCTCAATCCATCCTGAAAAAACGTCTGCTAGAATGAGCATAAGTTTTATCTTTCATGTTGGAGGCATGTGAGTAAAGTCAATTGGCCAGTCCTCTCCTGGGATATGTCCTCAAGTCTGATGTGTTGGGGTGAGGGAATAGGCTTTAGGGCTCCCTGTAGTTAGACTGTGGAGCAGATAGTGCAAGAGTGAGTGATTTGTTGTAGGAGTGAAAGAAGTTTGGGCTAGGTGATAAGACGTCTTAAGAGATGATAGAGAGGTTTAGTGCCTACCTGTACGGCCTGATGAATGTCCGTAAGAATCTGCGGCCTGAGATTGGGGAAGGACATAGAGGCCCTGTTTTTGTAAACAATCTCCTTGTGGTTGTGCTCCATCTTGTAATAATTGTGTTTTTTCTTCAGGGAGGTACAGGGGCTTAATGTTGGGGATTACCATAAGTTATTGAGCTAATGATTAGAGTGAGGCTTGTTTTATGTCTCTGTGGAATGGTTGCCCCATGAAATGGGATCTGAGGCCACCTGGTGCCCTCAGCAATGTATGATGCCTACTTCAGTTGGAATGTTAGCTGCTTTTAAAAGTTGGAGTATATAAGCGGGGCATTTGTTATGGGAGAGCCTATAGTAGACAGGAGCCCTTGTTCCTTCCAAATGGCAGCGTGTGAGTGCATGATGTGGAAAGTATATTTATAATCAGCGTATATGTTTGCTCTCTTATTAGCTGCAAGGGTAAGGGCTCTAGTTAGCACAATAAGTTCTGCCTTTTGGGAAGAGGTTCCTGAGGGGAGAGGTTGGGATTCAATAATTTTGGTGTCAGAAACAATTGCATATCCAGCTACATTTTTCCTTCTGATGTCGTAGAGGAGCTGTCATCAATATATCAAGGAAAGTCAGGGTTATTTAAAGGGGTTGAGGAAATGTGGGAGAAATGGGATGTTAGGTCTTCTAATGAATGCCTCTTTGCAAGTATGGATGGGGCTCTCAAAAGAACTAGGGATAAGGGTGGCGGGATTGAGAGTAGGACAGCCTTCAAAGGAGAACTTAGGAGATTCGAGAAGGGTGACATGAATTAGCTGAATGGGTGAAGGAGATAGAAGGGTCCTGGATTTGTGAGAAAGTAAGTCCTTAAAGCCACGTGATGAATGAATGACAGTGGGTGCTCCAAAAGTGAGTTTCTTACTTTCCTGAGTGAGGAGTGCAGCTGCTGCCAGAGCACGTAGGCAGGCCATCAGTCCTTGAACTGCGGGATCTAATTGCTTTGATAGATAAATGACAGGGGTGAAGCAGGGGCCAAAACTCCTCGGGCATTCTTGCGTCTCTCAGTAGAGTATAAAGGGGCAAGAAAGGTCAGAAAGTGTGAGAGCTGGGGCTGAGAGAATGGCTTGCTTAAGGGTCTTAAAGGCTCAACGGATGTTTGATTTTAGCTCTAGGGGTTCTGAAAGATCTCTTTGGGTGGCTTGATATAGGGGTTGTGCCAAGAGGGTGAAATTAGGAATCTAGAGATATAGATATCCAGCTAACCCCAAGAAGGACAGGATCTCTGCTTTTGATGTAGGGAGTGGTAGGGTAGATATAAGGGACTTTCTATCAGTAGTAATATATCTTTTTGTTGGTGTTAAAAGGACTCCAAGATAGGTGACTCTAGGAAGAGAGAGCTGAACCTTGGTGGGAGATACTTGATAGCCTCCATCGGCTAGAAAATTGAGGAGTTGTATAGTGTGTTGTTGAGTGTGTACGTGAAGGATTACCAAGGAGGAGATCATCCACATATTGGAGGATATTACTTGGAGTAAGATCAAGAGAGGTTAGGTCTCATGCTAGAGCCTGGCCAAAGAAATGAGGGCTATCATGAAAGCTTTGTTAGAGGACTGTTCATGTCAGCTATTGCAGCCGTGATTGTCTGGATTAGTCTAGGTAAAGGCAAAGAGGTCTTGAGAGTCTGGGTATAAAGGGATGGTAAAGAAGACATCTTTGATGTCTAGAACAGTGAAGTGGGTAGTGGAAGAGGGAATGAGAGAGAGAGAAGAGAATAGGGATATGGAACTATTGGGTGTATGGGGATAACAGCTGCATTGATAAGTCTCAGGTCCCGGACCAGGTGATAGGAGCCATTTGGTTTTTTGATGGGTAGGATGAGGTGTTATAGGGAGAGTAAGTTGGGTGCAAGAAGCCCTGATGTAGGAGTTTAGTGACGATAGGCTTTAACCCTTGTTGATGCTTTTGGGAGATGGGGTATTGTGGTTGATTGGGAAACTTAGAGGGGTCTTTGAGATGGATATGAATTGGAGCATGGTGAGAGGCAATAGATGGGTTATTTGTATCCCAAACTATGGGGTTTAGAGATGAGGAGGGTACTGGGGTGGGGGCGAGGAGGTGGGGTTGAGGAGCAGTAGCCAGGCTAGATCAGAGGGTGGGCTTGGGATAGTAATAGAGGCTTTGAATTTTGAGAGAAGGTCCCTCCCAAGAATAGGAGTGGGGCATGTGGGGAGTATAAGAAAAGAACGGAAAAATGGGGTATCTTGAAGTGTGCAAGGCAGAGGCTTGGTTATTCACGGTGTAGATATTAAACCATCAACCCCCACAACAGAGACCTGAGAGACCTTGGTTTTCCTGGAGTAGGCAGGCATAGCAGAGTAAGTGACCCCTGTGTCAATGAGAAAGGAGATTAGCTTACCTGCCACTGTAAGAGTTACCCTGGGTTCCACAGAGGTGATGAGAGTTGGGGCCTGGGGTCCTGGGCACCTTTAGTCCTTAGCGGCGAGTCCAAGAAGGCTGGGCAGAGATGGGTCAGAAGACTCCTGCTCGGGACCAGGAGGGGATGTCTGGATCCCTGGAGGGGGATTTGAGCAGTGGACCTTCCAATGTCCCGCTATGCCACAGCTGGACACGGACCTGGAGGGGGCCTTGGTTTAGGAATGAGCAGCCCAGTGACCTTCTTTGCCGCATTTGAAGAAGGGCCCAGGGGGCTTCCTTCTTTGCTGGTTGGTGGAGGCATGGAGCCATGTAGGGCAGTGGCTCAAAGGTGGTATTTGGCCCGATCTCCCTGGGCCTTCTCTAGCTTTGCCTGTCCTTCCCGGTTATTGAAAATCTTAAAAGCTAAATTTAAAAGGTCTCATTGAGGGGTTTGAGGGCCTTCTGCCTTTTTTAGTTTCTTTTGGATGTCTGGGGATGACTGGGAGATAAAATGGGTGTCATCCAAAGGGACAATGGTGCCCTTTGCTGAAGTAGGGTCTAATTTTGCATAATTTTGTAGGGCTTCTGTTAAATTGGGCTGGGTTTTCATCTAGTCTTTATTTCCTGGAGCTTTTCAAAGTTGGCGGCTTTATGCCCTGCCTTTTGAAGGCCCACAATGAGGCAAGCAACCATATGATTATCGGTTGCTCGTGCAGGTCTCCCTGCCTGATAATCCCAGTTGGGATCATCTCGGGGGATGGCCGTTGCCCCTACGGGCTCAGTGTCCTCTGTCCCGTGTACCTCAGCAGCATGCGCCTGAGAGGCTTGCCATACTTGTTCCCTCTCTTTTGGGAGAAGAGTGGAGGAAAGTGTGATGTAAATATCATGCCAGGTTAAGTCATAAGGGTGAGTAAGATACTTGAATTCTTTTAGATATTTATTAGGATCTGAAGAGAAAGAGTCAAGTAGCTTTTCAATGTGAGATAAATCGGTGAGGGATAATGGCACATGAATCTGAACATTGCCTCCTGCTCCAGCTGCTTCCCCTAAAGGGAGGATGGAGCAGGGAAAGGAGCGGGCTTCTGTTGTCAAGTTTCCTGTTTTAAAGTTGTTCAGGATCGGGTATGGGGAGGGGATCTAGGGAGGTCTGGGTAAAACCATGGGACCCTCAGGGCAGAGGGTGGGGCTGAGGTTTCAGAGCTTGCCTCTGGAACAGGCAGGGGAGGGGGTTTGGGAGCTGAGGTTCTGGCCTGTGTTGAGAAGGAGGGAGGGAGGAGGGGCGTAAGGTGGAGGTTGCTGGATCTGGAGCAGCTACAATGGGGTTGGCAGCCATAGGGTTAGATAGGCTGTAGTTGGAAGGGTTGAAG
Organism: Capra hircus; assembly: GCF_001704415.2. Lineage (NCBI taxonomy): Eukaryota > Metazoa > Chordata > Mammalia > Artiodactyla > Bovidae > Capra > Capra hircus. Next base: position 146,677,278 of record NC_030808.1, read on the forward strand.
GAAGAAGAAAAGTCTGAACAGGGATCAGGAGACATTGTATCAGGAGGATGTGGCCCAGAGTAGGCTAAGAGTATTTCAGAAGTAGAGCAGGATTCGCAAGGAGAGGGACGAGAGTGAAAAAAGCCTGAACACAAGGGATTTCTAACCACTTGCTGTTGCAGTGGCAGAAGTTATCGAGGTCCTGTGGAGTAGACAGCATATTAAAAAGCAGAGACATTACTTTGCCAACAAAGGTCCGTCTAGTCAAGGCAATGGTTTTTCCAGTAGTCCTGTATGGATGTGAGAGTTGGACTATAAAGAAAACTGAGCGCTGAAGAATTGATGCTTTCAAACTGTGGTATTGGAGAAGACTCTTGAGAGTTCCTTGGACTGCAAGGGGATCCAACCAGTCCATCCTAAAGGAGATTAGTCCTGGGTGTTCATTGGAGGGACTGATGTTGGAGCTGAAACTCCAATACTTTGGCCACCTGATGCGGAGAGCTGACCCATTTGAAAAGACCCTGATGCTGGGAAAGATTGAAGGCCGGAGGAGAAGGGGATGACAAGGATGAGATGGTTGGATGACATCACCGACACAATGGACATGGGTTTGGGTGGACTCTGGGAGTTGGTGATGGACAGGGAGGCCTGGCATACTGTGGTCGCAAAGAGTCAGACACGACTGAGCAACTGAACTGAACTGAACTGACTGTGGAGTATTATAATCGAGAGTTCCATTTTCAGGCCATTGGGACCTATTATCAAGTCTGTATTGCGGCCAGACAGTGTTAGAATAGTAAATAAGTCTTTTTGGTCTTTTCTCTCCTTGGAAGACCAAGCCTTTTTGGTTTCAGAGAAGACATCCTAGGGGAGTAGATTTTGAGGGCTGGGATTGAGAATTTCCCATTGCGGCCAGATAGGGAGGTGAGCAAAGGGTGAGAGAAAGCAAGGAGAAAGGTCTGAGAGAAAAGGCGTTTCTGTTCTCCTGACTTTCTCAGAGAGTAACAGTCTGCTTTGAAATGGGCTTCCACTGTTTCAAAGTCAGATGGGGTACAAGGCTGAACAAAGGCCTGAGGGCCTTGGAGATCCTCCTGACTAGCCCTAGGGACTTGGGAAGGAGGCAAGAGAGAGAGGATCCGAGAGGATGGGATTTCACTCGCCCTTGTAAATGATGGATGGAATGTGGGCAGGTGTGTGGATGTCAGTCCAGCAAGGCAAGTGGAGAGTCCCATCCTGGGGCTCGTCTCAGCTTCTTGGCAAGGTCCGAGGGAGGGGACCACTGGAGACGGGTTCGTGAGAGGAGCACACCCAGTTGTGGCGGCTCTTCCCTCCCAGGTTCTGGCACCAGAATGCAAGGCGAGTGAAGAGAAGAGAGCAAGCTGGGCAGTCAAGTAAGAAAAGGAAAATTTATCAGAGGGAAATGAGAGGGTGACTGGCCCTTAAGGAGAACCAGTGTCTTCCTTTTCTGATGGGCTCTTTCTTATACTCCACCAATGAAAAATTCTCTGAAGGGATGGTTAAGTTTTAGCCTGTAGTTGAGTCCTGTGCTCACGTAACTGGAGGTCTGGAATCTGGTAGCCTCGTAGCTTTGAGAAGGGAGGCGTCAGCAGGAAAACAGAAGGTCATTTGGGCAATCTGGTCATACGCAAGCTGACCCTAACATACACGTGGAATGACAAGGGACTCCAAAGAGCCAAAACAATCACATGAGTCTGCAGTTCAAAGGTCCTCTGGTATGTGGTGCTAAGTCGCTTCAGTCATGTCTGACTGTTTGCGACCCTGTGGATCATAACCCACCAGACTCCTCTGTCCATGGGAATTTTCCAGGCAAGAATACTGGAGTGGGTTGCTGTGCCCTCCTCCAGGGGATCTTCCCAACCTGGAGATTGAAGTCCTGCATTGGCAGGTAGGTTCTTTACCACTAGTGCCACCTGGGGCAAAGGCGTCTAGACGGAGATCAGGGAAACCCAGTTAAGAGAAGGGACTCAGGATCCGGAAGGGAAATGAGGGAAAGAGGCCACTTTCACATTCAGGGGGGCCCAGCAGGTAGTTCTGCATGTGGAAGAGGAAGAAGAGAAAGCAGGCTGGAACTGTGTAGAAAATGAGAGAGGGAATAAAGCAGGGGACCGCCAACCTCTAGGATCTGAGGTGGATGCCTCAGATGATCTGAGGTGGAGCTGATGTAATAATAATAGAAATAAGTGTTAGTCACTCAGTCGTGTCCAGCTCTTTGCAACCCTATGGACTGTAGCCCACCAGGCTCCTCAGTCCGTTGAATTCTTCAGGCGAGAATACTAGAATGGGTTGTCATTTCCTTCTCCAGGAGATCCTTCTGACCCAGGGATTGAACCTGGGTCTCCAGCATTGCAGGCAGACTCTTTACCAACTGAGCCACCAGGGAATACCATAGACATAGAAATAGAGTGCACAGTAAATGTACTGCACTTGAATCATCCCCAAACCTCCCCCTACCCCTGCCCATCAGAAAACTGTCTTCCACAAAAGCTCCCGAGGTCAAGGAAGGAACTTCAAGTGTACTTAGCTGTCCCAGGTTGCTGGCTTAGGGAGATACTGAGGCAGGGGTGTCCCAAGAGATAGAGCCTCCATTGCATGGGGTCCTCAACAGACCTCCAGTAGCCTTGGTGATGATAGGAGAGATTTGTTTCATTTTTAAAAAATACCCTTGTGGGATAAACTTAAAACTTAGCAATTCTGTTATAGTCTTCCTAATAAAAATAGTTTTCTTTCTTTACTGATCTTTGAAGTACCAACTGTGAAGACCACTGTTCTAATATACCTCATAGTGTTGCTGACACTATGGATATAATTATGTGAACTTGAACTTGCTCAATAAAAATGTTAAGCGTCTGCCCTGTGCCCAGCACTTTCCCAGCATTGGGGAATACAGTGAAAATACTCCATAAGATGCATAGTTGATAGGCACATTCTTTAAAAAAGCCTTTTACATTTCCACCAATAGTTTATCCTCAACATCAACACTTGCCAATTAATGACCATGCTGGGTAGGAAGCTCATTAAAAACCCAGGAGCCAGGGTTCCTGGAAGGATATCCCATTCTCCCTTGGACAGTCCTCTACCCTCTCTGGGTCTCAGTTTCCTCATCTGTAAAAACATGGACAACTGACTATAATTCATTCCTGGAACCCGAGTCTATTGACGGGGAGGGGAAATATCACCCAGCCCTGCTCTAAGGCCTGGATGATAGGCCAGATTTAAAGAAAAATGTCATTGCTGGTTTTCATTCAGACAAATACAAGGAACCCCTGGCCCTGCGGGATTTGCCTAGGGGTCTAGTCTGGAAAATTCTTACACATCAGGAGATGGCTCTGAGCTGGATTTCCACAAATGTGTCCATGCAAAGGATAAGCTGCAGAGCTCTGTGCCCATCAGCCAACAGCATTTACAAGTGACCTTCTAAGGCCTCTGCCAAACTACAGGGGCACCTCTGGGTTTTCAGTTTCCTTCACTTTTCTGACTCTTCTCTAAAAAAAAAAAAAAAAAAAAAGGCACATTTATTTATAGAATGCCACAGTGGAAGGAAAACAGACTTTCAATTTTTAGACCTCAATTTGTGAAAACTTAAGAGTCAGACACGACTGAGCGACTGAACTGAACTAGAGGGTCTAAGGTTTTTTTTTTTCTTTTAAATTAAACCACCACAATAATTTAAAATTTTTATATGTTCTAATTATTCAGTTCCAAGACACCACACTCATTGCACAGGGTCCCCATGGAAAGGCCCCTCTCAGCAGGACAGCCATGGATTCCACCATGAAAGGCAGCATTCTTTGCTGCCTCCCTTCTTCCATTCTTTTCTCTCCTCCCTTCTTTTCTGTCTGGGTGGCCACCAGGTTTTTAAATCTATGCACCCTACTGAATTTCTAAGGTGCAATCCCAAGACCCTACCCTCTCCCATCCCAGCAGGTGGTCAAGGGCCCGCTGGGCTGCAAAAGTGCAGGCAGCCGGGCTGGGCCAGCCGGCCAGAGTGGGGGTTGTAGGGTCCCAGCAGGTGAAATCACCAGGCAGAATAAATCTCTTGGACTTCCTGAGGATCTCACTGGGGGCAGCAGGCTGCTTGGGAAAACCGCGCGGGACTGAGCTTTATGCAAAGGGGTAAAGGTTCAGAAATGTCCTCAAAGCCTTTACCCCCAAAGGCGAGCCCTTTATGTCACCGCTGGGTTAGAGGGTTCCGAGACTGTGCCAAAAGAGAGGGCGTAATACATGGTTCCCTGTTCCACCTTGTGCCACTGAGCCCCAGCCCCCTTACCTGTGGTACGCCTCCCTCCACTCCGCTCGCTGGATGCTGATCGATAGGGACCCAGAAGCCCACGAGATGGTCATTTCCAACCACAGTGGAGACCCCTGAAAGCTCGCCTGGGACCCACAGCCTAGGAGCTGGGAGAAGGCACACAAGAGCCCACCAGGTGCGCTCTGCCCGTGACACAGGCCAGGTGCGCTCTGCTCTTCCGTCCACTTCGGAGAGAGGCGTGCAGGCCGCTGGTGCGCCCAGGTGAACTGCAGCCAGTGCCCAGGCCAGGTGCACTCCGCCCATAGGACCACTTCCTGGAGAGGCGGGCCTCCCTACTTCGGCAAGGTGAAACAAAGCCAATGGCGAGCAAAGCCACCCCACGGAGACAGTCCAAGCTTTTTATTAGCAGATCTGCCCTGATATCTGAGTCAATTTGAACACTATTTGGTACATAATTTAGGAATAAAACTATGACTACAGAAAGGAAAGATGACGACGCAGGATGGCCATGATATTCTGTAGAACCAGAGAAAATTGGTTAAAATAAAATTCTTTTTTCCTGGAAACTATAAAGCTGGTTCTTTTTTTCATATGTAATTAAAAACAACTAGCTTGTTCAAAAGGCCTGCCTAGAGGAAAGCTTGAAGTTAGCCCTTTCCGTGGCCTTGAGAAACACTGCCCACTTTGCCTGAGACCTCAGCCTTGGGCAAATGAGAACTTCAAGCAAAATAAATAAATAAATAAAGAGTCAAAGAGATATTTTAAATCTTGGCAGAAAACTGAGAGATCTCTGTCTGGATTTATGTATGTCTCATTGTGTATCTTCTGGTTTTTGATAATATTGCTGAATTTTAAGTGAATTCTTAATTCACCTAAAGAAAAGGAAGCACTTACAAATCAAACAGTTCTAAACACAAGAAAGAATTAACCTAAATGAATTTCAGATTCACATGAACTGGGAAATAGTCAATATTAAATATCTAGTATTCATGTTTGTTTGCTACTTTAATATAGACATATCTAAAAGTCATTAACATTAAGCATAAAATTTTCATTGTGCCTAGGTTTATTATAAGTTAAATATTGCTATATTGTTATATCTGTTGCAAGTTTGTCAATAAGGAAAGTACCTCTAGGGAAAAAAACTCCTAAAAATGCAAATGTGTTATGAGTTTTTAGGTAAACTATTAAAAATAATTGTACTTTAGAAATGTCTGTCTATAATAGTCTCGATTGAAGGCAGAAGGAGAAGGGGATGACAGAGGATGAGATGGTTGGATGTCATCACCGACCTGATGGACATGAGTCTGAGTAAGCTCTGGGAGTTGGTGATGACAGGGAAGCCTGGTGTGCTGTAGTCCATGGGGTCGCAAAGAGTTGGACATGACTGAGCGACTGAACTGAACTGAACTTATGATAGTCTCTCCAGATTTTCGTTACCTGAATTTCTATCCTAGTGCTAAACTAAGTGATGAAAGTATTGAATAGCTAGGTCGTTTTCAAATAAAATAAGGTTCTGAAACATCCACTACTTGACAGGAACTTCCGCTTGCTAAACTGCAGAAATGAAAGAGATTTTTGACTATTCATGAATAGTGACTGGTGCCATCCTGAGATATTCTCTGTAAGAAAGCATTTTTTTTTTTTAGATGTTATCACTGGTACTTATGTTCACCAATCTATAGAATGCTAATATAAAGGTCAGTTCTTGGTTGCTTAAGGAAAATAGGATGTATGTCTTGTTATTACAGAAGATATGAAGAATAAAACTGCATTTTATGAAGGGAAAAAAAAGTAGTTCTGACTTATAGGTGGCAGTTTCAGGATGGGAGAAGCAAAGGAATGGGTACAGAAAGGGATAAGGATGTTTTATGCAAAGTGGACCCCTAGTAAAGAGTTTTGTGTCTAATACAATTTTCTTGAGATGTTGAACTGCCTTTGCCAACGGATTTTAAGTTTTTTTCCCCCTCTAAAGTGATCTGTTCTATGTTTACCTTTGAAATCTTTTGTTAACTTTGGCTAAATGGATTGTTTCACTGTGATTTATATGATTCTACCTGACTGTTATAAACACTTTTGATATTTTATCAAAAAACCTTCCTAAATAACTGACTTCTAGCTAACTTTGGGATGCTTCAGAGGGCCCCTGAGACATCCCGAAGAGAAATATTAAACAACCTGAGTTCATTTGACATGTTAAATTACATGGGAAACATTGCTAGAAAGAGTGATAAATCTTCTCAGGTTATATTGTATGGTTGATGTTACTAATATGGATATCCTAGAAATTATGTGAAATTCATGAAAATCTAATATGTCCTAGTAAAATGTTGTCAGTGATAATTCTAGTTATCATGTTAAAGTGCTACAAGTCACTGCAATGATCAGGTTATTTTATAAATTGCAATTTAATCAGATTTAAAACATGCCTTCTATGGTTTCATTCTGATGCCTTTCAATAATACTGCTACTTCAAGATTTACGGAAAAGACTTTTCTAAGGTTAACCAATAAATAATTTTTTTTGTTTGTTTGTTATCTGGTAAGCTGGTACCAGACTGGAATTTAGTCTATTCTCTAAGTTAAGAGAACAATGTTTCCTTACAATGCAGCTTTTGATAACAGATTAAGAATTTCTTTGCCTTTAAGTGATTTACATTTGTTTTTAAAATCTTTTGTTACTTTGGTAAATGAAATAAGCATTATTTATCATTATGGTACATGTAGACATGTATGGTACATGCTGGATCATAGCAAAAGCAAGAGAGTTCCAGAAAAACATCTATTTCTGCTTTGACTATGCCAAAGCCTTTGACTGTGTGGATCACAATAAACTGTGGAAAATTCTGAAAGAGATGGGAATACCCAGACCACCTGACCTGCCTCTTGAGAAACCTATATGCAGGTCAGGAAGCAACGGTTAGAACTGGACATGGAACAACAGACTGGTTCCAAATAGGAAAAAGAGTACATCAAGGCTGTATATTGTCACCCTGCTTATTTAACTTATATGCAGAGTACATCATGAGAAATGCTGGACTGGAGGAAGCACACTCTGGAATCAAGATTTCTGGGAGAAATATCAAAACCTCAGATATGCAGATGACACCACCCTTATGGCAGAACGTGAAGAGGAACTAAAAAGCCTCTTGATGAAAGTGAAAGAGGAGAGTGAAAAAGTTGGCTTAAAACTCAACATTCAGAAAACTAAGATCATAACATCCGGTCCCATCACTTCATGGCAAATAGATGGGGAAACAGTGGAAGACTTTATTTTTGAGGGGCTCCAAAATCACTGCAGATGGTGACTGCAGCCATGAAATAAGAACACACTTACTCCTTGGAAGAAAAGTTATGACAAACCTAGACAGCATATTAAAAAGCAGAGACATTACTTTGCCAACAAAGGTCCATCTAGTCAAGGCTATGGTTTTTCCAGCAGTCATGTATGGATGTGAGAGTTGGACTATAAAGAAAGCTGAGCGCCGAAGAATTGATGTTTTTAAATTGTGGTGTTGGAGAAGACTCTTGAGAGTCCCTTGGACAATGAGGAGATCAAACCATTGCATCCTAAAGGAAATCAGTCCTGGGTATTCACTGGAAGGACTGATGTTGAAGTTGAAACTCCAATACTTTGGCCACCTGATGTGAAGAGTTGGCTCATTTGTAAAGACCCTGATGCTGTGAAAGATTGAAAGCAGGACAAGAAGGGGACAACAGAGGATGAGATGGTTGGATGGCATCACCAACTCAATGGACATGAGTTTGGGTAAACTTTGGGAGTTGGTGATGGAAAGGGAGGCCTGGAGTGCTGCAGTCCATGGGTTCGCAAACAGTCAGATACAACTGAGTGACTGAAATGAACTGAACTGAATATGTAGACAAAGCTCATTGTTCTACAAATATATCCCCTCATGGTTAGACTTTTGCTATCCTGATGCCCTTAAAACATGGCAGTACTGCTGCTAAGTCACTTCAGTCGTGTCCGACTCTGTGCGACCCCATAGACGGCAGCCCACCAGGCTCCCCCATCCCTGGGATTCTCCAGGCAAGAACACTGGAGTGGGTTGCCATTTCCTTCTCCAATGCATGAAAGTGAAAAGTGAAAGTGAAGTTACTCAGTCGTGTCCAACTCTTAGCGACCCCATGGACTGCAGCCTACCAGGCTCCTCCGTCCATGGGATTTTCCAGGCAAGAGTACTGGAGTGGGGTGCCATTGCCTTAGTTTGCTCCTAAATCAGGGAATCAGAAATGGGTGAACAATAGCTGTAAATCAGAGTCAGGGCTATGGCAAATCCAAGATGGCTGCTTGGTTTTTCCCGGCTCCCTGACAAACCGCATTTTTATTTGATGGGTTAAAGCCTTCCCTGGCTACATGGTTAATGCCCTCACTATGACAAAAACTATATTTCACTTAGTATTAAATTTTAGTTTTGCTAATTAAGGTCTGTATTTATGATGACTCACTTCTGAGATAGTTCCTTGTTGTTATGGTATATTGCTAAAAGATTTAATTAAGTTATTAAAAAGGACAGTCTAAGATTGTTTTTAAAGCTTATCTCAGTAACCAATCGTTGGATAAACTTCAGATGCTCCCTTATGTACAACCAGGAGATTAACACCTGGCTATACTTTGCCGACTAAGGTCCGTCTAGTCAAGGCTATGGTTTTTCCTGTGGTCATGTATGGATGTGAGAATTGGACTGTGAAGAAGGTTGAGCGCCGAAGAATTGATGCTTTTCAACTGTGGTGTTGGAGAAGACTCTTGAGGGTCCCTTGGACTGCAAGGAGATCTACCCAGTCCATTCTAAAGGAGATCAGCCCTGGGATTTCTTTGGAAGGAATGATGCTAAAGCTGAAACTCCAGTACTTTGGCCACCTCATGTGAAGAGTTGACTTATTGGAAAAGACTCTGATGCTGGGAGGGATTGGGGGCAGGAGGAGAAGGGGACAACTGAGGATGAGATGGCTGGATGGCATCACGGACTCGATGGACCTGAGTCTGAGTGAACTCCGGGAGTTGGTGATGGACAGGGAGGCCTGGCGTGCTGCGACTCATGGGGTCACAAAGAGTCGGACACGACTGAGCGACTGAACTGAAGTGAACTGATAATCATTTAAGTCAGATGACTGGGGTGTACTGGGCTATACCTAATGAAAGTTCTTGACTTAAGTTCTTGCTTGTGATCTTACTAATAACTGCTAGCTATATTATTTCCTGTGTCACTTGTTTCAGAAGATTGTTTCTTACGTTACCAAATGTGTTACTGAGCCTGAGACAAAATGCTGAAATGCAGTTTCATATGAGATTAATGATTGTAATAAAGTAACTCTAGATACAGAAAGAAGCAACAAGAGGGAATATTTTCCTGGACCAAGAGGCTAGTAAGAGAGATATGGCCCAGAGACTTTTGCTCCTCTCAAGGCCTGGTCTAGTAACAGCACATTGAGTGACCTGTCAATGGAATCTTCGTTAGACCTTGGAATGAACCTTCCCAGCACTACTGGACACAGTGGCCATGAAATGCCCCAAAGCATGGTCAAATATGTGGCTATGAAGGGGCTCTGCTGACTAGAAATTGGCACTTGCCAGCTGCCTTTACAAAGATTAAATCATGACCACTGCAAGCTGCTGACCTTCAACACCCCTTGAAAGGAGTTCAGGGTGGAGATCAGAAATAAGGCACGCTGTGTTCTGGGAAAAAACTAGAAGGACAGGCCTTCAGATAGTCAAATGTTTTGAGGTAAAGATTTTATGAGCCCAAATGCTTGCATCTTTTCTTACCTAGAGAAACGCTAACATCACAAAGCAATGTCTAGTCCCGGTTCTCCTGGCTAGCTCCTCAGCTGCTTTTCCGGTTCTAGTAATCTTTGGGCCATGTATCTTTAACTTTCTTGTGAAGTCTGCTTCTTCTAGAATATAACAAATCTCCAAGTGGTAGTACAACAAGAATGTTCCCTGGCCAACACCCAGACAATGCTGAAACAAGCCACCTTATCATTCCCTGGACTCTCATCTCCCTCTGTGAATCACCCTGACAGAGAGCAGGCATAGAGATCCCAGAGCCCCATGACTCCCCTGTACAGCCTGAAGAAGCCAGGTGGTCATCATCCCTTTTTCCTTGAGACTGGGTTCCCAAAGGCCTGAGCAGGGTACCAAAGGGGGCCAAAGAATCGACCTTAACAATAGAGGGAGGAATTTGGTGACCCAAGGACAAAAAAGCAGATAAAACCAAGGAGAGTCTTGGAATCCAGGAATAGAAAAACCAGACCCCTATCATCCTTCCCTCCCCCATGTTGTAACTATTAATGGATTTTCAGTCCTTCTGGGAAGTATAACCTGTCTCTCCTCCTATCTCACACAGGGAGAAGGTATTTGCCTTATTCTTCCCTCATCTGATATACATGCCTCATCCAATCAGCAAATGAGCTGGCAAGACCCCTTTCCTGCTCTTCGTACCCTGCGAATAAAAGTGGACTAAGGGCCACTGTTCAATGTTGGTTCTCCCTTGAGCTGGCCCTCAGTTCTAACAGCTTCTCTCACTCTAATAAACTTTATTCTCCTCTCATTCTGCCTCATGTCTGGAAATTCTTTTCCAACCAACTCACAAAACACAAGAACCTACAAGAGTAGAGGAAAAATTGTTTTTCCTTCCATACACATGCAATGGGATACTGCTCAGCAATAGAAAGAAATGAGCCATCAATCAATGGAAATGTTCCTGAGTCCAAGCTCACTCTGCTCACCACATGACAAGCCAGTGAATCTGAGAGATGAAGTGTTGAGGCAAAGAAGAGACTTTAATCAGGGAGACAGCAGACAGAGAAGATGGCAGGCTGGTGCCTCTGAATAACCATCTTTTGGGGGTCTGGTTGCGAGGTTCTTTTATGGATCAGAGAAAAAGAAGCAATAAGGAACTAAAGTCAAAAGGCAGAGTAGAGAGGGAGATTCAGTGGGAAAGTAAAGTGAAAAGGTTTTCAGTATCGCAAAACATCTCCAAGGCAATGTCCAGCCTTTGGAAAGGGTATTAACCTCTTCTATTCACAGGTGGGCAAGGACAAACTGTCTCTCCAGGAGCTGAACAAAGGCACTTTGGTTTACAGACAAGCAGAGAGGCAGGGTCCTTCAAGCAAGTCATTGAGTATGATTGTAACAGTAAAAGCAAGTCAAAGAAATAGTTTCCAACATCAAGTCAGAACTGGCTTTCTCCCTGCAACAAAACTCCATTCCACAATCTTGTGGAAAAAGGGAGTGAAGATCTTTCTGCTTAGTTAGATGGATCTTTCTGGGAGTATACACCATCTTTGCCAGTGTTTCAGATGTTGAGATTTGTCTTCTTTTTGTTCCTGTTTTGAAAAGGATATATTTTTCACCTGTAGACTTAGAAATACTAAACTTCAAATCCAGGAGACAAGATCTCAAGTTAAGAAATTTAGCGCTCTTCTGTGCAAGAAAAGATGCAAGAGTCAGGGCTCGCTAAAATTATTTGCTTGGTATGTACCTCAGCCACCTGGGGCCGGTAATCCTGCATTCTGAGTTTCCTCAGGGTTCACCATAAGGAGTGCCTGGGGTGGCTGCAGTCCAGTGACTGCCAGGTGGCAGGTATTCCCCTTCCTCGGGGAAGGCTCATGTTGAAGGGCTGTAATCACTGATTCCATTTCTCAGGCATTCCCTTTTTGGTCATGAATGACCATTATCTGGGAGACATTTCATGATCAACTTTTGTCCCATGGTGCTGGGAGGCTCATTCCAGTTCAGTTGAACATTCATGATATGCCACTCCTGGTGTTAAATTTTGGACCAGGCCTCATCAATAATTAAAATTCTCTGGATTCTAACTTTAATCCAGGAGACATTTTCCCTTGTTACTTCTTCACATACTTACAATCACACTACTGCAATTATCTTATGCTACAGATATGTTTCTCAAAACATTTAGCCTTAATTTTGTTGGAGGCCTAATTACACATTAGTCACTGCAAGAGACAACAATCTTATAAATTAAGCAGGATATAGGTGATGCAGACAATGACATAGTGCAGCAGGGAGACACAAAGCACAGTTTGAAAACAAAGAAAATTTTTAAAGAATGATTAATATCACTAGTTTTAATCCAGTTGAAATTTATTTTAAGCTTGGTCAATCCTAACTGGTCATGTACAAAACCTTTTTTAGGGTCCATTTTTCATAAACATTTGAAGACCCTGATGCTAGGAAAGATTGAAGGCAGGAGGAGAAGGGGACAACGGAGGGTGAGATGGTTGGATGGCATCACCGACTCGATGGGCGTGAGTTTGGGTAAGCTCTGGGAGTTGATGATGGATGGGGGAGCCTGGAGTGCTGCAGTCCATGGGGTCACAGAGTTGGGCACAACTGAGCGATTGAACTGAGCTGAGCTAGTCAATTCTGACTGATCATGTTCAAAACCCTTTTTGGGGTCCATTTTTCACAAACCTTCCATCACAACTTATTTCAGTGCAATTTTAACTTTCAAGCTGTAGAGTATCTGGAAAAGATTCTTTACATTGAATTGGGCCACCACCTACTTGTGGGTGCATCACTTAGCTTGCTGGTGTGTTACAAAGAGCATACGCATACTGAGGCTCGAGTTCTAGAGGAAGTTGCCTACTCAACTACTCCACTATCCTGGCTCACATAGCCACCATTTTGATATGGAACTGTTGTTAACTGTTTTCATAGCTTCCTGTGAATCTCCTTGATAGTGAAGCCCTTTCTATAATAGAATCACAGTACAAAAGAATCTGCAAATGACAAAAGACTTAAAAGTCACGGTTAAACAATGGATACATTGATAAAGACACTTGAACAATGCTTATTCCTTAATCACAGTAACCAAAGTCTCAAAAGCAAATATAAATCACTTAAAGAGGAAAACTTTTCTCTGAACAGAGAAAAAAACCAAATCCAAGTCTTAGGAAATCCTGATCATGTATAATTATTTCCAGTATTTCTTTTTCTTCATATCTTTTTCTACTGGAAACACATCTTGGTTTCCCTACATTTTTACCCACAATGAGAGTGACAGCTTTGCTGACAGCTTTGTAATACCTTATTTTTGTTAAACTTAGGCACAATAGAAGTATTATACTTGATGTGTTGATGACTCAAGACATGACTATATTATTATAATTAGATCAACAAACTTAAACATTAATACTAGGTACTAATTTATTTAATTTATTTTTAATTAATTCATTTTTTATTGAAGGATAGTTTTACAGAATTTTGCTGTTTTCTGTCAAACCTCAACATGAATCAGCCATAGATATACATATATCCCCTCCCTTTTGAAACTTCCTCCCGTCTCCCTCCCCATCCCACCCTTCTAGGTGGTTATAGAGCCCCTGTTTGAGTTTCCTGAGCCATACAGCAAATTCCCATTGGCTATATATTTTGCATATGGTAATGTAAGTTTCCACGTTATTCTTTCCATATATGTCATCCTCTCCTCCTCTCTCCCCATGTTCATAAGTTTCTCCATTGTTGTCCTGTAAGTAAATTTGTCAGTACCATTTTTCTAGATTCAGTATATATGTGTTAGAATACAGTATTTACCTTTCTCACTTCACTCTGTTTAACAGGTTCTAGGTTCATCCACCTCATTAGAACTGACTCAAATGCGTTCCTTTCATGGTTGAGTAATATTCCATTGTGTATATGTACCACAACTTCTTTATTCATTCATCTGTCGATGGGCATCTAGGTTGCTTCCATGTTCTAGCTATTGTAAACAGCTGCAATGAACAATGGGATACATGTGTCTCTTTAAATTTCGGTTTCCTTAGGGTATATGTCTAGGAGTGGGATTGCTGGGTCATATGGTGGTTTTATTCCTAGTTTTTTTGAAGGAATCTCCATACCGATTTCCATAGTGGCTGTATCAATTTACTTTCCCACTAACAGTGCAAGAGTGTTCCCTTTTCTCCACACCCTTTCCAGCATTTATTGTTTGTAGACTTTGTGATGAGGGACATTCTGACCTGGACTTCCCTAGTGTCTCAGATGGTAAAGTGTCTGCCTACAATGCAGGAGACCCAGGTTCAATCCCTGGGTTGGGAAGATCTCCTGGAGAAGGAAATGGCAACCCACTGCAGTATTCTTGCCTGGAAAATCCCATGGACAGTGGAACCTGGTAGGCTACAGTCCATGGGGTTGCAAAGAGTTGGACATGACTGAGCAATTTCACTTCACTTTATTCTGACAGGTATGAGGTGATATCTCATTGTAGTTTTGATTTATATTTCTCTAATAATGAGCAATGTTGAGCATCTTTTCATGTGTTGTTAGCCATCTGTATGTCTTCTTTGGAGAAATGCCTGTTTAGGTCTTTTCCCCACTTTTTTATTGGGTTGTTTGTTTTTCTGGTACTGAGTTGTATGAGCTGCTTGTATATTTAGGAAATAAATCCTTTGTCAGTTGTTTCATTTGCTATTATTTTCTCCCATTCTGATGGTTGTTTTTTCACCTTGCTTATAGTCTTCTTTGCTGTGCAAAAGCTTTTAAGTTTAATCAGGTCCCACTTGTTTACTTTTGTTTTTATTTCCATTACTCTAGGAGGTAGGTAATAGAGGATCTTGCTTTGATTTATGTCATCGAGTGTTCTGCTTATGTTTTCCTCTAAGAGTTTTATAGTTTCTGGTCTTACATTTAGGTCTTTAATCTATTTTGAGTTTATCTTTGTGTATAGTGTTAGGAAGTGTTCTAATTTCATTCTTTTACATGTAGCTGCCCAGTTTTCCCAGCACCATTTATTGTAAAGGCTAACTTTGCCCCATTGTATACTCTTGCCCCCTTTGTCAAAAATAAGGTACCCATAGGTGCACGGGTTTATTTCTGGGCTTTTTATCTTGTTCCATTGGTCTATATTTCTGTTTTTGTGCCAGTACCATACTGTCTTGATGACTGTAGCTTTGTAGTATAATCTGAAGTCAAGAAGGTTGATTCCTCCAGCTCCATTCTTCTTTCTCAAGACTGCTTTGGTTATTTGGGGTATTTTGTGTTTCCATATGAATTGTGAAATTTTTTGTTCTAGTTCTTTGAAAAATGCCATTGGTAATTTGATAGGGATTACATTAAATCTGTAGATTGCATTGGTAGTATAGTCATTTTCACAATGTTGATTTTTCCTGCCTGGGAACATGGAATATCTCCCCATCCGTTTACGTCATCTTTGATTTGTTTCGTTAGTGTCTTAGAACGTTCTGTGTACAGTTCTTTTGTCTCCTTACATAAGTTTATTCCTAGATATTTAATTCTTTTTGTTTCAAAGGTGAATGGGATTGATTCCTTAATTGCTCTTTTTTTTCCCTTCTTTTTCCAGTTGCTTTAGGTGTAAAGTTAGGTTGTCTATTTGATGTTTTCCTTGTTTCTTCAGGTAGGATTGTATTGCTATAAACTTCTCTCTTAGAACTGCTTTTGGTGCATCCCATAGGTTTTGAGTTGTCATGTTTCCATTGTCATTTGTTTCTAGAAGGTTTTTTATTTCCATTTTGATTTCTTCAGTAACCTGTTGGTTATTTAGAAATGTGTTGTTTAATCTCCATGTGTTTGTGTTTCTTACTGTTTTATTTTCTAGTAATTGATATCTAGTCTCATGCATTGTGGTTGGAGAAGATGCTTGATATGATTTCAATTTTCTTAAATTTATTGAGGTTTGACTTGTGACCCAGAATGTGGTCTACCCAGGAGAATGTTCCATGTGCACTTGAGAAGAAGTTGTATTCTTCTGTATTTGGATGGAATGTCCTGAATATATCAATGAGATCCATCTCATCTAATGTATCATTTAAGACTTGTGTTCCCTTATTAATTTTCTATTTTGATAATCTGTCCATTGGTGTGAGTGAGGTATTAAAGTCTCCTACCATTATTATGCTACTGTCCATTTCTCCTTTTATGTCTATGTGTTTGTCTTATGTATTGAGGTGCTTGTATGTTGAGTGAATAGATATTTACAATTGTTGTATCTTCCTCTTGGATAGATCCCTAGATCATTATGTAGTGTCCTTCCTTATCTCTTGTAATCATCTTTATTTTAAGGTCTTTTTGGTCTGATATGAGGATTGCTACTCCAGCTTTCTTTTGCTTCCCATTTGCATGGAATATATTTTTCCATCTTCTCACTTTCAGTCTATATGTGTCTTGAGCTGGGAAGTGGCTTTCTTGTAGACAGCATATATGTAGGTCTTGTTTTTGTATCCATTCAGCCAGTCTGTGTCTTTTGCTTGGAGCATTTAATTCATTTACATTTAAAGTAATTATTGATATATATGTTCCTATTGCCATTTTGTAATTGTTTGGGGTTGAGTTTGTAGATATTTTATCTTCTGTTATATTTCTTGACTATATAAGTCCATTTAACATTTGTTGTAAAGCTGGTTTGGTGATACTGAATCTTCTTAACTTTTGCTTGTCTGATAAGCTTTTTATTTCATCAGTTCTGAGTGAGAGCCTTGCTGGCTACAGTAATCTTGGTTGTAGATTTTTCCTTTTCCTGCAGAGTTTTCTGCTGAAAGAACTGTTAAGTGTATGGGGTTTCCCTTGTATTTTACTTGTTGCTTCTCCCTTGCTGCTTTCAATGTTCTTTCTTTGTGTTTAGTCTTTGTCAGTTTGATTAGTTTGTGTCTTGGCTTGTTTATCCTTGGGTTTATTCTGTATGGGACTCTTTGTGCTTCTTGGATTTGATTGGCTATTTTTTTTTCCATGTTGGGGAAATTTTCAACTATAATCTATTCAAGAATTTTCTCATACACTTTCACTTTCTCTTCTTCTGGAACCCCTATAATTCAAATGTTGGTGTGTTTGATATGGACCCAGAAGTCTCTGAGACTGTCCTCAGCTCTTTTCATTCTTTTTACTTTTTTCTGATTTCAAAAGTTATTTCCACCATTTCATCTTCTAGCTCACTGATTTTTTTCTTCTGTTTCAGATACTCTGCTATTGATTTCCTCTAGAGTATTTTTAATTTCAGTAATTGTATTGTTTGTCTCTGTATGCTTACTCTTTAATTCTTCTAGGTCTTTGTTAATTGATTCTTGCATTTTCTTCATTTTGTTTTCAAGGTTTTTGATCATCTTTACTATCATTATTCTGAATTATTTTAAAGTAATTTTCCTGTCTCCTCATCATTTATTTGGATTTCTGAGTTTCTAGTTTGTTCCTTCATTTGTGCAGTATTTCACTGCCTTTTCTTTTCTTTTTTTTAAGTTATTGTGTTTGAGGTCTCCTTTTCCCAGGCTTCAAGGAAAGTTGAATTCTTTCCTTGAAGAAGGTTGAATTCTTTCTTCCTTTTCGTTTCTGCCCTCCTAAGGTTGGTCCAGTGGTTTGTGTGAGATTTGTATAGGGTGAGATTTGTTCTGAGTTTTTGTTTGTTTGTTTGTTTTTCCTCTGATGGGCAAGGCTGAGTGAGGTGGTACTCCTGACTGCTGATGATTGGGTTTCTATTTTTGTTTTGTTTGTTGTTTAGATGAGGTGTCCTGTGCAGGATGCTGTTGGTGGTTGAGTGATGCTGGGTCTTATATTCAAGTGGTTTCCTTTGTATGAGTTCTCACTATTTGACACTGAAAAAGGAACTCCCCAGGTCAGCTGGGAGGAATTGGGGGCAGGAGGAGAAGGGGACGACAGAGGATGAGATGGCTGGATGGTATTACTGACTCAATGGACATGAGCCTGAGTGAACTCTGGAAGTCGGTGATGGACAGGGAGGCCTGGCGTGCTGCAATTCATGGGGTCGCAAAGAGTCGGACACGACTGAGCGACTGAACTGAACTGAACTGAACTGAGGGTTAGTTCTCTGGTAGTCTAGGGTCTTGGAATCAGTGCTCCCACTCCAAAGGCTCAGGGTTTGATCTCTGGTCAGGAATGAAGATTCCACAAGTGATTTATTATGGCATTAAGGGAGTGGCTCAGACAGTAAAGTGTCTGTCTGCAATGGACCTGGGTTCGATCCCTGGGTTGGGAGGATCCCCTGGAGAAGGAAATGGCAGCCCACTCCAGTATTCTTGCCTGGAAAATCCCATGGACGGCAGAGCCTGGTAGGCTACTGTCCATGGGGTTGCAAAGAGTTGGACACGAATGAGCAACTTCACTTCACTTTACTAAGGGAGAATAAAACAAATATCCAAAAATAAGAAACCAAAGATGAACCCCAGACAAATGGCAGTTACAAAACCAGGCAAATAATAATTAAAATAATGGAATATACACATATACATATACTCCCATGAGTAAAGTGAAAACAGTCCAACAAAAATAAAGTACAGTAGATTGATCTGGGGAATGAAGGAAATCAAAAATTATATTTATCAGTTAAGAACAAAACTAACTTAAGCACAAACTGGAAAACAAAACTAAAGCAAAATGCCAAGTGGGGAATAAAGCAATGAAAACAAAATGAACAAATTATGCTGAGAGGAAAAGAAAGAAAGAAAAGGAAGAAAGAATACATATGCAAAGTTAAATAGAGGTATATGTAGAAGATTTATATAAAGATTAACTGCAAGGGGAAAAGAACAGTATGAAAGGCAAATGAAGGGATAAATGCAGAAAAAATATAACGGGTTTTTAAAAATTAAAATTAAAAAAAGAAAAGAGAAAAAATAGAAGAAGAAAGAAAAAAAGGGGTGAGGGAAGGAAAACTCCACAGAACCACGAAGCCCCAATGTAGAGGCAGAGGATCATAACTACAGTAGAAAGTGTGACTGAATATACACATATACATAGACACTCATAAGCAAAATCAAAACAGTCCAACAAAAATTTAGTATAGTAGATTGACCCGGTAAACAAGGAAATCAAATATATCTACCAGAACAAAACTAGTTCAGTTCGGTTCAGTTCAGTCACTCAGTCGTGTCCGACTCTTTGTGACCCCATGAATCGCAGCACGCCAGGCCTCCCTGTTCATCACCATCTCCAGGAGTTCACTCAGACTCACGTCCATCGAGTCACTGATGCCATCCAGCCATCTCATCCTTGGTCGTCCCCTTCTCCTCCTGCCCTCAATTCCTCCCAGCATCACAGTCTTTTCCAATGAGTCAACTCTTCGCATGAGGTGGCCAAAGTACTGGAGTTTCAGCTTTAGCATCATTCCTTCCAAAGAAATCCCAGGGCTGATCTCCTTCAGAATGGACTGGTTGGATCTCCTTGCAGTCCAAGGGACTCTCAAGAGTCTTCTCCAACACCACAGCTCAAAAGCATCAATTCTTCAGCACTCAGCCTTCTTCACAGTCCAATTCTCACATCCATAAATGACCACAGGAAAAACCATAGCCTTGACTAGACGGACCTTTGTTGGCAAAGTAATGTCTCTGCTTTTGAATATGCTATCTAGGTTGGTCATACCTTTTCTTCCAAGGAGTAAGCGTCTTTTAATTTCATGGCTGCAATCACCATCTGAAGTGATTTTGGAGCCCCCAAAAATAATGTCTGACGCTGTTTCCACCATTTCCCCATCTATTTCCATGAAGTGATGGGACCAGATGCCATGATCTTCGTTTTCTGAATGTTGGGCTTTAAGCCAACTTTTTCGCTCTCCTCTTTCACTTTCATCAAAAGGCTCTTTAGTTCCTCTTCAATTTCTGCCATAAAGGTGGTGTTATTTGCATATCTGAGGTTATTGATATTTCTCCCGGCAATCTTGATTCCAGCTTGTGCTTCTTCCAGCCCAACGTTTCTCATGATGTACTCTGCATATAAGTTCAATAAGCAGGGTGACAATATACAGCCTTGACGTATTCCTTTTCCTATTTGGAAACAGTCTGTTGTTCCATGTCCAGTTCTAACTGTTGCTTCCTGACCTGAACACAGATTTCTCAAGAGGCAGTTTAGGTGCTTTGGTATTCCCATCTCTTTCAGAATTTTCCACAGTGTATTGTGATCCACACAGTCAAAGGCTTTGGCATAGTCAATAAAGCAGAAATAGATGTTTTTCTGGAACTCTCTTCCTTTTTCCATGATCCAGCGAATGTTGGCAATTTGATCTCTGGTTTCTCTGCCTTTTCTAAAACCAACTTGAACATCAGGGAGTTCACGGTTCACGTATTGCTGAAGCCTGGCTGGGAGAATTTTGAGCATGACTTTAGTAGCATGTGAGATGGGTGCAATTGTGTGGTAGTTTGGGCATTCTTTGGCATTGCCTTTCTTTGGGATTGGAATGAAAACTGACCTTTTCCAGTCTTGTGGCCACTGCTGAGTTGTCCAATTGTGCTGGCATATTGATTGCAGCACTTTCACAGCATCATCTTTCAGGATTTGAAAGAGCTCAACTGGAATTCCATCACCTCCACTAGCTTTGTTTGTAGTGATTCTTTCTAAGGCCTGCTTGACTTCACTTTCCAAGATGTCTGGCTCTAGATTAGTGATCACATCATCATGATTATCTGGGTCATGAAGGTCTTTTTTGTGCAGTTCTTCCGTGTATTCTTGCCACCTCTTCTTAATATCTTCTGCTTCTGTTAGGTCCATACCATTTCTGTCCTTTATCAAGCCCATCTTTGCATGAAATGTTTCCTTGGTATCTCTCATTTTCTTGAAGAGATCTCTAGTCTTTCCCATTCTGTTGTTTTCCTCTGTTTCTTTGCATTGATGGCTGAAGAAGGCTTTCTTATCTCTTCTTGCTATTCTTTGGAACTCTGCATTCAGATGCTTATATCTTTCCTTTCCTCCTTTGCTTTTCACCTCTCTTCTTTTCACAGCTATTTGTAAGGCCTCCCCAGACAGCCATTTTGCTTTTTTGCATTTCTTTTCCATGGGGATGGTCTTGATCCCTGTCTCCTGTACAATGTCACGAACCTCATTCCATAGTTCATCAGGCACTCTATCTATCAGATCTAGGTCCTTAAATCTATTTCTCACTTCCACTGTATAATCATAAGGGATTTGATTTAAGTCATACCTGGATGGTCTAGCAGTTTTCCCTACTTTCTTCAATTTAAGTCTGAATTTGGCAATAAGGAGTTCATGACCTGAGCCACAGTCATCTCCTGGTCTTGTTTTTGTTGACTGTATAGAGCTTCTCCATCTTTGGCTGCATAGAATATAATCAATCTAATTCAATCACAAACTGGAAAACAAAACAAATGCAAGGTGCCAACTGGGGAATAAAGCAAAGAAAATAAGACTAACAAAGATGCTGAGTGGAAAGGAGAGAAAGAAAAGAAAGAATAGATATGCAAAGTTAAATGAAGGAAGATAAAGGTGATTTACATACATTAAAGATTAACTGCAAGGGGAAAGGAACAGTAGGAAAAGCAAACAAAGGAATAAATGTAGAAAAGATAATAATAGATTTAAAAAATTAAAAAAAGAGAAAAGAAAATAAAAGAGGAAAACGCCACAGAACTGCAATAACCAATGTAGAAACAGAGGTTTATGAGAACAATAAAATATGTGACTGAGGAAAAAGAAAAAGAAAATGCTCAAAAGCTTAATTGGATTTCTTAGTGCCAATAAAATTGACAACTACAACAGGCAGCAGGGAAGGAAAACAGAAAAAAGAAAAAAATCCGAAAGAATCTATGCTGCTAAGTCACTTCAGTTGTGTCCGTCTCTGTGTGACCCCATAGACGGCAGCCCACCAGGCTCCCCCATCCCTGGGATTCTCCAGGCAAGAACACTGGAGTGGGTTGCCATTTCCTTCTCCAATGCATGAAAGTGAAAAGTGAAAGGGAAGTCGCTCAGTCATGTCCGACTCTTCACGACTCCATGGACCGCAGCCTACTAGGCTCCTCTGTCCATGGGATTTTCCAGGCAAGAGTACTGGGAATCACAGTCCACTTACCTCCCGAGGATGCTCTCCAACGCTGTACTGATCTCTGGACATGCTGTGGGGGCTGCTCAGATTCTAATCTGGTCCTACTACTGTGTGTTCTTGCCGCCAATGTCCACAGCTATCAAACTAGTGCATTTTCTTTTGTGGGAGCTCTCAATGGCCTTTTATATATTCCATAGACACAGTCTGCTTAATTGATCGTGTGGATTTAATCTGCAGCTTGTACAGCTGATGGGAAGGTTTTGGGTCTTCTTCCTTAGCCACACTGCTCCTGGGTTTCAATTGTGGTCATCTGCTAGGTTTTATCTCCTGAGGTTGCCCTGGAGGGCTTAGGTTTGCCCCTTGTGAGGGCCAGGTGTGGAAGTGGTGCAGCCGCTCCGGTCGCAGGGGTTCTGGCAGCACCAGGTACTTAGTGGGGTTGGTGGCTAGGGCAGCAGGAAATAGAGTGCTCTAGAAGGGTATGGCAACCAGTACTGGCCAATACACTCTAGTACGCTTGTCTAGAGAACCCCTCTGACAGAGAAGTCTGGCAGGCCACAGTCTAGGGGTAGCTAAGAGTTGGACAGGACGGAGGCGACGCTCTTTGCATAAACACAAGACTTTTTTTTTCTTTTTTATGCCTGTGATAGCTCTGCCCCAGTGAGAGTTGAGCATGAAGGCGGTGCAGCTGCTTGGCTTACAGGGACCCTGGAGGCCCCAAGTTTTCAGGGACACAAACTGCCTCCGTGGCAAGAGTTATGGTCCTATTAGTCTTTTCAAGCCTCTTGTAGCTGGCCATCAGAAGGCCTCTTTGGCCAGTCTTTCTCTGTGGCTCCACCCGTTCAGGCACTCAGAAGGCCCCCTTGCCTGGGGTCCTCCTCTGTTGTTTGGTGCGTCAGGCACATAGAGGTGCCCCCCTGACTGGGGTCCTACTCTGTAGATCGGCACATCAGGCACTTAAAGGAGTACCCTGGGTGGGGTCCTACTCTGTAGTTCAGTGCGTCAGGCGTTTGATGGGCCAGCTCTCTGTTGTTCAGCTGCCGATGCTGGCATGTGGAGAGAGAGAGGCTATGGTGATGGCTCCACTCCCTACGCATGACTCAGCAGTATCACCTTGCTTCCATTGCTGCCTGGCTTTCCTCCACAGGCATTTTCCCCCACAATCTCCTCCCTCACCTCCCCTCAATCTGTCTCTCCACAGTCAACAGCAGCCCTCACACTGGGATTGCTCTACAAACCCTAAACTCCAGCTCCCATCCACTGCCCCTTCCAGGAGACCTGCATTCCTGACCAGCATATGTATGACTGTGGCAAGGACTGTCTGATTCTCATTCCATCTGCCACAGATCAGTTGTTTCACTCTCAGCCTTAAATGTTTCTCCTCTGACTCAGACAATTGCCCCGCTGTGGGGATTGGACCCCTGCTTCAGTTCCCCCACCCGTGGAGGATAGGTCCAGCCCTAATAATACTTTTGTTTTCCCCCCTAGTTCCTTCGTCCTACCAAATTTTGCGTGGTTCTATATATTAGTTTCTACTGGTTAGGTCCTCCTGTCCACTCTCAGCTGGTGTTCTGTATGCACTTCTGTGTCTGAAGGTGTATTCCTGATGTATCCATGGAGAAAGATGTACTTCACGTACACTGACTCCTCTGCCATCTTGTTCTCTAATACAAGGTACTAAGTTAGTATTAAATATCTCCCAGTTCACATGAACCTGGCACTCATTTAACTTAGCTTTTCTTATATTTAATATTGTTTGGTTTGTAAGCACTTATTTTTGTTATTTAAGCCAGTTAAACAGAGCTCCTTTTACATCAACTGTGCCAATGTTATTTAAATATATATATATATGTGTATGTATCACACAAATTGTGAGGCCTCAGTTCTTGAAGATTTCCGTTCTGAGTCAGGTACAGCAACTCTAATATTTGCACTTTCAAAAGACAGCAGAAATTAGGTTCCAAGAAAGACCAGAGAGGATATATGCATCTCAAAGAAACAGGCAAGTTCTTCCTAGGATGATTTTATTTCCCCTCTGTTTAATATTTACAAGCTTCCCAAGTTGAACAGGGAAGGTTTTGAGAGAGGTGAAAAGATTTTGGAAAGATCCTTCTGGTCCTGTAAAGACTACATTTGTAAACCAATGACAGTTTTGCTTTTCCCTCCTTTCCCAAAAGAATTGGGTGGCCTTTCCAATAAGGACTGACACATCTATTCATCCACATTGGAAATCTTCCTCCTCCTCTAGCCTAAGGGAGAAAGTCTCTCTGGAGGGCCCAGGGGCAACATCCAGGCTCCCACAAGAAACAGGCTAATGTAACAGGAAAGATAGGGAAGACTGAGAAATCGTCCCTGTAATCCACTGGCCTGGTCCTCAGAAAGGAATCAAAAGGAGACACCCTCACCCACGGGGGCCAGAGGGTAAACCTAGCTAAAGTTCCTCAGTTACTTCCATAGACACTGGGCTGTTTGCAGAGGGTATGAGGAGAAATAAACAAGGAGAAAACCATAGAAGAAGCAGTACCAGATATGTGCCCTTAGTAATCAGAATAAACCAAAACCTAACCAGTCAGAAAGTCACATTAGCATGGGTTCCCAGTCCCATTAGACTGGTGACCTTTCTTCAAGTTCAGTTCAGTTCAATCGCTCATTTGTGTCCGACTCTTTGCGACCCCATGAATCGCAGCACGCCAGGCCTCCCTGTTCATCACCAACTTCTGGAGTTCACTCAGACTCATGTCCATCGAGTCACTGATGCCATCCAGCCATCTCATCCTCTGTCGTCCCCTTCTCCTCCTGCCCCCAATCCCTCCCAGCATCACAGTCCTTTCCAATGAGTCAACTCTTCTCATGAGGTGGCCAAAGTACTGGAGTTTCAGCTTTAGCATCATTCCTTCCAAAGAAATCCCAGGGCTGATCTCCTTCAGAATGGACTGGTTGCAGCTCCTTGCAGTCCAAGGGACTCTCAGGAGTCTTCTCCAACACCACAGCTCAAAAGCATCAATTCTTTGGCGCTCAGCTTTCTTCACAGTACAAATCTCACATCCATACATGACCACTGGAAAAACAATAGTCTTGACTAGACAGACCTTCGTTGGCAAAGTAATGTCTCTGCTTTTCAACATGCTATCTAGGTTGATTATAACTTTTCTTCCAAGGAGTAAGCGTCTTTTAATTTCGTGGCTGCAGTCACCATCTGAAGTGATTTTGGAGCCCCCAAAAGTAAAGTCTGACACTGTTTCTACTGTTTCCCCATCTATTGCCCGTGAAGTGATGGGACCGGATGCCATGATCTTCGTTTTCTGAATGTTGAGTTTTAAGCCAACTTTTTCACTCTCCACTTTCACTTTCAAGAGGCTTTTTAGTTTCTCTTCACTTTCTGCCATAAGGGTGGTGTCATCTGCATATCTGAGGTTATTGGATATTTCTTCCAGCAATCTTAATTCCAGCTTGCGCTTCTTCCAGCCCAGCGTTTCTCATGATATACTCTGCATATAAGTTATATAAGCAGGGTGAAAATATACAGCCTTGACGTACTCCTTTTCCTATTTGGAACCAGCCTGTTGTTCCATGTCCAGTTCTAACTGTTGCTTCCTGACCTGCATACAGGTTTCTCAAGAGGCAGGTCAGGTGGTCTGGTATTCCCATCTCTTTCAGAATTTTCCACAGTTTATTGTGATTCACACAGTCAAAGGCTTTGGCATAGTCAGTAAAGCAGAAATAGATGTTTTTCTGGAACTCTCTTGCTTTTTCCATGATCCAGCGGATGTTGGCAATTTGATCTCTCATTCCTCTGCCTTTTTGAAAACCAGCTTGAACATCAGGAAGTTCATGGTTCACGTATTGCTGAAGCCTGGCTTGGAGAATTTTGAGCATGACTTTACTAGCATGTGAGATGAGTGCAATTGTGTGGTAGTTTGAGCATTCTTTGGCATTGCCTTTCTTAGGGATTGGAATGAACACTGACCTTTTCCAGTCCTGTGGCCACTGCTGAGTTGTCCAAATGTGCTGGCATATTGAGTGCAGCACTTTCACAGCATCATCTTTCAGGATTTGAAATAGCTCCACTGGAATTTCATCATTTCCACTAGCTTTGTTCGTAGTGATGCTTTCTAAGGCCCACTTGACTTCACATTCCAGGATGTCTGGCTCTAGGTAAGTGATCAAACCATCATGATTATCTGGGTCGTGAAGATCTTTTTTGTACAGTTCTTCTGTGTATTCTTGCCACCTCTTCTTAATATCTTCTGCTTCTGTTAGGTCCATATCATTTCTGTCTTTTATCAAGCCCATCTTTGCATGAAATGTTCCCTTGGTATCTCTCATTTTCTTGAAGAGATCTCTAGTCTTTCCCATTCTGTTGTTTTCCTCTATTTCTTTGCATTAATCGTGGAGGAAGGCTTTCTTATCTCTTCTTGCTATTCTTTGGAACTCTGCATTCAGATGCTTATATCTTTCCTTTCCTCCTTTGCTTTTCACTTTTCTTCTTTTAACAGCTATTTGTAAGGCCTCCTCAGACAGCCCTTTTGCTTTTTTGCATTTCTTTTCCATGGGGATGGTCTTGATCCCTGTCTCCTGTACAATGTCACAAACCTTCATCCATAGTTCATCAGGCACTCTATCTATCAGATTGAGTCCCTTAAATCTAGTTCTCACTTCCACTGTATAATCATAAGGTGTTTGATTTAGGTCATACCTGAATGGTCTAGCAGTTTTCCCTACTTTCTTCAATTTAAGTCTGAATTTGGCAACAAGGAGTTCATGATCTGAGCCACAGTCAGCTCCCGGTCTTGTTTTTGCTGAGTGTATAGAGCTTCTCCATCTTTGGCTGCAAAGAATATAATCAATCTGATTTCGGTGTTGACCATCTGGTGATGTCCATGTGTAGAGTCTTCTCTTGTGTTGTTGGAAGAGGGTGTTTGCTATGACCAGTGTGCTCTCTTGGCAGAACTCTATTAGCCTTTGCCTTGCTTCATTCCCCATTCCAAGGCCAAATGTGCCTGTTACTCCAGGTGTTTCTTGACTTCCTACTTTTGCATTCCAGTCCCCTATAATGAAAAGGACATCTTTTTTGGGTGTTAATTCTAAAAGGTCTTGTAGGTCTTCATAGAACCGTTCAACTTCAGCTTCTTTAGCATTACTGGTTGGGGCATAGACTTGGATTACTGTGATATTGAATGGTTTCCCTTGGAAACGAACAGAGATCATTCTGTCATTTTTGAGATTGCATCCAAGTACTGCATTTTGGACTCTTGTTGACCATGGTGGCTACTCCATTTCTTCTAAGGGATTCCTGCCCGCAGTAGTAGATATAATGGTCATCTGAGTTAAATTCACCCATTCCAGTCTCCACATCCAAGGTAAGAGAAACCCAAGTAAGAGGGTAGGTATTGCAAGAGGGAAGACACACTGAAACCATAATAACAGAAAACTAGTCAATCTAATCACACTAGGACCACAGCCTTGTCTAACTCAATGAAACTAAGCCATGCCCGTGGGGCCACCCAAGACAGGCGGGTCACGATGGAGAGGTCTGACAGAATGTCGTCCACCTTTCTTCAAAGTGCCTTACCAAGGGAGTTTCTCTTCGCAGGGAGAATACTCAAAATTAGAGCCACAGCCCTCCAGATGGGAGCCAAACCTCCCCAGCTTGTGCAGGTCAAGAAGGCCACCATGGGACCCTGGTGTCAAGCTGTTCTGGGTGAAAAGGTTATTTGGGTGTTTATTTTACAAAGGAGAGTAGTATCTATGAGACAGTCAATCAACATGTCAAAACACTGTCAAAACTACCTGGGGCTCCTGTAGGGGAAATTAGAATTGGATGCTTCAAGTCCAAGGGAGCTTCCCCACCCCTGCCACCCCCGCCCCAGAATGCTTATTATCAATGTTTTGTAATGCGCTCCTTAACTGCCAGATTGCTTAATGGTGAGTCATTCAGAGGCTGTTGTTCTTCTGATCTTAACAAGTCTAATGTGCACCCCAGAGATCTTTTCTTAGGATAGGTGAAATATCTCCCACTTTTATAAGTTGTATAGTACCAAACACAATAGATACAAATTCCAACAACAACGGCGTAAATTCTAACAACAACAGCACAGATTCCAGCATCGATGCACCCAGATGAACCAATTCCCAGATAGGGTAAATTTACCCTCTGAAACAAATGAAATAATTCCAACTAGGTTACCCACTCCTAAAGAACTAGCTCCCAAATGAACCAGTTTCAACTGGACTAGTTCCCAAATCAGGTAAATAAATTTACCCTACAAATAAGCTAATTCCAACTAAGGTGAGCCTGCCCCGCTAGGACTGAGCCCCAGTGAACCCGCTCAGGGTAGAGTCCAATAACACCTCCCTTCTCAAAATGGGTATCCAACCAAATCGGCTAATCCTGTAAAGGAAAAGCCCAGATTGAGGGGGAAGAATATTCCCGGTGTGCACCCTGGAGCGACTTACCCTCCTAAATCAAGCCTGTAGGCTCTTCACACAAAATGATACACAGAGCAAGTGAACTGGCTGAACCAGCTATCAAATTGAGTAGACTTATGAAATTCAGTTAGTCGACTCTACAATTTTGTCAGTTCCCTGTCTCAACTGCCAAGCACTGGGGGCAGCCGGACCACTTCAGGGAATCTTGAAGGAAAGAACCTGAGGACAAAAAATGGTCCTGGCAGTTGCAGCAGCAAGGCTCCTGGCTGGCTAAGCCAAATTATTACAGAGTCCAAGCTCGCTCTGCTCACCACACCATAGGCCAGTGAATCCAAGAGGTGAGGTGTTGAGGCAAGCAAAAGACTTTAATCGGGGAGATGGCAAACCACGAAGATGGCAGGCTAGTGCCTCAGAACAACCCTCTTAATGGAGTCTGGATGCCAGGTTCTTTTATAGATCAGAGAGTGTGGGGAGGTGAGGAGGCAAAGTTTAAAAGGCCATTAATCTTACAAACATCTAGAATGGCAAGCCTCAGGCAGGGGAGGTGTTCATTTCTTCCTTCATGCCATCTACAGGTGGAAAAAGGCACTTTATTTTAATAGTCTGGCAGAGAGGCAGGATTCTCTGAGGCAAGCCAGTGAGTATGATTATAATAATAAAAGCAAGTCAAAGAAATATTTTCCAACATGAAGTCAGAACTGGATTACTCCCTGCAACAGAAAGACGTGGATGAATCTTATCTGACATACTGCTGTTGTTCAGCTGCTCTGTTGTGTCTGACTTTGTGACCCCATGGACTGCAGCACGCCAGGCTTCCCTGTCTTTCACTATCTCTTGGAGCTTGCTCAAACTCATGTTCATTGAGTCAGTGATGCCACCCTTTCAGGGTCTTTTCCAATGAGTTGGCTCTTCGCATCAGGTGGCCAAAGTATTGGAGCTTCAACTTCAGTGACTATTCAGGGAACATTTCCTTTAGGATTGTCTGGTTTGGCCTCCTTGGAGTCCAAGGGACTCTCATGAGTATTGTCCAACACTCAGTTCAAATGCATCAGTTCAAGGCAGTTGTGACACGGCCTCTCACTATGCCCTGATGACTTTCCTCCCTCTGTGTCCTGATACTGGCCTCTCGCTGCACCCTAAAGCCTTTCCTCTCTTGATGCCCTGACACTGCCTTTGCCTTGATGGTTTTTCTCTCTATGTGCTGACACCATATCTAACTGTGCCCTGTCACTTTTCCTCTATGCGCTGACATTCCTCTCACTCACCTTGACTCCTTTCTTCTCTTATTAGCTTGACACTGTCTCTCACTGCACGCTGATGCTTGTCCACCCTCCATGCTCTGACTCTGCCTCTCACTATTCCATGCCGCCTTTCCTCTCTTGATGATGTCTGGATGCTGTCTCCCTCTGTTCCCTGATGCCTGTCCCCTCTCTATGCTCTGACACTGACTCACTATTCGCTTATAGCTTTTCTTTCTCTATTCCATACACTGCTTCTCACCATTCCTGATGCCTATTCTCTACTCCTTGCTGGGAAACTGTCTCTCACTCAACCCGGACACGTTTTCTCTCTCTATGACCTGAAATTGCCTCTCGCTAGCCCCTGATGCTTTTCCTCCAGGACTGAGTGAGAGGCAGTGTCCAGGCATGGAGAGGGAAAAGCCGCATGGTGTAGTGAGAGGCAATGTTAGGACATACAGAGAAGAAAGCCTTCAGGGAACAGTGAGAGACAGTGTCAGGGAATAGAGAGAAGAAAGTCTTTAGGCTTAGTTAGAAGCAGTATCAAGGCATAGAGGGAGGAAGAGTGTCAGGGTGATAGCTTATGGTGAAAGACGTCGGATTCGTGATCTCTGAAGAAGATTTAGCTTCAGGACCAGAGACCAGGCTTGACCACTCAGGGCTCTTGTGTGGCTGAAGTTTTATTACAGTGAAGAGGGACAGAGAAAGCTTTTGATAAAGACCTCAGAAAGGGGATGGAGAATGCCCCCACTCACTAGTCTTATCAAGGCCTTATATACTTTTATTGGATCCACTCCCACAACATATATCTTAAATTAACAAGATTAGAACTAAGAAAGGCCTTACCAGACTATCACTTACAGTGATGTCTTAGGAAGCATCACTACGAACAAAGCTAGTGGAAGTGATGGAATTCCAGTTGAGCTATTTCAAATCCTGAAAGATGATGCTGTGAAAGTGCTGCACTCAACATGCCAGCACATTTGGACAACTCAGCAGTGGCCACAAGACTGGAAAAGGTCAGTTTTCATTCCAATCTCTAAGAAAGGCAGTGCCAAAGAATGCTCAAACTACCGCACAATTGCACTCATCTCACACGCTAGTAAAGTCATGCTCAAAATTCTCCAAGCCAGGCTTCAGCAATACGTGAACCGTGAACTCCCTGATGTTCAAGCTGGTTTTAGAAAAGGTAGAGGAACCAGAGATCAAATTGCCAACATCCGCTGGATCATGGAAAAAGCAAGAGAGCTCCAGAAAAACATCTATTTCTGCTTTACTGACTATGCCAAAGCCTTTGACTGTGTGGATCACAATAAACTGTGGAAAATTCTGAAAGAGATGGGAATACCAGACCACCTGTCCTGTCTCTTGAGAAATCTGTATGCAGGTCAGGAAGCAACAGTTAGAACTGGACATAGAACAACAGGCTGGTTCCAGATAGAAAAAGGAGTACATCAAGGCTGTACATTGTCACCCTGCTTATTTAACTTATATGTAGAGTACATCATGAGAAACGCTGGGCTGGAAGAAGCACAAGCCGGAATCAAATTGCTGGGAGAAATATCAATAACCTCAGATATGCAGATGACACCACCCTTATGGCAGAAAGTGAAGAAGAACTAAAGAGCCTCTTGATGAAAGTGAAAGAGGAGAGTGAAAAAGTTGGCTTAAAACTCAACATTCAGGAAACTAAGATCATGGCATCTGGTCCCATCACTTCATGGCAAATAGATGGGGGAAACAGTGGAAACAGTGGCAGACTTTATCTTTTTGGGCTCCGAATCACTTCAGATGATGACTGCAGCCATGAAATAAAAAGATGCTTACTCCTCGGAAGAAAAATTATGTCCAACCTAGACAGGATATTGAAAAGCAGAGACATTACTTTGCCAACAAAGGTCCATCTAGTGAAGGCTATGATTTTTCCAGTAGTCATGTATGGATGTGAGAGTTGACTATAAAGAAAGCTGAGCATCAAAGAATTGCTGCTTTTGAACTGTGGTGTTGGAGAAGACTCCTTATCCTAAAAGAAATCAGTCCTGGGTGTTCATTGGAAGGACTGATGTTGAAGTTGAAACTCCAATACTTTGGCCACCTGATGCAAAAAGCTGAGCCATTTGAGAAGACCCTGATGCTTGGAAAGACTGAAGGTGGGAGAAAAAGGGGATGACACAGGATGAGACGGTTGGATGGCATCACCAGCTCAATGCACATGAGTTTGAGTAAACTTATGAGTAAACTCACCAAGTCCGGGAGTTGGTGATGGACAGAGAGGTCTGCAGAAGTGTATCTGAAAGTGTTGATTGCCATACTGCAGTTACCCAGAAGAGGTGACATTCAACTGGAAATGGGCCAGCAGCTAGCCATTGAGAGCCGCCTGCTTGCCTCAGCAATACCAAAGGGTGGAACAAAGCTCTCTCTGTCAGAAGTAAGAAAACAGCTATTTGATGGAGTTTCAAGCAGTTGCTAGGCCACATCTTTTTAGGGCCAACCAAGTGAAAATGCGAATTTGCCACTAAGGTCCTTTATCCAATTTCTCACTCAGTATATGTTTCTGAAGAAACCAAAATTTGCTAAAAAGACCTAGGCACACTGGATCTCTTCTACTGAGAAAATGGGGTGGAATGGACATTTGGATGTTGGTTTTTCTTTTCTTGTGAATGTGGGGGCCTTCCCTACAGTAACACCATCAGGGTAAATGCTATTGAGAAACAACCTCCAAGCAAGTGTCTTCAAGCTGTATGTGATGCTCACTAAACAGAACGTGGAGAAAGTTATGTTCTTTTGAGGAAGCTAAGGCATCAACAGAAAGTGTTCTCAAGCCTCTGTCTATCAAGAACTCTCTAGATTCTAAGATGTGAGACCTCCAGGTTTTCCCCAATGACCAAACTTCCAAAGTCAGGGTAGTGTGTTTCCCTGAACTTTCTGTGGTTTGAAAACACTCTTCTATGTTGTACCGAGCATGCCCATGGGGAAACAGGCTGTGGGAGTGTGTCTCAAAGTGCTGATTGCCATACCGTGTTTACAAAGAAGAGATGAGATTCAACTGGAAATGGGCCAGCATTGTGAATAGCTGTTGTGAATGCCTGCTTGCTTCAGAATTCCCAGAGGGTTGATCAAAGCTCTCACTGTCAGAAATAAGAAAACTGCTACTGGATGGAGTTTCAAGCAGTTTCTAGGCCACATCTTTTTAGGACCAACCGAGTAAAAACGCGAATTTTGCCCCCAAAGTCCAGTATCCAACTTGACACTCACCAACTTGGACAGTGTCTCTGCACCGACCAAGAATGTTCCAATAGGAACTAGGCACACTGGATCTCTCCTAAAGAGAAAACATGATGGATCAGACATTTGGATGTTGGTTTTCTTTCCCTTTAAGTGTGGGTGCCTTCCCTACAGTCACAGCGTCTGGGGAATTTGCTACTGAAAAATGACCTGCACACAAGTGTTTTCAAGCAGTGTGCGACTCTCAGCACATAGATGCTAGGAAAGCTCTGTTCCTTCGAAGAAAGTAAAGCATCACCAAAGAGTGTGATTTCAGGCCTCTATCTGTCAAGAACTGTCTTGATTCTAAGATGTGAGACCTCCAGTTTTGTCCCAAGGACCTGAGATTCAGTGACAGGTCAGGGTGTTTCCCTACACTTTCTGCAGCTTGAAAACATTCCAGTGTTGTACCGGGAATGCCCGGGAGGAAACAGGCTGCGCAACTGTGCCTGAGAGTGCTGATTGCCATACTGGGCTTACCCAGAAGCGGTGATGTTTATCTGGAAATGGGTTGGCCTCAAGCAGGGAGCCTCCTGCTTGCTTTAGAAATCCTAAGGGGTGGAACTAACACTTGCTCTCAGAAGTAAGAAAAGAGCTCTTGGGTGGAGCTTCAAGCTGTTGTTTGGCTGCACCATTTAGGTGCAATCGAGTGAAAATGTGAATTTTGCCACCACTGGCCGGTATGCAACTTCACACTCAGCATACGTCCCCACTAAAACCAAGAATTTTCTAAAAAGACCTAGGCACACTAGATCTCTCATACAGAAAATGTGATGGACCAGACGTTTGGAAAGTGGTTTTGTTTTCACTGTCATTGTGTGGCCCTTCTCTATGCTCACCCTGTCAGGGGAAATTGATACTGAAAAATGACCTTCAAGCAAGCATTTTCCAGCAGTTTGTGACTCTCAGCTTCAGAATGTAGGGAAAGCTATGTTCCTTCGAGGAAGGCAAGGCTACCATGGAGAATGTATTTTCAGGCTTCTATCTATCAAGAACTCTCTAGATTCTAAGAGGTGAGACTCCAGGTTTGCCCCTAGGACCTAACTTCGAGAGCAAAGGCAGTGTGTTTCCCCACACTTTCTGAGGCTTGAAAACACCTTCCTATGTCTTACCGGGCATGCCCATGAGGAAACAGGCTGTGGGAGTATGTCTAAAAGCGCAGAATGCCATCCTGTGGTTACTCAGAAGAGGTGACGTTCAACTGGAAATCAGGTGGCAGCTTGCTGTCGCGAGCCGCCTGCTTGCTTCAGAAATCCCAAAGGGTGGACCGAAATGCTAGGAGTCAGAAGTAAGAAAACAGGTATTTGATGGAGTTTGAAGCAGTTGCTAGGCCGCGTTGTTTTAGGGCTAACAGAGAGAAAGATGTGAATTTTGTCACTAACGTCTGTTATCCAAATTCACACTCAATATGTGTATCTGCAGTATGGAAAAAATTTCCAAAAATAGCTAGGCACACTGGATCTCTCCTACAGAGAAAACGAGATGGATCACATGTTTGAATGCTGGTTTTGCTTTCCCTGTGAGTGTCGGGACCTTCCCCATGCTCACACTGTCAGGGTAAAATGATAGTGAAAAATGACCTCCAAGCAAACCTTTTTATGCAGTGACTCTCAGATCACAGTATGCAGAGAAAGCTAAGTTCCTTCGAGGAAGGTAAGGCATTAATGGAGAGTGTTTTCAGGCTTCTATTTATCAAAAGCTCTCTAGATGCTAAGAGGTGAGACCTTCAGGTTTGCCCCAAGGACTTAACTTCGAGAGTAAGGACACTGTGTTTCCCTATACTTTCTGTGGCTTGAAAACACCTTCCTATGTCATACTGGGAATGACCATGAGGAAACAGGCTATGGCAGAGTGTCTGAAAGTGCTGATTGCCATCCTGTGGTTACCCAGAAGAGGTGACATTCAATTAGAAATGAGCCAGCAGCTAGCCATTGCGAGCCGTCTGCATGCTCCAGGAGTCCTAAAGGGTGGAACAAAGCTCTTGCTGACATAAGCAAAGAAAGCAGCTAGTGGATGGAGTTTCAAGCAGTTGCTATGCCGCACCATTTTAGGGCCAACCAAGTGAAAATCCGAATTGGCCACCAAGGTCCGGTATCCACACTCATACTCAGTACATGTTCCCTCAGAAACCAAGAATTTGCTAAAAACATCAAGGCACACCGGAACTCTGCTACAGAGAAAATGTGGTGGATCGGACATGTGGAAGGTGATTTTGCTTTCTCTGTAGGTGTGGGGGCTTTCCTATGGGACCACCATCAGGGGAAATTGCTACTAAAGAATGATCTCCAAGCAAGCCTTTTCAAGCTTATGTGACTCTCAACACACAGAATGCAGAGAAAGCTGTGTTCCATTGAGGAAGATAAGGCATCAATGGAGAGTGTTTTCAGGCCTCTATCTATCAAAACTCTCTAGATTCAGCGACGTGAGACCTCCATGTTTGGGCCGAGGACCTAGCTTTGAGTGTCATGGCAGTGTGTTTCCCTGCAGTTTTTGTGGCTTGAAAACACATTCCTGTGTCATACCGGAAATGCCCATGTGGAAACAGGCTGTGGCAGTGTGTCTGAAATTGCTGATTGTCATACTGTGGTTACTAAGAAAAGGTGACATTCACCTGGAAATGAGCCAGCAACTTGATGCTGCGAGCTGCCTGTTTGCTTCAGAAATCAAAAGGGTGGAACAAAGCTCTCACTGTCAGAAGTAAGAAGACAGTTATTGGATGGAGTTTCAAGCAGTTGCTAGGCCGCACCGTTGTAGGCCTAATGGAGAGAAAAATGTGTATTTTGTCGCCAAAGTCCAATATCCAAATTCACACTAAGTATGTGTATATGCAGAATGGAAAATTTTTTCCAAAATAGCTAAGTACACTGGATCTTTCCTACAGAAATACGAGAGGGATAGGACATTTGGATGTTGGTTTTGCTTTCCCTGTGAACGTGGGTGCCTTCCCTATGCTCACACCATCAGGGGAAATGGCTACTGAGAACTGACCTCCAAGCAAGCGTTATCAAGCACTATGTGACTCTCAGCACACATAACACAGAGAAAGCTATTTTCCTTCGAGGAAGGCAAGGCATCAATGGAGAGTCTGTTTTCTGGCCAGTAGCTTTCACAACTCTCTAGATTCTAAGAGGTGAGACCTGCCAGGTTTCACCGAGGACCTAACTTTGAAAGGCAAGGCAGCGTGATTCCCTACACTTTCTGTGGCTTGAAAACACAGTCCTGTGTCATACCTGGAGTGCCCATGAGGAAACAGGCTATGGGAAGGTGTCTCAAAGTGCAGCTTGCCATACTGGAGTTACCCAGTAGAGGTAACATTCCACTGGAAATGAGCCAGCAGCGAGCCCTTGCAAGCCGCCTGCTTGCTCCAGAAATCCCAAAGGGTGGAGCAAAGCTCTTGCTATCAGAAGTAAGAAAACAGCTATTGGATGGAGTTTTAAGCAGTTGTTAGGCTGCATTGTTTTAGGGCCAATTGAGTAATTCACTCTCAGTATACGTTCCCACAGAAACCAGGAATTTGGTAAAAAGACCTAGAAACCCTGGATCTCTTCTAAAGAGAAAACATGATGGATCAGATGTTTGGATGGTGGTTTTGCTTTCCCTGTGAGTGTGGGGGCCTTCCCTACGCTCACACCATCAGGGTAGATTGATACTGAAAAATGTCCTCCAAGCAAGCCTTTCAAGCAGTATGTGACACTCAGCATTCAAAAGGCATAAAAAGCTATGTTCCTTCGAGGAAGGTAAGACATAAATGGAGAGTGTGTTTTCAGGCTTCTAACTATCAAGAACTCTCTAGATTCTAAGAGGTGAGACCTCCAGGGTTGCCCCAAGGGCCTAACTCCCCAAGTTGTGGCACTGTGTTTCCCTACACTTTCTGTGGCTTGGAAACACATTCCTACATTGTACCAGGAATACTCATGAAGAAACAGGCTGCAGGAGTGTGTCTGGAAGTTCTGATTGCCATACTGTGGTTACCCAGAAGAGGTGACATTCAACTGGAAATGAGCCAGCAGCTAGCCATTGCAAGCTGCCTGCTTGCTTCAGAAATTCCAAAGAATGGAACAAAGCTCTCGCTGTCAGAAGTAAGAAAATAGCGATTGGATAGAATTTCAAGCAGTTGATATGCCACACCATTTTAGGGCCCACTGAATGAAAATGCAAATTTGCCACCAAGGTCTGGTATCCAAATTCACACTCAGTATATATTCCTACCGAAGCCAGAATTTGCAAAAAAGACCTAGGCATACCTGATCTCTGCTACAGAGAAAACATGATGAACCTGATGTTTGGATGGTGGTTTTGCTATCTGTGAGTGTGGGGGCCTTACCTACGATCACGTCAGGGGAAATTGCTACTGAAAAATTACCTCGAACTGGACATGGAACAACAGACTGGTTCCAAATAGGAAAAGGAGTATGTCAAGGCTGTATATTGTCACCCTGCTTATTGAACTTATATGCAGAGCACATCATGAGAAACGCTGGACTGGAAGAAACACAAGCTGGAATCAAGATTGCCGGGAGAAATATCAATAACCTCAGATATGCAGATGACACCACCCTTATGGCAGAAAGTGAAGAGGAGCTAAAAAGCCTCTTGATAAAAGTGAAAGAGGAGAGTGAAAAAGTTGGCTTAAAGCTCAACATTCAGAAAATGAAGATCATGGTATCTGGTCCCATCACTTCATGGGAAATAGATGGGGAAACAGTAGAAACAGTGTCAGACTTTATTTTGGGGGGCTCCAAAATCACTGCAGATGGTGACTGCAGCCATGAAATAAAAAGATGCTTACTCCTTGGAAGAAAAGTTATGACCAACCTAGACAGCACATTCAAAAGCAGAGACATTGCTTTGCCGACTAAGGTCCGCCTAGTCAAGGCCATGGTTTTTCCTGTGGTCATGTATGGATGTGAGAGTTGGACTGTGAAGAAGGCTGAGCGCCAAAGAATTGATGCATTTGAACTGTGGTGTTGGAGAAGACTCTTGAGGGTCCCTTGGACTTCAAGGAGATATAACCAGTCCATTCTGAAGGAGATCAGCCCTGGGATTTCTTTGGAAGGAATGATGCTAAAGCTGAAGCTCCAGTACTTTGGCCACCTCATGCAAAGAGTTGACGCATTGGAAAAGACTCTGATGCTGGGAGAGATTGGGGGCAGGAGGAGAAGGGGACGACAGAGGATGAGATGGCTGGATGGCATCACGGACTCAATGGACGTGAGTCTGAGTGAACTCTGGGAGATGGTGATGGACAGGGAGGCCTGGGGGGCTACGATTCATGGGGTTGCAAAGAGTCAGACACGACTGAGCAACTGAACTGAACTGAACTGAAGGCTTCTCAAGCAGTATTTGACTCTCAACACACAAAACGCAGAGAAAGCTATGTTCTTTTGAGGAAGGTAAGGCATCAATGGAGAGTGTGTTGATGCCTCTCTCTATCAAGAATTCTAAGAGGTGAAACCTCTGGGGTTGCCCTGAGGACCTAACTTCCTGAGTCATGGCATTATGTTTCCTTACACTTTCTGTGACTTGAAAACACATTCCCGCCTTGTACCAGGTATGCCCATGAGGAAAGAGGCTACGGGAGTTGTTTGAAAGCACTTATTGTCATACCATGGTTATCCAGAAGAGGTGACGTTCAACTGGAAATGAGCCAGCTACCTACTTGCTTCAGAAATCCAAAATGGTGGAATAAAGCTCTCACTGTCAGAAGAAAAAAAACTGTGACTGGATGGAGTTCAAGAAGTTGCTAGGCCACACCATCTTAGGGTCAACCGAGGGAAAATGCGAATTTGCAACCAAGGTCTGGTATCCAAATTCACACTAAGCATATATTCCCATAGAAACCAAGAATTTGCGAAAAAGACCTAGGCACTCTGGATCTGTGCTACAGAGAAAACGAGATGGATCAGACATTTGGATGATGATTTTACTTTCCCTGTGAGTGTGGCGCCTTCCCTATGCTCACACCAACAGGGAGTATTGATACTGAAAAATGACCTCCAAGCAAGTCTTTTCAAGCAGTATGTGTCTAAGCACACAGGATGCAGAGAAAGCTATATTCCTTCAAGGAAGGTAAGGCATTAATGGAGAGTGTGTTTTCAGGCCTCTATCTATCAAGAACTCTCTAGATTCTAAGAGGTGAGACCTCCAGGTTTGCCCCGAGGACCTAACATCGAGAGTCAGGGCAGTGTGTTTCCCTACACTTTCTGTGGCTTGAAAACACATTCCTATGTTGTACTGGGAATGCCCTTGTGGAAACAGGCTGTGGGAGTGTGTCTGAAAGTGCTGATTGCCTTACTATGGTTACACAGAAGAGGTTACATTCAACTGGAATTGAGCCAGGAGATGGTCGTTGCGAGTCGCCTGCTTGTTTGAGAAATCCCAAAGGGTGGAACAATACTCTCACTTTCAGAAGTAAGAAAAGAGCTATTGGATGGAGTGTCAAGGAGTTGCTGGGCCACACAGCTTTAGGGCCAACCGAGTGAAAATATGAATTTGCCACCAAGGTCTGGTCTCCAAATTCACACTAAGTATATATTCCCACAGAAACCAAGAATTTTCTAAAAAGACCTAGGCACTCTGGGATCTGTGCTACAGAGAAAACGAGATGGATCAGACCTTGGATGATGGTTTTGCTCTCCCTGTGAGTGTGGGGGCCAAAATACTTCAGTAGCTACTCTTTAATTGTCCAGCCGATCTTTCAAATCCAGGAATCACACGCTGGTCTCCCGCATTGCAGGCAAATACTTTACCAGCTGAGCCACAAGGGAAGTCCATTTTAGGACTAACTGAGAGAAAAATGCGAATCTTGCCCCCAATGTCCGGTATCCAACTTCACATTCAGGAAATTTCCCTGCAATATTCTAGAAATTTCCAAAAAGACCTAGGCTCACTGGATTTCTCCTGCTTAGAAAACCCACTGCAGCAAACATTTGCATGTTGGTTTAACTTTCTGTATGCGTGTGAGGGCTTTCCCTAGGGTCACACCATCAGGGGATTTTGCTATTGAAAAATGACCTCCAAGCAAGCAGTTTCAAGCCATGTGTGACCCTCATTACACAGAATGCTGGGAAACTTTTGTTCCTTCAAGGAAGTTAGTGCATCAAGGTAGAGTGTGTTTCCAGGCCTCTATCTATCAAGAACTCTCTAGATTCTAAGATGCGAAACCTCCAGGTTTGCCCAGAGGACCTAACTCCCAGAGTCAGGGCAGCGTGTTTCCCTGTACTTTCTGAGCCTTGTAATCACATTCCTATAACACACCAGGATTTCCGCTGAGGAAACTGGCTGTGCCAGTGTGTCTGAGCATGCTGGTTGCCATACAGTGATTACCAGATGAGGTGAATAAGAACAGGCAAAGTGCCAGCAGCTAGGAGTTGTGAGCGACCTGCATGCTTCAGAAATCCCAAAGGGTGGAACAAAGCTCTTGCTGTCAGAACCAACAAAGGAGGTACTGGATGGATTTTCAAGGAGTTACTAGGGTGCACCACTTTATGGGCAACCGAGAGAAAAATGTGAATTTTGGCAGCAAGGTCCAGTGCTCAACTTCACACTCAGGATGTGTCTCCACAGTATCCAAGAATTTTCCAAAAAGACCTAGGCTCACTAGATTTCTTCTACAGAGACAATGTGATGGAACCTATGTTTGGATGTTGGTTTTACTTTCCCTGTGCATTTGGGGGCCTTCCTTATGGTCATACCTTCCGGGGAAATTGCTACTGAAGAACGACCTTCAAGCAAGCATTCTCAATCAGTATGTGACCCTTAGCCCACAGAATGGTGGGAAAGCTATGATCCTTCGAGGAAGGAAAGGCCTTAATGGAGAGTGTGTATTCAAGATTCTATCGATCAAGAATTGTCTAGATTCTAAGATGTGAGAACTCCAGGCAAACCTCCAGGTTTGCCCCAAGGATCTAACATCTAGCCTCAGGGCAGTGTGTTTCCCTCCAATTTCTGCACCTTGGAAACAAATTCTTATGTTTCTTCGGGAAGGCCTATGAGGAAACAGGCTGTTGGACTTTGTCTGAGAATGCTGATTGCCATACTGTGTTTACCCAGAAGAGGTGGCATTCATCTGTAAATGGGCCAGCATCTAGGGGCTGAAAGCTGCCTGCTTGTTTCAGAAAACCCAAAGGGTGGACCAAAGCTCTCACTGTCTGATGTAAGAAAACAGCTATGGAGTGGATATTCAAGTAGGTGCTAGGCGGAAATGTTTCAGGGACAACCGAGAGATCAGTGCAAATTTTGAAACCAAGGTACAGTATTCAACATCACACTCAAGAGGTTTCACCGCAGTATCCAAGAATTATCCAGAAAAACCTAGGCTCACTGCATCTCTCCTACAGGGAAAAGGTGATGGAATGGACTTTAAGATGTTGGCTTGTCTTTCAGTGTGCGTGTGGGGAACTTCCAGATGGTCACAGCATCATGTGAAATTGCTAGTGAACAATAACTTCCAAGCAAGCATTTTCAATCAGTGTGGGACACTCAGCACCCAGAATGCAGGGAATGCTATGTTCCATCAAGGAAGGTAAGGCATCAACGGAGAGTGTGTTTTCAGTCTCTGTCTATAAAGATCTGTCTTGATTCTAAGGTGTGAGACTTCCAGGTTTGTCCACAGGACCTAAATTCCAGAGTCAGGGCTGTGTGTTTCCTTGCACTTTCTGGGCCTTGTAAACACATTCTTATGGCATCCTGGGACTGTCAAAGAGGAAACAGTAGAAGGGAGTGTTTCTGAGAGTGCTGGTTGCCATACTGTGGTTACCTAGACGAGGAGACATTCAACTATAAATGCGTCAGTGGATAGCAGTTGTGATCTGCTTGCTTGCTTCAGAAAACCCAAAGGGTGGACCAAAGCTCTCAATGTCAGAAGTTAAGATAACAGCTATTGGATGGATTTTCATGCAGTTGAAAGGCCGTACCATTTTAGGGAGTCCCAAGACAAAATTGCAAAGTTTGACCAAGGTCAGGTATCCAACTTCACATTCAAGGTGTTCCTCACATTATCCAATAATTTTGCAAATATACTTAGGCACACAAGATCTCTCCTATAGAGAAAACTTGATAGAATAAATGTTTGCATGTTGGTTTTGCCTTCCTTCTGAGTGTGGGGGCCTTCCCAACAGTCACATCATGAGGGGAAATTGCTACTGAAAAATAACCTCCAAGTAGGCATTCCAAGCAGTGTGTGACTCTCCACACACAGCACGCAGGGAAAGGTATGCTCCTTCGAGGAAGGTATGCATCAACAGAGAGTGTGTCTTCAGGTCTCTATCTATCAGGGACTTTCTAGATGCTATAATGTGAGACCTCCATGTTTGCCCAGTGGATCTAACTTCAAGAGTCAGAGGGCAGTTTGTTTCTCGCACTTTCTGAGCCTCATTAACACATTCCTATGGTGTACCAGAACTGCCCATGAGGAAACAGGTTGCAGAAGTGTGCCTGAGAGTGCTGGTTGCCATACTGTGGTTACCCTGATGAAGTGACATCCAACTGTACATAGGCCAGCGACTGGTAATTGCGAGTAGCCTACTTGCTTTTGAAATTCCAAAGGGTGGCCCAAAACTCTCGGTGTCAGAAGAAACAGCTATTGGATAGATTTTCAAGCAGTTGCGAGGCCACATCATTTTAGGGCTATTGCTGTGCAAGTCACTCAGTCGGGTCTGACTCTTTACGACCCCATGGAATATACAGTCCATTAAATTCACCAGGCCAAAATATTTGAGTGGATACCCTTTCCTTCTCCAGTGGATCTTCCAAACAGAGGAATCACACCAAGGTCATCCACATTGCTGGCACATTCTTTACCAGCTGAGCCACAAGGGAAGCCTATTTTAGGACTAACAGAAAAATACGAATCTTGCCAACAAAGTCCGTTAACAAACTTCACACTCAGGCTGTGTCTCCACAGTATCCAAGTATTTTCCAGACAGCCCTAGTCACACAGGATGTCTCCTACAAGGAAAACTTGATGGAACAGACATTTAGATGTTTGTTTACTTACCCTGTGATTGTGGGGGCCTTCCCTACAGCCACCCCATCAGGGGAAATTGCTACTGAAGATTGACCTCAAAGCAAGAGTTTTCAAGCGGTGTGTGACTCTCCCCACACATGACGCTTCGAAAGCTATGTTCCTTAAAGAAAGGTAAGGTATCCACAGAGAGCGTGCTTTCAGGCCTCTGTCTATCAAGAACAGTTTGAATTCTAAGATGTGAGTCCTCCAGGATAGCCCGAAGAACCTAAATTCCAAAGTCAAGCAGTGTGTTTCCCTGCACTTTCTGAGCCTTGTAAACACATTCCTATGGCATGCCGGACTGCCCATGAGGAAACAGGCTGTGGGAGTGTGTGGGATAGTGTCGGTTGCCATGCTGTGCTTACCCAGAAGACGTGACATTCAACTGTAAATGGGCCATTGGCTAGGAGTTGCAAGCCGCCTGCTTGATTCAGAAGTCCCAAAGAGTGGCCCAAAATTCTTGCTGTCAAAAGGAAGAAAACAGCTCTTGGATGATTTTTCAGGCAGTTGCTAGTTCTCACCTATTAAAGGCCAACCAAGAGAAAAATCTGAATTTTGCCACCAAGGTACAGTATCCAACTTCAGATTCAGGATGTGTCCCCTCAGTACACAAAATTTTTCCGAAAACATCTAGGCTCACTGGATCAGTCCTAGAGAGAAAACGTGATGGATTGGATGGTTCAATGTTGGTTTCCCTTTCCCTGTGAGTGTGGGGGCTTTCCCAATGGTCACACAGTCAGGGGGATTGCTACTGAAAAACGACCTCCATGCAAGCGTTTTGAAGCAGTGTGTGACTATCAACGCACAGAATTCTGGGAAAGGTATGCTACTGCGAGAAAAGTAAGGCATCAAGGAACATGCCTTATCATGCCTCTATCTATTAAGAACTGTCTAACTTCTAAGATTGTAATTCTTCCAGGTTTGTCCAGAGGACCTAACTTCCAGAGTCAGGGCACTGTATTTCACTGCATTTTCTGAGCCTTGTAGTACATTCTTATGTCGTGCCTGGACTGCCCAGGAGGAAACAGACTCTGGGAGTGAGTCTGAGAGTGCTGCTTGCCATACTGTGGTTACCCAGAAGAGGTGACATTCAACTGTAAATGGGCCAACAGC
Source organism: Capra hircus (assembly GCF_001704415.2). Taxonomy (NCBI): domain Eukaryota; kingdom Metazoa; phylum Chordata; class Mammalia; order Artiodactyla; family Bovidae; genus Capra; species Capra hircus. Next base: position 146,721,347 of record NC_030808.1, read on the forward strand.
AAGCAGTTGCAGGCAGTCTACATGCTTGAGAAACCCCAAAGGGTGCACGAAAGGTCTTGCTGTCAGAAGTAAGAAAAGATTGATTTAATGGACTTTCAAGCAGTTTCTAGGCCACACTGCTTTAGGGCCATCCAAGAGAACAATGCGAATTTTGCCCCCTAGGCCCGGTATCTAGGTGGAAGCACAGGGTGTGTCCCTACAGGATCCGAGAATGTTCCAGACAGACCTATGCTCACTAGCTCTCTCCTGCAGAGGAAACGTGATGGAATAGCCATTTGGAGGTTGCTTTGACTTTCCCTGGGGGTGTGGGAGCCCTCCCTGGGCTCAGGACCTCAGGACCATTGCCACTGAAAAATGACTTCCAAGCAAGCACTGGCAAGCCATGTGTGACTCTCCACCTGCAGGAGGCTGGAAAAGTTATCTTCCTAAAGGAAGGAAAGGCATCCACAGAGAGTGTGTTTTCAGGCCTCTACCCGGCAGCAAGCGTTTGGCTTCTCAGACAGACCTCCAGTCCTGCTCAGAGGGCCTCAATTCCAGAGTCAGGGCCGTGTGTCTCCCTGTATTTTCCGAGCCTTGCAAACGCGTTCCTAGGTCAGCGCGGCCCTGCCCGTGAGGGAGCAGGCTGCGGGAGTGTGTGTGAGGGGCCAGGTGCCATGCTGTGGTCATGAGGTCTAGGGCAACTTGCACCTCCAAAAGGCCACAGGCGAGGAGTGGTGGGCTGCCCCCTTGATTCAGAAATCTCTGGGAGTGTGGGAGGAAGGAAAGGCATCCACAGAGAGTGTGTTTCTCAGATCCTGTGGGGAAAAGACCCTGTGCGCCCAACTGGATACTGGGACTAGGGGCCAAAATTCGCAGTTTTCTTCCGAGGAGCCTGAACACGGGGCGGCCCAGCAACTGCTTCAAAATGCATCCCGTTGCTGTTTTCTTCCTTCTGACAGAGCGAGCTTTGCTCCCCGCTTTGGAATTTCTGAAGCAAGGGGGCAGCCCGCCACTCCTCTCCTGGGGCCCATTGGAGGTGCAAGGTGCCCTCGACCAGGTGACCACAGTATGGCACCCAGCTCCCTCAGACACACTCCTGCAGCCTGCTTCCTCATGGGCAGGACTGCTCTGACCTAGGATTGAGGCCCTTGGAGCAGGCCTGGAGGTCTGACATCTGAGAAGTGAAACACCAGAGGCCTGAAAACACACTCTCTGTGGCTGCCTTTCCTTCCTCCAAGGAAGATATCTTTCCCAGCCTCCTGAGGGCTGAGAGTCACACACAGCTCAAAGTGCTGGCTTGGAGGTCATTTTTCAGTGGCAATGGCCCCAGTGGGAGGGCTCCCAGTGTCCCAGGGAAAGTTAAAGCAAGGTCCAAATGGCTATTCCGTCACCTTTCCTCTGCGGGAGAGAGCTCGTGAACCTGGGTCTGTCTGGAATGTTCTCAGATCCTGCAGGGGAAACACCCTGTGCGCCCACTTGGATACTGGGTCTAGGGGCCAAATTTTTCTTCCGAGGAGCCTGAACACAAGGCGACCCAGCAACTGCTTGAAATGCATCCTGTTGGTGTTTTCTTCCTTCTGACAGAGAGAGCTTTGCTCCCCTCCATGGATTTCTGAAGCCAGGGGGCAGCCCACCACTCTTTGCCTGGGGCCTATTGGAGGTGCAAGGTGCCCTCGACCAGGTGACTCCAGCATGGCACCGGCACCCTCAGACACTCCAGCAGCCTGCATCCCCTTGGGCAGGACTGCACTGTCCTAGGAATATGTTCGCAAAGCTCAGAAAGTGCAGGGAAACACATGGCCGTGACTCCAGATTTGAGGTCCTCAGAGGAGACCTAGAGGTCTGACGTCTGAGAAGCCAAATGCTTGCTGCAAGATAGAGGCCTGAAAACACACTCTCTGGGTCTGCGTTTCCTTGCTCCAAGGAAGATAACTTTTCCAGACCTCTGCGTGAGGAGAGTCACACACGGCTTGCCAGTGCTTGCTTGGAAGTCATTTTTCAGTGGCAATGGACCTGAGGTCCTGAGCCCAGGAAGGGCTCCCATACTCCCAGAGAAAGTCAAAGCAACCTCCAAATGGCTGTTCCATCACGTTTCCTCTGCAGGAGAGAGCTAGTGAGCTTAAGTCTATCTGGAATGTTCTCGGATCCTGCGGGGAACACCCTGTGCGCCCACCTGGATATCGGGCCTAGGGGCCAAAATTTGTGTTTTTCTCCTGGGGAGCACGAACATGGTACAGCCCCAAAACTGCTTGAAAATCCATCCCATGGCTGTTTTCTTCCTTCTGACAGAGCTAGCTTTGCTCCCTAATTGGCATTTCTGAAGCAAGGGGGTGGCCCCCCACTCCTTGCCTGGGGCCCATTGGTGGTGCAAGGTGCCCTTGACCATGTGACCCCGAGCGGGGCACCCGGCCCCCTCAGACACACTCCCGCAGCCTGCTTCCTCATGGGCAGGAATGCGCTGACCTAGGAATATGTTTACAAGGCTCGGATAGTGCAGGGAGACACATGGCCCTGACTGGAATTTAGACCCTTGGAGCATGCCTGGAGGTCTCTCATCTTAGAAGCGAAACAGTTTCTTCAAGATAGAGGCCTGAAAACACACTCTTTGTGCGTGTCTTTCCCTCCTCATAGGAAGATAGTTTTCCCAGCTTTCTGCGTGCTGTGAGTCACACACTTCTTGAAAGTGCTTGCTTGGATGTCATTTTTCAGTGGCAAGGTCCCGAGGTCCTGAAAGTTGGGAGGGTTCCCACATTCACAGGGAAAGTCAAAGCATCTGTTGCATCACGTTTTCTCTGTAGGAGAGATATAGTGAGCCTAGGTCTGTCTGTAACATTCTTGCATCCTGCGGGGACACACTCTGTGTATCAACCTGGATAATGGGCCTTGGCAGCAAAATTCATTTTACGCTCATGGGGCTCTAAAGCCGTGTGGTCTAGCAACTGCTTGAAAATCCTTCCAGTTGCGTTTTTCTTACCTCTGACATAGCTTGCTTTACTCCACCCTTTGGGATTTATGAAGCAAGCAGGCAGATCGCATCTCCTCTCCTCGGGCCCATTTACAGTGGAATGTCACCTCAAAGAGGTGATCACAGTATGGCACCCAGCACTCTTATACACACTCTGGCAGCCTGCTTCCTCATGGGCAGTACCGCTATAACCCAGGAATGTGTGTGTAAGGCTCAGAAAGTGCAGGGAGATAAAAGGCCCTGACTCTGGAATTTAGGCTCTTGGAGTAGGCAAAGAATTGATGCTTTTGAACTGTGGTGTTGGAGAAGACTCTTGAGAGTCCCTTGGACTGCGAGGAGATCTAACCAGTCCATTCTGAAGGAGATCAGCCCTGGGATTTCTTTGGAAGGAATGATGCTAAAGCTGAAACTCCAGTACTTTGGCCACCTCATGCAAAGAGTTGACTCATTGGAAAAGACTCTGATGCTGGGAGGGATTGGGGGCAGGAGGAGAAGGGGACGACAGAGGATGAGATGGCTGGATGGCATCACTGACTCAATGGAAGTAAGTTTGAGTGAACTCCGGGAGATGGTGATGGATAGGGAGGCCTGGTGTGCTGCAATTCATGGGGTCGCAAAGAGTCGGACACGACTGAGTGACTGAACTGAATTGAACTGAGCAGGTCTGGATGTCTCACGTCTTAGAAGAAAACATTTCCTGCAAGATAGAGGCCTGAAAACACACTCTATGAGGATGGCTTTTCTTCCTCAAAGGAAGATAGCTTTCCCAGCATCCTGAGTGCTGAGAGTCATTACACTGATTGAAAGTGCTTGCTTGGAGGTCATTTTTCAGTGGCAAGTTCCCCTGAGTCTGGGACCTTCGGGAGGGGTCCCACACACACAGGGAAAGTCAAAACAACATGTAAAAGTCTATCCATCACATTTTCTCTGTAGGAGAGATCTAGTGAACTTAGGCTTGTTTGGAACATTCTTGGATCCTGTGGGGACACACCTTGTGTGTCAACCTGGATACCGGGCCTGTCAACCAGATACCTGGCCATAAACTGGTGTGGCCGGGCAACTTCTTGAATATCCATCCAATTGCTATTTTCTTACTCCTGAAAGAGTTACATTTGCTCCAACCTTTGGGATTTCTGAAGCAAGCAGGCAGCTCTGAACTCCTTGCATCGAGCCTATTTGCTGTGTAATGTCACTTCGATGAGTGGACCACAGTATGGCACCCAGCACTCTCAGACACACTCTTGCAGCCTGCTTCCTCATGGGCAGTATGACTATGACATAGGAATGTGTTTGTAAGGCTTGGAAAGTGCCCAGAGACACAGGGCCCTGACTCTGAAATTTGGCCCTTGAAGCAGTCCTGGAGGTCTCACATCTTAGAAGTGAAACAATTCCTGTAAGAAAGAGGCCTGAAGACACATTTTCTGTGGATGCCTTTCCTTCCTCGAAGGAAGATAGCTTTCCCAGCATCCTGCACGCTAATATTTACACGCTGCTTGAAATCTCTTACTTGTAGGTCATTTTACAGTGGCAAGGTCCCCTCAGGCCATGAATAACGAGAGGGTGTGCCACACTCACAGGGAAAGTCAAAGCAACATGCAAACATCTGTTCCATCATGTTTTATCTGTAGGAGAGATCTGTGAGCCTAGGACTGTCTGGAATGGTCCTTGATCATGCGGGAACACATGTCAACCTGGATAACGATCCTTGGGGGCAACATTTGAATTTTTCTCTCAGGGGACCCCAAAGAGGAACAGCCTAGTAAGTGCTTGAAAACCCATCCAATTACTATTTTCTTACTTCTGACAGCTAGATTTTCTCCACCCTTTGAGATTTCTGAAGCAAGCGGGGGGCTTGCAACTCCTCGCCTCAGGCCCATTTGCAGTGGGATGTCACCTCATTGAGGTGACCACGGTATAGCACCCAGCACCCTCAGACACACTCCTGCAGCCTGCTTCTCATGGGCAGTGCTTGTATGGCTTAGAAATGTGTTCCCAAGACTTAGAAAGTGCTGGGAGACACACGGCACTGACTGGAATCTGCACCCTCGGAACAGGCCTGGAGGTCTCACGGTTCAGAAACAAAAGATTTCCTGCAAGATAGAGGACTGAAATCACACTCTCTGTGGATGCCTTTCCTTCCTCGAATGAAGATAGCTTCCCCAGCATCCTGTGTGCTGAGAGTCACACACTGCTTGAAAGTGCTTCCTTGGAGGTCATTTTTCAGTGGTAAGGTCACCTGAGGCCATGGACTTTGGGAAGGGCCTCACACTCACAGAGAAAGTCAAAGCAACATCCGAAAGCCTGTTCCATCACGTTTTCTCTGCAGGGGAGATCAGTGAGCCTAGGACTGTCTGAAACATTCCCGGATCCTGTGGGGACACAACCTGTGTGTTAACCTGGACGACGATACTAGGCTCAAAATTCAAAATTTTCTGTCAGAGTACCCAAACGCAGTACAGCCTAGGAAGTGCTTGAAAACCCGTCCAATTACTCTTTTCTTACTTCTGACAGAAATAGATTTCTCCACTCTTTGATATTTCTGAAGTAAGCGGGTGGTTTGCAACTCCTCCCCTCGGGACAATTTGCAGTGAAAGATCACTTCAACGAGGTGACCACAGCATGGTACTCAGAACTCTCTGCCACACTCCCCGATCCTTCTTCCTAACAGGCAGTCCTGTGTGACCTAGGAACGCGTTTGCAGGGCTTATCAAGTGCAGGGAGACACACAGCCTTGACTCTGGAATTTAGGCCCTCAGAACTGGCCTGGCGTTCTCACGTCTTAGAAATGAAACATTTCCTGCAAGATAGAGTCCTGAAAACACACTCTATGTGGATGCCTTTCCTTCCTAGGATGAAGATAGCTTTCCCTGCGTGCTGAGTGTCACGCACTGCTTGAACGCTGTTCCTTGGAGGTCATTTTTCAGTGGCAAGTTCCCCTGAGGCGGTGACCATGGTCCGATTTCCCACACTCACAGGGAAATTAAAAGCAGCATCCAAACGTCTGTTCCATCATGTTTCCTCTGTAGGAGAGATCAAGTGAGCCTAAGTCTGTCTGGAGTATTCTTGGATCCTTCAGGGACAAATCCTGTATATCAACCTGGATGCCAGGCCTAGGGAGCAAAATTCGTAATTTTCTCTCAGGGATTCCTAAAGCTGTTCAGCAAGCAACTGCTTGAAAATCCATTCAATCTCCGTTTTCTTACTTGTGATAGAGCTAGCTTTGCTCCATCCTTTGTGATTTTTGAGGCAAGCAGTCAGCTCGCAACTCCTTGCCTTAGGCCCATTTGCAGTGGAATGTCACCTCGAAAGGCTGACCACAGTATGGCACCCAACACTCTCAGACACACTCCCATAGCCTGCTTCATCATGGGTAGTGGCAGTATGACCTAGGAATGTGTTTGCAAGGCTCAGAAAGTGCAGGGAGACACACGGCAATGACTCTGGTGATTAGGCCCTCAGAACAGAACAGACCAGGCATCTCACCTCTTAGAAGCAAAACAGTTCCTTCAAGATAGAGGCTTGAAAACACACTCTGAGTGTATGCTTTTCCTTCCTGAGAGGAAGTTAGCTTTCTCAGCATCCTGCATGATGAGTCACAGACTGCTTAAAAATCTATCCAATTTCTGTTTTCTTCTGACCCAGCTAGCTTTGTTCCACCCTTTGGGATTTCTGAAGTAAGCAGGCGGCTCACAACTCCTTGTTTTGGGCCCATTTGCACTGAAATGTCACATTAACGAGGTGACCACACAATGGCACCCAGCACTCTCAGACACACTCCTGCGCAGCCTACTTCCTCTGGGGCATTACTGGTAGGAACAAAGAATGTATTTGAAAGTCTCAGAAAGTGCAGGGAGTCACACGAACCTGACTCTGGAATTTAGGCCCTTGGAGCAGGCCTAGAAGTTTCACGTTTTTTAAGCGATACAGTTCCTGCAAGATAGAGGCCTAAAAACATATTCTCACTGGATGTCTTTCCTTCCACAATGGAAGATAGCTTTCCAGGCATCCTACATGCTTAGAGTCACACACTGCTTGAAAGTGCTTGCTTGTAGGTCATTTTTCAGTGGCAAGTTCCCTTGAGTCCATGACCATCGGGAGGGTTCCCACACTCACAGGCAAATTCAAAGCAGCATCCAAACATCTGTTCCATCATGTTTTCTCTGTAGGAGAGATCTAGTGATCCTAGGTCTGTCTGGAACATTCTTGGATCCTGGGGGACACATCTTGTGTGTCAACCTGCATACTGAGACTAGGGGGCAAAATTCACATTTTTCTCTTGGAGGGCCCTAAGTTGGTGTGGCCTAGCAACTGCTTGAAAATCCTTCCAATTGCTGTTTGTTTTTTTTTTTTTTTTTTCTTCTGACAGAGCTAGATTTGTCCTACCCTTTAGGATTCCTGAGGCAAGTGGGCAGATCGCAAATCCTCACCTTGAGCCCATAAAAAGTTTAATGTCATCTCAAGATGTGACCACAGTATGGCACCCAGAACTCTCAGACACTCTCCTGCAGCCTGAATCTTCATGAGTAGTACTGGTATGATCTTGGAATGTGTTTGAAAGGCTCAGAAAGTGCAGAGAGACACACAGCCCTGACTCTGGAATTTAGGCCCTCAGTCCAGCCCTGGTGTTCTCACATCTTAGAACTGAAACAATTCCTGCAAGTAGGGGCCTGAAAACACACTCCTCATGTCCTTTCCTTTCTCAAAGGAAGATATCTTTCCTAGTGTTCTGCATGCTGAGAGTCACACACTGCTTGAAAGCACTTGCTTTGAGGTCATCTTTCAGGAGCAATGTCCCCTGAGGCTATGAACCATGGTAGGGATCCCACACTCAGATGGATAATCAAAGCAACATCCAAATGTCTGTTCCATCACGTTTTCTTTGTAGGAGAGATCTAGTGAGGTCTGTCTGGAACATTCTTGGATCCTGCAGGGACACAAACTGTGTGTCAACCTGGATACTGTACCTAAGGGGCAAAATTTGCGTTTTTCTTTCTGGGGGCCCTAAAGCAGTGTGGCCTAGCAATTGCTTGAAAATACATCCAGTTGCTGATGTCTTACTTCTGACAGAGTTATCTTTCCTCCACCCTTTGGTAATTCTGAAGCAAGCAGGCAGATCACAACACCTCGTCATGGGCACATTAGCAGGAAATGTCACGTCGATGCAGTGACCACACAATGGTGCCCAACACTCTCAGACACACTCCCGTGGCCTGCTTCCTCTTGAGCAGTACCGGTATGATCAAGAAATGTGTTTGCAAGTCTCGGAAAGTGCAGGGAGTCACACAAACCTGACTCTGGAATTTAGGCCTTTGGAGCAGGCCTGGAAGTTTCACATCTTTTAAGTGAAACAGTTCCTGCAAGATAGAGGCCTGAAAACATACTCTCTCTGAATGCATTTCCATCCTTGAAGGAAGATAGCTTTACCAGCCTCCTGTGTGCTGAGTCACACACTGTTTGAAAGCGCCTGCTTGGATGCCATTTTTCAGTGGCAAGGTCCTATGACTCCGTGACCATCAGGAGGATTCCCACATTCACAGGTAAATTCAAAGTAGCATATAGACACCTATTCTATCATGTTTTCTTTTTAGGACAGATCTAGTGAACCTATGTCTGTCTGGAACATTCTTGGATTCCGGGGAGACACACCCTGTGTGTCAACCTGGATACCAGGCCTAGGGGGCAAAATTCACATTTGTCTTTCGGGGGGCACAAAAGCGGTGTGGCCTAGCAACTGCTTGAAAATCCATCCAATTGCTGTTTTCTTACTTCTGAAAGAACTGCTTTGCTCCACCCTTTGGGATTTCTGAAGCAACCTGGTGACTAGCAACTCCTCACCTTGATCCCATAAGAAGTTTAATGTGACTTCGATGAGGTGACAACAGTATGCCACCCAGCACTCTCAGACACATTCCGCAGCCTAAATCTTTGTGGGCAGTACCGGTATGAACAAGGAATGTGTTTGGAAGGACAGAAAGTGAAGGGAGACATATATGACCCTGATTCTGGATTTTAGGACCTCGGTGCCGGCCTGGTGGTCTTACGTCTTAGAATTGAAACAGTTCCTGCAAGTAGAGGTCTGAAAACACACTCAGTCTGGATGCCTTTCCTTCCTCAAGGGAAGATATCTTTCCCAGCATCCTGCGGGCTGAGAGTCACACACAGGTTCAAAACACTGGCTTGAAGGTCATTTTTCAGGAGCAAAGTCCCCAGAGCCCGTGACCGTAGGGACAGGTCCCACACTCACAGGCAGAGTCAAAGCAACATCCAAACATTTGTTCCATCACATTTCCTCTGTTGGAGAGGTCTAGTGGACCTAGGTCTGTCTGGAGCATTCTTGGGTCCTGTGGTGATACTCCCTGTGTGTGAACCTGAATACCGGAACTAGAGGGAAAATATCAAATTTTACTCTGGGGACCAAGCACAATACAGCCTAGCAACTGCTTGAAAACCCATCCAGTTGCTGTTTTCTTACTTCTGACAGAGCTAGCTTTGCTCCACCCTATGCGATTTCTGAAGCAAGTGGGTGGCTCTCACCTCCTCACCTCAGGCCCATTCGCCGTAGAATATCACCTCAATGAGGTGACCGCAGTGTGGCACCCAGCACTCTCAGACATACTCCCGCACCTGCTTCCTCATGGGAAGTACCGGTATGACCTAGGAATGTCTTTGCAAGGATCAGAAAGTGCAGGGAGACACAGGGCCCTGACTCTGGAATTTAGTTGTCATATGGGGCTTCCTCTTTTGTTCTGGTAGAGGTCTCCTCTCGAATTGTGGTGGCGTATGCTCCCCTTGGGAATCCTGTGGAGTTGCATCAGGGGAATTTGGCCGCCTCCTGAGTTGCAGTGGGGAACTATGTGTTCCTCTCGAGTTGTGACAGGAGACTCGGCATTCCTCTCGAGTTGTGATGGGAAACTTGCTATTCATCTAATGTTGCTGTAGGGGAATCGGGCCTTATCTAGAGTGGAGGCAGGTAACTCAGGGTTCCTCTTGTGTTGTGGTGGGAAATTCTGTGTTCCTCTTGAGGTGCGATGGGGATCTAGGCTTTCCTCTTGAGTTGCAACAGGTTAGTCCAGTCCCCTCTCTAGTTGAGTTGGGAACTCAGGTATCCTCTAGAGTTGCCACAGGGCAGGCAAACCTCCTCTTGAGTTGATGTGGGGAACTTGTGTTTCTTCTCGCGTTATCACAGAGGAGTCAGGCTTCCCCCCAACTTGCAGGTGGGAACTTGGCCTACCTCTTGAGTTGCAGCAGGGGAGTCTGGCCCCTTCTCAAGTTGCAGCAGGGAACTCGGGGTTCCTCTCGAGTGGTGGTGGGAAATCAGTCTTCCACTCACGTTGAGATGGGGATCTCGGGCTTTACCATGAGTTACAACAATGGAGAAGGGCCTCCTCTCAAACTGCGAGATTGAATTCCATATTCCTCCCGAGTTGCAACAGGAGAGTCTGGCCTCCACTGGAGTTGCAGTGGGAAACTTGGGGTTCCTCTCTAGTTGTGGTGGGAAACTCAGGGTTCTCTTCGAATTTCAAGAGGGGACTCAGAGCTCCTCTTGAATTTCAGTGGAATCTCAGTATTCCCTTCGAGTTGTAGGACAGGACTCAGGGTTTGACTCTAGACGTGGTGGGGAACTCAGGGTTCCTCTTGAGGTGGGAAACTTGAGGTTCCTCTCGAGTTGCAAGGGGTCCTCTGGGTTCCTCTAGAGTGACCTCAGGTGAATTGGGCCTCATATAGAGTAGAGAAGGGAAACTTGGTCTTCCTCTCAAGAGGCGACAGGGATCTCGGGTTTCCTCTACAGTTGCAAGAGGGGAGTCAGGCCTCTTCTCGGGTTGAGGCAGAGAACGTGGTGTTCTTCTTGAGTTGCAGAGGGAAAGTTGCTGTTCCTCTCCAGTTGCAACAGGGAACTCAGGTTTCCTCTCGAGTTGCCCCAGGGGAGTAGGGTCTTCTCTGAAGTTGCAGGTGGGAACTCGGGGCTCCTCTGGCATTGCAACAGGGCAGTCAGGCCTCCTCTCAAGCTGTGGCGGGAACCTCGGGCTTCCTCTCAAGAGGCAATGGGGATCTAGTGGATCCTCTCAAGTTGCAACAGGGGTGTCGGGCCTTGTCTTGAGTTTTCTTGGGACGACTCATCTCTAGCAGAGATGTGCATAGTAGCTCCTGTCTTGTTGCAATGTCTGGAGGCTACTTACTAGTTTTGGCATGTGATTTCTCTAACGCTATGGTAGGATTCAACACTGTAGTTGTGGGGTGTTTGTTTCTCTCTAGTGGTGGTATGCAATCTCCTTTCTACTTGTCATGTGAGGTTCATCTCTAAAGCAGCAGAGGGGCTCTTCTTAATGTTTGATGTCTGGTGGGCTCCTCTGGAGTTGAGGTGGAGGGCTACTCTCGAAGGGCAGGGCCGCATCCTCTCTGGTTGGGGTATGAGTGGCTTTATGGGGGAGGTCCTTTCTACTTTTGGCACTAGCAGTTCCTCACTAAAATTTGTGGTATTGCTTCTCTCTAGTAATGAGGGACTCCACTCGACTTACTGCAGGGAGACTGTCTCTGTGTGTGGCAGAAGGGCTCCTCTCTAGTGATATCCTAGGGGCCTCCACTCTAGTTGTGCCTGGGGAATCCGTTTCAGTTTTGGCTGGCATGCCACTCTGTCATTTTGGCCAGTGGTGCCTTTTCTTCTTACAGCCTAGGGCTCCTGTCAGATTGCAGCGGTGAGCTCAGGGTGCCTCTTAACTTGCAGCAGGTAACAGGGTTTCTTTAGAGTTGTTATGGAGCCTCCTCTCAAGCTGTAATTGGGCAGACCCTCTGTAGTGGCGATCTGCAGGTTGCCCCTGTCTAGTTGCAATGTGCAGGAGGCTACTCTCTAGTTGCAGCATGGGGCTCCACTCTAATTGCAGTGAGGGTCCACTCTTTATTTTTCGTGCGTTGGCTCCCCTCTAGTTGTCATTTGCAGACTCCTCTCTAGCTGTGGCAATGGTGCTCCTCTTTACTTGTGGTAGATCGGTTCCTCTCCAGTTGGGTTAGGTTGCTCTTCTCAAATTGTGATGGTGTGTCTGGTTGTGATGAGAAGGGGTGCTTTTTCTAGTGGTGATGTGCAGGAGGACACTCTCTAGTTGTGGAATGGGGGCCTCCTCTTTAGTTGTGGTATGGGGTTTCTTCTTTTGTTGTGGTAGAGTTCTCTCAGATTGTGCTAGGGGAGTCTCCTCTTGGGAATCCTCTTTAGTTGCATCAGAGGGCTTGTGGCTCACCTCTTGTTTCAGTGGGGAACTTGGAGTTCTCGAATTGCAGCGGGAAATCTGGTCTTCCTCTCTAATTAAAACAGGGGAGTCAGGCCTCCTCTCCAGTTGCATTGGGAAACTTGGGGGTCCTCTTGAGATGCTACAGGGGAATCGTGTCTCATTTGGTGTTGCAGCGTGGAACTCGGTGTTTCATGATGTGGCAGAAAACACAGACTTTCTTTCAAGCTGTGGTGGGAACCTCTGGGTTCCTCTTGAGTTGCAACAGGGAAGTCAGGATTCATCTCATGTTGCTGCAGGGGAATCAAGCCTCATCCAAACGGAGGTGGGAAAATCGGGGTTATTCTTGAGCTGTGGCGGGAAACTCAGAGTTTCTCTGCTGTTGCGACGGGGACCTAGGTGTTCCTCTCAAGTTGCAACAGGGTCGTCAGGCCTCCTCTCAAGTTGAGGTAGGGAACTTGGGTTTCCTCTCTGTTTGCCACAGGGGAGTTGGGCCTCCTTCTAGTTGCAGGGAGTAAATTGAGGTTCCTCTCGAGTAGCAGCAGGGGAATCGGGCCTCCTCTCAAGTTGCAGCAGGGAAGTCAAAGTTCCTCTAGAGTTGGGGCAGGAAACTGGGACCCTCTCAAGTTGCCACAGGGATATCTGTCTTTCTCTCAATTTGCAACAGGAGAGTCAGGCCTCCTCTCTAGTTGCGGACGGAAACTTGGCTTTCCTCTCAAGAGGTGACAGGTATCTTGGGTCTCTGACTGACTTGCAACAGATGAGTTGAGCCTCCTCTCAAGTTTCGAGGGGGACCTTGATGTTTCTCTTGAGTGGCTGCAGGGGGATCGGGCCTCATCTCGAAATGAGGTGGAGACACCGTGTTTTTCTCAAATTGGGGCGGGAAGCTCAGGATTCCTCTCGAGTTGCGACTTGGAACTCGGGATTCATCTCATGTTGCTCGAGGGGAATCAGGCCTCATCTAGAGTTAAGGAGGGAAACTCAGGGTTCTTTTCGTGTTGCGACGGGAAGCTTAGTGTGTCTCTCAAGTTGCGATGGGGATCTAGGGTTTCCTCTCGAGTTGCAACAGAGTAGTTGGGCCTCTTATTGATTTGAGTTGGGGAACTTGGGTTTCCTCTCGATTTGCAACAGGGGAGTCGGGCCTCCTCTCAAGATACAGGTGGGAACTCGGGGTTCCTCTCGAGTTGCAGCAGGTAAGTCGGGCTTCCTCTTGAGTTGCAGTGGGGAACTTAGGATTCTTCTCGAGTTGTGGCTGGAAACTCGGGCTTCCACACTAGTTGCCATGGGGATTTCAGGGTTCCTCTCGAGTTGGGGTGGTACCCAGTGTTCTTCTGGACTTGTGGTGGGGCCTCCTCTTGAGTTGTCTTGGGGCGACTCGTCTCTAGCAGGGATGTGCAGGGTGTCTCCTGTCTTGTTGCAATGTTGCGAGGCTACTCACTCCTTTGGGCAAGGGGCTTCTCTATCTTTTGGTCGGATTCAACTCTGTAGTTGTGGTGGGTTCGATTCTCTCTAGTGGTGGTGTGCAATCTAGTCTGTCCTTGTGATGTGAGGTTCATCTCTGTTAGCAGCAGAGCATCTTCTCTCTATGTGTGATGTCTAGTGGGGTCCTCTCAAGTTGTGGTGGAGAATTCTTCTCGAAGTGCAGGGTGTTGGAGATTACGAGTGAAATGACATAAAACAAGACACACACAAAAGACAGACACACACTCCGGCCGGAGGAACAGAACTGGGCAAAAAACCAATTGCCGTTTATTACAAAAGCCCCCTAGGCAGAATTCCAGACTGCATGAATAAGCCTTTTCAGCACAGCACAGGTGCATACATGTTATCGTATAGCAAAGGGGAGTGAAATCCCTGTCTACTGCAGAGTCTGCCCAAAGCCCTCATCTCCTTCTTATCTCAAGAAGGAAATGCTCCCTTGTTTGCAAGGGACCATTAAACTCAAGGCTGTGTCCAGACTCTTTGGCAGAACGCCTCGTTTGCAAGAATGCTCAGCCCGAGCAGAGAGACCCGTTTGCAGGCACATCTCTGCTACCCTATTAACCCTTCACAGGGCTGTGTCCTCTCAGGTTGGGGTGTGGGTGGTTCTATGGCAGAGGTCCTCTCTACTTTTGGCGCTAAGAGTTCCTCACTAATATCAGAGGGATTGCTTCTCTCTAGTTGTGAGGGCCTCCACATGACTTACTTCAGGGAGCTCGTCTCTATTTGTGGGTGAAGGGCTTTTCTCTAGGTGTAATATCTTGGGGGCCTCCACTTTCACTGTGCCTGGGGAATCCATTTCAGTTTTGGCTGAAGAACCTCTCTGTCATTTTGTCCACTGAAGCCTAGTGCTCCTGTCAAATTGTAGTGGCAAACTCATGGTGCCTCTTGAGTTGCAGCAGGTGAGTTGGGGTTTCTTTAGAACTGTTGTGGAGCCTCCTCTCTAGCTGCAGTGGGGAAGATCCTCTATAGTAGCGACCTGCAGGCTGACCCTGTCTTGTTGCAATGTGCGAGAGGCTTCTCTCTAGTTGCAGCATGGGGCTCCACTCTAATTGCACTGAGGGACCACTCTTTATTTGCTGTAGGTGTGCTCCCAGCTAGTTGTCCTTTGCAGACTCCTCTCTAGATGTGGTAGTGGGGCTCCACTTTACTTGTGCTCATGGCCTCCTCTTTAGTTGTGGTAGATTGCTCTTCTCAAATTGTGATGGGCATGATGCCTCTCTGGTTTTGATGAGAATGCACACTTTTCCTAGCTGTGACATGCAGGAGAATACTCTCCAGTTGTGGAAAGCAGGGCCTCCTCTTTAGTTATGGTATGGGACTTCCACTCTTGTTGTGGTAGAGTTCTCTCGAATTGTTGTGA
This sequence comes from Capra hircus, assembly GCF_001704415.2. Classification (NCBI taxonomy): domain Eukaryota; kingdom Metazoa; phylum Chordata; class Mammalia; order Artiodactyla; family Bovidae; genus Capra; species Capra hircus. The sequence goes on from NC_030808.1 coordinate 146,736,351, forward strand.
GGTATGCATTGGAGAAGGAAATGGCAACCCACTTCAGTGTTCTTGCCTGGAGAATCCCAGGGATGGGGGAGCCTGGTGGGCTGCCGTCTAGGGGGATCACACAGAGTCAGACATGACTGAAGCGACTTAGCAGCAGCAGCAGCATGCTTCTCCTGGGAATCCTTTGGAATTGCATCAGGGGGCTTGGGGCTCTTCTTGACTTTCAACGGGGTTCCTCTCGAATCACTGCATGTGAATCAGACCTCATCCCTAGTTGAGGCAGGGAACCTGGGGGTGCTTCTAGAGTTTTGGTGGGGAACTCATGGTTCATCTCAAGTTGCGACAGGGATCTTGGTGTTCCTCTCTAGTTGTAACAGGGGAGTCAGGCCTTCTCTCAAGTTGTGATGGGTAACTCGGGCTTCCTCTCAGGAGATGAGGATCTTGGGTTCCCTCTCGAGTTGCGACAGGGGAATCGGCCTTCCTTTCATGTTGTGAGTGGGACCTTGGGGCTCCTCTCAACTGGCTGCAGGGGAAACAGGCATCATCTTGAGTTGAGGCAGAGAACTCCGTGTTTCTCTCAAGTTGCAGCAGGGAACTTGGGGTTCCTCTCGAGTTGTGACAGGGAACTCAGGATACCTCTCAATTTTCTGCAGGCAAATTGCACCTCATGTATAGTTGAGACAGGGATTTAGGGTTTCCTCTTGAGTTTCCACAGGGGAGTCGGGCCTCCTCTTGAGTTGCAGGTGGGAACTCATAGTTCCTCTTGAGTTGCAGCGGGAAACACAGAATTTCTCTTGATTTGCGGCAGGGGACTCAAAGCTCCTATTGAATTGCAGCAGAAACTCAGTGTTCTCCTCGAGATGCAGTGTGGGACTCAGGGTTACACTCGAGCCATAGTGGGAAACTTGGGGTTCCTGTAGAGTTGTGACAGGGAACTCAAGGGTCCTCTCAAGTCGCTGCATGCAAATAGGGCCTCATCTCGAGTTGAGGCAGGAAACCTGGGTTTATTCTAAAGTTGCAGTGGGAAACTTGGGGCTCCTCTCGAGTTGCACCAGTAATCTCAGTGTTCCTCTTGAGTTGCTACAGGGTAGTAGGGCCTCCTCTGATGGTGCGAGGGGGAACTTGGAGTGCTTCTCAAGTTACAGCTGATGAGTTATATCTCCTCCCGACTTGCAGCAGGCAACTCAGGGTTCCTCTCGAGTTATGACAGGGATTACGGGGTTCCTCTCGAGTTGAAAGAGGTGAGTCAGGCCTTCTATCATGTAGTGGCAGGGGTTCCTCTCGAATGCATTGGGGATATTGGGGTTCCTCTTGAGTTGAAACAAGGGAATTGGGCCTCCTCTAGAGTTGTGAGGGGGAACTCGGGGGTCCTCCCAAGACACTACAGGGGAATTGGGCCTCTTCTCGAGTTGCAGCATGAAACTCGGGGTTTCTCTCATGATGCAGCAGGAAACGGGTCTCTTTCAAGATGCGATGGGAAACCTAGTGTTCCTCTTGAATTGCGATGGGTAACTCAGAGTTCCTCTTGAGTTGTGATGGGGAACTCTGGATTCATCTCATGTTGCTGCAGGGGAATCAGGCCATTCTAGAATGGAGGCAGGAAAATCGAGATTTTCTCTAGTTGTGTTGGGAAAATCAGTGTTCCTCTTGAGTTGCGACAGGGGTCTAGGTATTCCTCTCAAGTTGCAACAGGGTTGTCAGGCCTCCTCTTGAGTTGAGATAGGGAATTCGGGTTTCCTCTGGAGTTGCCAAAGGGGAGTTGGGCCTCCTTTGAGTCGAAGAGGGTAAATCGGGTCCCTCTAGAGTTGTGGTGGGAAACTCGGTGTTCCTGTCAAGTTTAGGTGGGAAACTCAGGTTTCCTCTCGAGTTGCAACAGGGGAGGAGGGCTTCCTCTGATGTTCCAAGGGGGAACTTGGGGTTCCTCTCGATTTGCAACAGGGAAGCTGGGCCACCTCTCTAGTTTCAGCAGGCAACTTGTGGTTCCTCTAGAGTACCAACGGGAATCTCAATGTTCCTCTTGAGTTGCAACAGGGGAGTCAGTCCTCCTCTCAAGTTGAGGTGGGGAACTCGGATTTCCTCCTTGGTTTCAACAGGGGAGTCAAGCCTCCTCTCGAGTTGGGAGGTTACACTCTGAGTTCCTGTCGAGTTGCAACAGGAGAGTCAGGCCTCAGCTCGAGTTGCAGTGGGGAACTTGGGGTTCTTCTTGAGTTGAGATGTGGAACTCCCAGTTCTTCTCGAGTTGTGGCAGGAAAGTCGGGGTTCCTCTCAATTTGCAATGGGAACTCAGGATACATCTCAAATCTCTGTAGGCAAAATGGGCCTCATCTAGAGTTGAGATGGGATATCCAGGGATTGCTCTTGAGCTGCAACAGGGGAGTTAGGACTCCTCTCTAGTTGAGGTGGGGAACTTGTGTTTCCTGTCGGGTAGCAACAGGGGAGTCAGGCCTCCTCTCTAGTTGTAGGTGGGAACTTGGGGTTCACCTTGAGTTGCAGTGGGAAACACAGGAATACTTTTGATTTGCAGCAGGGGACTCAGAGTTCTTATCAAGGTGCAGCAGGAATTCAGTGTTCCCCTCAAGTTGCAGCTTGAGATTCAGGGTTATACCCGAGGCGTGGCAGGAACCTTGGGGTTCCTGTCGAGTTGTGATGGGGAGCTCAAGGTTCCTCTTGAGTCACTGCATGTGAATTGGGGCTAATCTTGAGTTGAGACAGGGAACCTGGGTTTATTCTAAAGTTGCAGTGCAAAACTCGGGTTTCATCTCGAGTTGTGCCGGAGATCTCAGTATTCCTCTTGAGTTGCCACAGAGTATCAGGGCGTCCTCTGATGGTGCTAGGGGGAACTTGGAGTGCCTCTCGAGTTGCAGCTGGTGAGTTGTATCTCCTCTCAACTTGCAGCAGGCAACTCGGAGTTCTCTTGTTGCGGCGGGAAACTTGATGTTCCTCTCGAGTTTTGATGGGGATCTCAGGATTCCTCTTGAGTTGCAACAGGTGAATCAGGCCTTCTCTTGAGTGGCGGGGGAGACTCGGGGCTCCTCTCTAACTGTGATGGGAATCTCAGGATTCCTCTCGAGTTGCAACAGGGGAGTCAGACTTCCTCTTGAGTTGTGAAGGGGAAGTTGGGGGTCTTCTCAAGACAATACAGGGGAATGGAACCTCAACTCGAGTTACAATGGGGAACTTGGTGTTTCTCTTGAGATGCAGTAGAAAACTTAAGGTTTCTTGCAAGTTGTGGTGGAAAACTCAGGGTTCCTCTTGAGTTGTGAAGGGAAACTTGGGTTTCCTCTTGAGTTGCAATGGGGAACTCAGGATTCATCTCATGTCGCTGCAAGGGAATCAGGCCTCATCTAGAATGGAGGTGAGAAAATCGGGGTTATTCTTGAGTAGCGGCGGGAAACTTGGTGTTCCTCTCAAGTAGCAATGGGGATCTAGGTGTTCCTCTCGAGTTGCAACAGGGTAGTCAGGCCTCCTATCGAGTTGAGGTGAGAAACTAGGGTTTCCTCTCAATTTGCATCGGGGGAGTTGATCCTTCTCTCAACTTGCAGGTGGGAACTCAGGGCCCCTCTTGAGTTGCAGCAGGGAAGTTGGGTGTCTCTCGAGTTGCATCAGGGAACTCTGGCTCCTCTCGAGTTGCAGCCAGGAACTCGGGCTTCCACGCTAGTTGCTATGGGGATCTCGGGTTTCCACTCAAGTTGGGGTGGTACTCAGGGTTCTTCTCGACTTGCAGTGGGGCCTCCTCTCATGTTGCCTTGGGGCAACTCATCTCTAGCAGGGATGTTCAGGGTGGCTCCTGTCTTGTTGCAATGTTGCGAGGCTACTCACTTTTTTGGGCATGGGACTTCTCAATCTTCATGGTTGGATTCAACACTGTAGTTATGGTGGGTTAGATTCTCTAGTGGTGGTGTGAAACCTCCTCTCTCCTTGTGGTGTGAGGCTCGTCTCTGTTAGCAGCAGAGCATCTCCTCTCTATGTGTGATATCCAGCAGGCTCCAATTGAGTTGTGGTGGAGGGCTCTTCTCAAGGTGTGGGGCTGTGTCCTCTCAGCTTGGGGTGTGTGTGGTTCTATGGCAGAGGTCCTCTCTACTTTTGGCTCTAGGAGTTCCTCAATAATATCAGAGGGATTGCTTCTCCCTAGTTGTGAGGGACTCCACTCGACTTACTTCAGGGAGCTTGTCTGTATTTGTGGCAGAAGGGCTTCTCATTAGGTGTGATATCCTGGCAACTCCACTGTAGTTGTGCCTGGGGAATCCACTTTGGTTTTGGCCGGGGAGCCTCTCCATCATTTTGTCCATTGGCATCTTCTCTTGTTACAGCCTAGGGTTCCTGTCAAATTGCAGCGGTGAACTCTAGAGTTGCCACAGGTGACTCAGGGTTTCTTTAGAGTTGTTATGGAGCCTCCACTTGAGCCTCAATGGGGCAGACCCTCTATAGTGGTGATCTTCAGGCTGCCCTTGTTTAGTTGCAACGTGCAGGAGGCTACTCTCTAGTTGCAACATGGGACTCCACTCTAATTGCAGTGAGGGTCCACTATTTATTTGTCATGGGTTGGCTCCCCTCTAGTTGTCATTTGCAGACTCCTTTCTAGCTGTGACAATGGGGCTCCTGTTTACTTGTGGTAGATGGGTTCCTCTTTAGTTGGGTTAGAGTGTTCTACTCAAATTGTGATGAGGGTGACTTTTCTCTGATTGTGATGAGAAGGGGGCACTTTTTCTACTTGTGATGAGCTGAAGCACACTCGCTAGTTGTGGAAATGGGGTCCTTTTTAGTTGTGGTATGGGGCTTCCTCTTTTGTTGTGGTAGCGTTCTCCTTTCAAGTGTGGTGAGCGTGTCTCCTCCTGGGAATCCTCTGGAGTTGCACCAGAGGGCTTGTAGCTTTTCACTAGTTTCCGCTGGGAACTCAGGGTTCATCTTGATTTGCAGCGGGAACCTCGGTGTTCCTCTTGAGTTGCAATGGGGATCTAGGGTTTCCTCTCCAGTGGTAATACAGTTGTCAAGTCTCCTGCTTAGTTGTGGTATGAGGCTTCCTCTCTTGTTGCGGTAGTGGGCTCTTCTCCAATTGGGGTGGGGTAGGCTCCTCTTGAGAATGCTCTGCAGTTGCATGAGGGTCTTGGGGCTCGTGTCGAGTTGAGATGGAGGACTCTGGGAAATTCTCAAGCTGCAATAGGTGATACAGGCCTCCTCTTGAGGCGCGAGGGGGAAGTCGGGATTCTTCTCAAGTTGAAGCAGTGGAATCAGCGCTCATCTCGAGATGAGGTAGGAAACATGGGTTCTTCATGAGTTGTGGTGGGGAACTCAGGGTCCGTCTTGAGTTGCGATGGGAACCTTGGGGGAACCTCTTGAGTTGCCAGAATGGAGTCAATCCTCGTTTTGAGTTGAGGGGAACTTGGGATTGATCTTGGGTCGCTGTAGGGGAATTGGGCCTCATCTCAAGTTGAGGTGGGAAACTCGGGGTTCCTCTCGAGTTGCGATGGGGATCTCAGGGAAACAATCGGGTTGCCTCAGGGGAATCAGGCCTCCTTTTGAGTTGTGAGGGGAACCTCAGGATTCCTCTCGAGTCATCCTGAGTTCAGGTGGGGAACTTGGGGTTCCTCTCCAGTTGTGACAGGGGAGTCAGGCCTTATCTCATGTTGAGGCATGGAACTCCGCTTTCCTCTCCAGCTGTGAAAGGGATGTCAGAGCTCCTATCGAATTGAGGCAGGGAACTCGGGAATTTCCTAAAGTTGCAACAGGGGAGTCAGACCTCCCTTCATGTTGTGAGGGGAAACTCGAGGTTCCATTCAAGTTGCTGCAGGGGAATCAGGCCATATCTCAAGTTGAGGGAGAACTTGGGGTCCTTCCGACTTGTGGTGGGAAACATGGGGTTCCTCTCAAGTTGTGATGGAAATCAGGGGATACCTCTTGAGTGGAAACAAGGGAGTCAGCCCTCCTCTTAAGTTGCATCAGAAACTCAGGGTTCTTCTCTATCTGTTGCTGGAAACTTGGGGTTTCCTCGAGAGTTGCCACAGGGGACTGAGAGCTCCTCTTGAAGTGCAGCGAGAAATCAGTGTTCCTCTGGATTTGTAACATGGGATGCAGGATTGCACTGGAATTGTGGCATGGAAGCTGGGGTTCTCCTTGAGCTCTGTTGGGACTCAGAGTTCCTGGCCACTTGCGGTGGGGCCTCCTGTCAACTTATCTTGGGGTAACTCGTCTCTAGCAGAGATGTGCAGGGTCGCTCGTGTCTTGTTGCAATGACGGCTGGCTGCTCACTAGTTTTGGCAAGGAACTACTCTATCATTGTGGTCAGGGTCCATTCTGTAGTTGCGGGGCATTCAAGTCTCTCTAGTCGTGGAGGGCAAGCTCCTCTCTCCTTGTGGTGTGAGGTTCGTCTGTATTAGCAGAATAGGGGCTTCTCTCTGCATGTGATGTGCAGTGGGCTCCTCTCAAGTTGTGGTGGAGGGCTCCTCTTGAGGGGCGAGGCTGTGTCCTTTCTGGTTGGGGTGTATGTGTCTCTACGGGGGAGGTCCTCTCTGCTTTTGGCGCTATGAGTTCCTCACTTCTATTCGTGGGATTGCTGCTGTCTAGTTGTGAGGGCCTCCACTCGACTTTCTTCAGGGAGCTCTTCTCCACTGGAGGCAGAAGACCCTCTCTCTAGGTGTGATATCCTGGGGGACACCTCTTAAGTTGTGCCTGGGGAATCCGCTTCAGTGTTGGCCGGAGAGCCCCTCCGTCATTTGGTGCAGTGGCCCCTTTGCTTGTGCCAGCCTAGGGACCCTGTGAAATTGCAGTGGGGAAATTTGGATGCCTCTTGAGTTGCAGCATATGACTCAGGTTTCCTTTCAAGTTGTGGTGGAGACTCCTGTTGAGCTACAGTGGGGCAGCTCCTCTCTAGCAGCAATGTGCAGACTGGCCCCTCTCTAAGTGCAATGTGTGGGAGGCTACTCTCTAGATGTAACTTGGGGTCCACTCTCATTGCAGTGGGTGTCCACTCTTTATTTGCTGTGGGTTGTCTTGTCTCTAGTTGTCGTTTGCAGCCATCTCTCTCGTTGTGGCAGGGGAACTCCTCTTTAACTGTGCTAGTTGGGATCCTCTCTAGATGCTCTTCTCAAATTGGGAGGTGGGTGACTCTTCTATGTTTGTAATGAAAAGGGGTGCTTTTTCTAGTTGCAAAGTACAGGAAGCTCCTGGCTATTTGTGGCAGAGCAGGCCTCCTGCTTAGTTGCAGTATGAGACTTCCTCTCTGGTTGCGGTAGTGGGCTCTTCTCCACCTGGGGTGGGGTAGGCGCCTTTTGGGAATTTTCTGCAGTTGCATCAGAATCTTGGGGCTTGTGTCGAGTTGGTACGAGGAACTCGGGGTTCCTCTTGAGTCACTGCAGGGGAATCGGGCACATCTCGAATTGAGGCGGGGAACTCGGGGTTCTTCTCGAGTTTTGGCGGGAAACGTGGCGATCCTCTCCAGTTGCAATAGGTGAGACAGGCCTCCTTTTGAGGTGTGAGGGGAAAGTCATGATTCCTCTCGAGTCAAAGCAGAGGAATCGGCTATCATCTCAAGATGAGGTGTGGAACACGGGGCTCTTTTAAGTTGCTGCGGGAAACTCAGGGTTCCTCTCTAGTTGCAACGGGTATTTCGGAGAACCTCTGGAGTTGCATATAGGGAGTCAAGCCTCCTTTCGAGTCGTTAGGAGTAATGCAGGATTGCTTCCGAGTCACTTCAGGTGAATTGGGCCGTATCTCAATTTGAGGGGAAACTTGGTGTCCTTTAGAATTGGGGCAGGAACCTCGGAGTGCCTCTCGAGTTGCAATAGGTGAGACAGGCCTCCTCTTGAGGTGCAAGGGGAAAGTCGGGATTCCTTTCGTGTTGAGGCAGAGTAATTGGACCTTACCTGGAGATGAGGTAGGGAACACGGGGCTCTTCTCAAGTTGCGGTGGGAAACTCAGGGTTCCTCTCAAGTTGTGACAGGTATCTTGGGGAACCTCTGGAGTTGCATAAAGGGAGTCTAGCCTCCTTTCGAGTTGCGAGGTGGAACAAGGGATTACTCACGAGTCACTGCAGGGGAATTGGGCCTCATGTTGCTCTGAGGGGGGAAATCTCGTGGTTTTTCTCAAGTTGCAGCAGGAAGCTTGAGGTTCCTCTAGAGTTGGGACGGGGACCCCAAGGAACCTCTCGTGTTGCCTCAGGGACATCAGGTCTCCTTTGGAGTTGTGAGGGGGCACCTCCGGATTCCTCTCAAGTCACTGCAGGGGAATAGGACCTCATCTCGTGTTGAGGAAGGAAACTTGGGGTTCCTCTCCAGTTGCGACGGGTATCTTGGGAAACCTCTGGAGTTGCATAAAAGGAGTCAAGCCTCCTTTTGGGTTGTGAGAGGGAACACGGGACTGCTCTCAAGTCACTGCAGGTGAATCGGGCCTCATCTCGTGTTGAGGGGGAATCTCATGGGTTTTCTAGAGTTGTGACAGGAAGCTCATGGTTCCTCTTGAGTTGTGACAGACGCCTCAGGGAACCTGTCGTGTTGCCTCAGGGAAGTCAGGCCTCCTTTCCAATTGCAAGGGTCACCTCAGGATTCCTCTCCAGTCGCTACAGGGGAATAGGGCCTCATCTCGTGTTGAGGCCGAGAACTCGGGGTTCCTCTCCATTTGCGACAGGGATCTTGGGGTTCCTATCGAGTTTCAACAGGGGAGTCAGGCCTCATCTCTTGTTGAGGCATGGAATTCCACTTTCCTCTCGAGTTGTAAAAGGTGCCAGGCCTCCTGTTGAGTTGAGGTGGGGAACTTGGGCTTTTTCTAGTGGTGGAACAGGGGAGTCAGAGCTCCCTTCATGTTGTGAGGGGAGACTCGGGGTTCCATTCGAGTCACTGCAGGGGAATCAGGTCTTATCTCAAGTTGAGGGGGAACTCGGTGTTCTTTTGACTTGCAGCAGGAATCTGAGGTTCCTCAGCAGTTGGAAAGATGAGAAAGGTCTCCTCTTGAGGTGTGAGGGGACAGTCGGGATTCCCCTGAGTTAAAGCAGGGGAATTGGTCCTCAGTTTGAAATGAGGTGGGTAACAGGGGGCTCTTCCTGCATTGTGGGTTTTTTTTCAGGGAACCTCTGGAGTTGCTAAAGGGAGTCAAGGCTCATTCAAATTGTGAGGGTAAACACGGGAGTGCTCTCGAGTTACTGCAGGGGAATCAGGTCTCATCTCGCGTAGAGGGGAGAATCTCACGGTTTTTCTTGAGTCGTAGCGGGAAGCTCAGGTTTCCTCTCCAGTTGCGACAGGAACCTCAGGAAACCTCTCATGTTGCCTCAGGGAAGTCAGGCCTCCTTTTGAGTTGTGAGAGGTGCACCTCAGGATTCCTTTTGAGTTGCTGCAGGGGAATAGGGCCTCATCTCGAGCTGATGCAGGAAACTCGGGGTTCCTCTCCACTTGAGACAGGGATCTCGAGGTTCCTATCCAGTTTCAACAGGGGAATCAGGCCTTGTCTCTTGTTGAGGCATGGAACTCCGCTTTCCTCTCGAGTTGTAAAAGAGGTGTCAGGACTCCTTTTGAGTTGAGGTGGGGAACTCGGCTTTTTGTAGAGGTGCAACAGGGGAGTCAGACCTCCCCTCATGTGAGGGAGAACTCGGGGTTCCATTCGAGTCATGCAGGATAATCAGGCTTTATCTTGAGTTGAGGGGGAACTTGGTGTCTTTTCGGCTTGCATGAGGAAACTGGAGTTCCTCTCGAGTTGCAATAGGTGAGAAAGGCCTCCTCTTGGGGCGCGAGGGGACAGTCGGGATTCCTCTAGAGTCGAAACAGGGGAATCAGCCCTCGTCTCTAAATGAGATGGGGAACACGGGGTACTTTTCGAGTTGCAGCAGGAAACTTGGGGTTCCTCTCGAGTCGCTGAAGTGGAATAGGGCCTCATCTCGAGTTGAGGAGGGAAACTCAGGGTACCTCTCCAGTTGTGACAGGGATCTCAGGGTTCCTATCGAGTTTCAACAGAAGAGTCAGGCCTCGTCTTGTCTTGAGGCATGGAACTCTACTTTCCTCTCGAGTTGTAAAAGGGGTATTAGGCCTCCTGTCAAGTTGAGGCAGGGAACTCGAGCTTTTTCTAGAGGTGCAACAGGGGAGTCAGACTTTGTGTTGTGAGGGGAAACTCGGGGTTCCATTTGAGTCTCTGCAGGGGATTTAGGGCCTTATCTCAAGTAGAGGGGGAACTCTGTGTCCTTTCAACTTGTGGCCAGAATCTCGGTGTTCCTTTCGAGTTGCAATAGGTGAGACAAGCCTTCTTTTGAGGACTGAGGGGAATGTTGGGATTCCTCTTGAGTCAAAGCAGGGGAATCGGCCCTCATCTCGAGATGAAGTATGGAACACGAGGCTCTCTCGAGTTGCGGCGGGAAACTCAGGGTTCCTCTCGAGTTGTGACAGATATCTCGGGTATCCTCTGGAGTTGCATAAAGGAAGACAAGCCTCCTTTCAAGTTGTGAGGCAGAATGTAGGATTGGTCTCGAGTCACTGCAGGGGAATCGGGCCTCATCTCGCGTTGAGGAGCTAATCTTGTGGTTTTTCTCTAGTTGCAACGGGATGCTTGGGGTTCCTCTCGAGTTTCCACGAGGACCTCAGGGAACCTCTCGTGTGGCCTCAGGGAAGTCAGGCCTCCTTTGGAGTTGCAAGGGGTACCTTGGGGTTCCTCTTGAGTCACTACAGGGGAATAGGGCCTCATCTTGAGTTGCAGTGGGAAATTTGGGGTTCCTGTCGAGTTGCGACGGGTATCACAGGGAACCTCTGGTGCTACACAAAGGGAGTCAAGCCTCCTTTCAAGTTGGGAGAGTGAACTCAAGATTGCTCTCAAGGCGCTGCAGGGGAATTGGGCCTCATCTCACATTGATGTGGGAATCTTGTGGTTTTTCTCGAGTTGCAGTGCGAAGCTCGGGGTTCTTCTTGAGTGGCGACAGGGACCTCAGGGAACTTCTCGTGTTGCCTCAGGGAAATCCTGAACTGATACTTGGGGATGCATTTAGGGTTCAGATCTCTTTTCAAGTCTTAGAATCTAAACGGTATTCCTTAGACTCTGGGTGTGAAGCGGAATGAAACCTTCCCTGCTTTCTAAGATTATGGAGGAGGGAGGATCATGCTTTAGGATAGAGCACAATCCCCTTGAAGACGTGGATCAAGGACCCTAATGAACACATTTTGCTGATAACAGGCAGCCAGACCACGAGCAAAGCCTTCCCCTCTACTGGGGACAGATGGCTCGAGCCACTGGTTGGGTGTACAGACAAACTCAGCTAGAAAGTGCTATCAACTGTGCAGGCATCTATTTCTTTAAAGAAAAAATTTGTTTCTGGCAGTAGGTATTAGTTGTTGCTGTCCTCACGGTCCTCTTCTGTTGCTCCACTAGAGGGCAGAAAAGGGACGAGAAGGGACCAACGTCCAGGGGGCCAACTGGGTCGTTTCCTGTCTTATTAGCACTCTCTCTGCCCTGCAGAACGTTAAAGAGAAGAAGACCTGTATGGTACAACTGCAACCACTGGTCTTTGACCTGTAAGCAGCAGATAGTTTTTTCATTTTCTTTGGATAAGTAACCAGGAGTGGAATTGCTGGATCCAATGGTAGTTCTATTTTTAATTTTTTGAGGAACTTTAGTACTGTTTCCACAGGGCTGCTCCATCTTGCATTGCGCTAGGGTTCCCTTTGCTCCGCATCCTCTACAACGCTTGTTTTATTTCTGTCGTTTTGATCATGTGACTTACGGGCTCAGTTGCTCAGTGGTGTTTTTGTCGTTTTGATAATGTGACTTATGGGCTCAGTTGCTCAGTGGTGTCCGACTCTTGGCGACCCCTTGGACTGTAGCCTGCCAGGCTCCTCTGTTCATGGACGTTTCCAGGCAAGAATACTGGAGTGGGTTGCTATTTCCTTCTCCAGGGGATCTTCCTGGCCCAGGGATTGAACCTGTGTCTCTTGAGTCTCATGCAATGACAGGTGGATCCTTTACCACTGTGCCACCTGGGAAGCCCTTTTTGATAACAGCTGTTCTAAAACAGGTGAGAGGCGATATCTCGTGGTGGTTTTGATCTTGTGTGTCTCTGATGAAGGATGTTGAGCATCTTTTCATGTGCCTGTTGGCCATCTATATGCCTTCTTTGGAAAAATGTCTGTTCAAAACCTCTGCTCATTTAAAAATCAGATTGTTGGGGGTTTTGCTGTTAGTTTGTACGTGTTGTTTAACGTGTTTTGGATATTAGTCCCTTATCAGATATATGATTAGCAAATATTTTCTGCCATTCAGTAAATTGTTTCTTTATTTTGGTGATGGTTTCCTTCACTGGGCAGAAGCTATTCAGTTTGATGTAATCTTACTTGTTTATTTTTGCATTTATTGCCTTTTGGTGTCAAGTAGAAAAAAGTTGTCACCAAGACTGCTGTCAAGGAGCTCACTGTATACATTTTCTTCTAGGAGTTTTGTAGTTTCAGGTCTTGCATTCAAGTCTTTAATCCATTATGAATTTTTTTTTTTGTATAATGTAATAGTGGTCTGGTTTCATCCTTTTGTATGTTGCTGTCCAGTTTAAGAAACACCATTTATTGAAGAGACTGTCCTTTCCCCCACTGTATATTCTTGGCTCCTCTGTTGTGAGTTAATTGACTATAAATACATGCCTGGGTTTATTTCTGGGCTCTCTATTTGGTTCCATTGATCTATGTGTCTACTTTTATGCCAATACCATACTATTTGATTACTTTATCTTTGTAATGTAGTTTGAAATCAGGAAGCGTGAGCTTCCAATGTTGATCTTCTTTCTCAAGATTGCTTTGGCTATTCGAAGTCTTTGGGATTTAGTTTTATATTTTGAATATCTTTCATCGAGATGATGACCAGCTGTAATAGTTAACGTGGCTTCTCAAAGTGCCTTAAATCTTTTAGAATGAGATCTGACAGGCATACCTTTACAAAAGGAATTTAATGGCTTTGCCACTTCATCAAACACCTGTAAGGTGTAGAAAATGTCACCAAAATGGACCCTTTCATGCTGTGTATAAGCAAATATAGACAAACAGTGTCAGCTTGCGGAAAGATTAGAGGTTTCTGGGACTGGTGTCTTTTCCTGGGTTAGGCCTGGGGAAGATAAGAGTAACCACCACCACTTCTTAACAGACAGTGGCTTTTTCTAGACAATTCTCTGAGATTCAGGCTTTCACAGAAGGCTGGTGTGGGCATTTTTAGACATGAGGATTCTTCCAGGACTCACATATCCTACCATACAAGTGATTCCTCCTTTCTACCTGAAAACATTAAACAGAAAGCCTCTGATTTCTGCCATCTTTAAGCATTAAAGGGAACACATTCTAAAATCTTGGTCACAAAGCATTGGTCACAAGAATTCTCTCAGTAACCTTTAAGATGTTTCTGATTAACTGACTAGTTTCAGTTAGAACAAAAAATGTGAAATTGCCAGTCCCCTCCCTTTCTGACTCCTATCCAAACAACTTCCATAAGTTGGTCATCGAAACTAATGTGTCTTTAAAGCAATAGACTTTCATCTTTGTAAATAGGTAGTTTCAGACCTTTGACCTCTTTAAAACTTACAGACACTACAAAGAAAAATAGAGAGGGAGTTTTTTTTTTTTTTCAGGAGGCTGCGTGTTTCTAAGTTGTTGTGTGGTGGCCAAGTTCTGTCTGACTCTTGTGACCCCATACAACTGTATGTAGCCTACCAGGCTCCTCTGTCCATGGGATTTCCCAGGCAAGAATACTGGAGTGGGTTGCCATTTCCTCCTCCAGGGGGTCTTTGACCCAAGGGTTGAACTTGTGTCTCCTACATTGGCAGGCGGATTCTTTACCATTGAGCCACTGGGGAAGCCCTTGTTTCTAAACAATTATGCAAAAGAGCTAGAGACTTCTGAACAAATTGAATCTGAATCCTTTTAGAGAAAACCAGAATTTCTTTTTCATGATCGGTTCTGCCTAGCACACGGGGTGACCCTACTCTTCCACTCTTCACACTTCCTCTCTCCTAAGTAGTTTTCAAGTCTTCAGTTGCTACTTTCCTATCACGGGCAAAGTGTGCACACGTCAGCTGCTGATCTCAACTTGACAGGCATCAGTAAAGCCACTGCTGTTTGGGCAACAACTGTATTTCAGTCAGTTCAGTTTGGTTCAGTCATCCCCTTCTCCTCCTGCCTTCAATCTTGCCCAGCATCAGGGTCTTTTTCAATGAGTCGGTTCTTTGCATCAGGTGGTCAAAGGATTGGAGTTTCAGCTTCAGCATCAGTCCTTCCAATGAATATTTAGGACTGATTTCCTTTAGGATGGACTGTATGGGTGTGTTGAAAGGGAAGGTGATGAGCCAGAAAGTGCATCTCAGGACCACTAGGGAGCGCCAACTCTCTTGAACACATTCCATGGCTTGAAGCCATAAAGCTCTTTTGAGAAGGCAGATTCTAGAAAAACCACTGGGAGGAAACAAGAATAAAAAGAGCAGAATATCACAGAGGACCTCCTCATTCTCTTGAGAGGATGATCTGGGAATATGCCTTGTTAGGTTTTTGCCAGATGGATCCTCAAGTTGGTTTTACCAGATTAAGAAATTAGAGCAAAGTATATAGCCTGCTGAGTCAAGGAGAAAGTTGTGTGAGAAGCTGGTCTGCTGGACCATGTGGCCCTAAAGGGTGGTGTGAAGGAATGAGCAAGCCTCCCCATATTTCAGGTCAAAGGGGTCATTGTGTCTGCAAGCCCATACAGAGGGCCTGTGGTCTTAGCTTGGCTGTTTGTCAACATTGCAAATGCCTGGCAGTGAGGAGAGGCTCATGCATGAAGTTACCAGAAGTAGGCCACATGCTGCCTGCTTCAGGGTCCTTTTGTGTGACTTGTGTGACTGGTCTTGATCCACCAAAGTGTCTTTGGAAAAGGTTCAGTATTCCCATACGGAATCATTAGCTGTGTTAGTTTCCTATTGCTGCTGTAACAAATGACCACACACTTGGTGGCTTTAACCAACTCAGATATATTATTTAACAGCTCCATTGGCCAAAAGTTTGACACGTGTCTCTCTGGGCTAAAACGAAGGCACTGGTGGTGCCTTCTGGACCTCCTTTCTGGAAGCTCAGGAGAGAATCCACATCTGTACTTTTTCCAGTTTCTGCAGGTCACCTGCCTTCCTCGACTTAGGGCCCCCCCTTCCTCCATCTTCAAAGCCAGCAAGGTTCATCTCTTTGACCACTGTTCCCAAGTCAAGTCTTTCCTGACCGCAGCTGTAAAAGGTTCTCCCTTTTAAGGATGGATGTGATCAGAGTGGGCTGACCTACCTGACAGCTCAGGGTAACCTCCCCATCTCAAATTCATAACCTTGTTGCCATTCACCAGTTCTGAGTGTTAGGGTGTGGACATCCTTGAGGACATCCAGCTTACTGGAGCAGCAAATGGTCTTTAAATTTGTTCTTTCACATTCCATCATTGTCACCACAGAGCGTGGCTGGGATGACTTGTGGTCAAGCATAGACCTACTTGGACTTCCCTTGTGGCTCAGTGGTAAAGAATCCGCCTGCCAATGCAGGAGACATATTCTCAGTCTCTGAACTGGGAAGATCCCCTGGAGAAGCAAATGACAACCCACTCCAGTATTCTTGCCTGGGAAATCCCGTGGACAGAGGAGCCTAGCAAACTACAGTCCATGGGGCTGCAAAAGAGTCAGACTCGATTTTGTGATTAAACAACAATAACAGCAACAGCAAAAGACCTACTTGGAAGGTCAATTGGTGGTTATTTTCCTGCCTTTTTTTGCGATTGCCCACTAGTTCACAACCAGTGCCTTCTTGGAATCTAAAACATGAGAAAGGCAAATCTAAAAAATCCTTTCTCTACAGTAAGCAGTGGTCATGCTTTGTGTTCAACACTTTCTGGTGTGTTTCAGTTCAGTTCAGTCACTCAGTCATGTCCGACTGTTTGCAACCCCATAGACTGCAGCACACCAGGCCTCTCTGTCCATCACCAACTTCTGGAGTTTACCCAAACTCAGTCCATTGAGTCGGTGATGCCATCCAACCATCTCATCCTCTGTTGTCCTCTTCTCCTCCTGCCTTCAGTCTTTCCCAGCATCAGGTTTTTTCCCAGTGAGTCAGTTCTATCCATCAGGTGGCCAAAGTATTGGAGTTTCAACTTCAACATCAGTTCTTCCAGTGAACACTCAGGACTGATCTCCTTTAGGATGGACTAGTGTGTTTACTGAAAGCTATTTATGGCCAAGAATAGGCATTTTGTTTTACTTGCCTTAAAAATCCCAGACCCAAACTCTTTTGGCCACTTGGCATGAAACGTGCTGCAGGGACCATGATGAGTTGGATTAGAGTTGATTCGACGAGGGTCTTTCAAGGAACACCTTGGCTCTGCCTGCCCTGCTGGAAGAAGGGCTTTGCAGCACAGCTTTGCAGGACTTGACTCAGTTTTTGCAGGTCGATGCCAGCCCTGCATGGCTGTATGTGTCCAAGGAAGGAAACCTCTGTCGTTCATCGGGCAGAAAGATGGTTTGCGCTCCACGTGTGGGGCTGGGGGCACGCAGTGTCAAACTCGTTGTCACATTGACTTCTTGCCAAAGTTTCCTAGAGAGGGAACACACGGTACATCACACAGCCAGAGGTTTCTCCTACACCCCAGCCCACTTGGCCACCAAAGTTGTCCCCTCAGGGCTGTCCAGTGTCCCAACACTGTTTGCCCTTTGCACTTTTCACTTGCTTCTGCTGTGTGTTTTAAAATTTTTGTGTGTTTATTTAACCTTCGGCTGTGCTGGGTCTTTGTTGTCGCGCAGGCTTTTTCTCTGGTTGTGGTCCCTGAGCCTCTCATTGCGGTGGCTTCTCTTGTGAAGCACGGGCTCTAGGGCATGAGGGCTTTAGTAATTGCAGCCCCTGGGCTCAGTTGAGGTCCCCTCCTGGGTTCTAGAGCTCGGGCTCAGTTGTGGTGCATGGGCTTAGTTGCCCCGAGGCATGTGGGACCTTCCCAGACCAGGGATCGAATTCCTGCATTGGCAGGCAGGTACCAAGAGCCACCAGGGGAGCCCTCTGCTGTGTGTTTTGGAGGAACCCAAATCACCTTCCTGAAGAGGATGGACTCTAGATGACTTTTGTGTTCAAGGCCTGCTGTGTGACCTTGGACAGGTTAGGCTAACCTCTCCTCTCAGTTTTCACACCAGCAAATGGAGATAGTAATAGTGTATGCATCTAATAGAGTTGCTGTCAGGAGGTATTGAGTTAATATCAGTAGAGAGTTTAGAACTAGAACTTGCAAAGAGTAAGGGCTCTGTGTTAGTTGCTGTCATCATCACGATCACCATCACCACTGTCTTATCACACCACTGTCATCACCATCAACATCATCACAGCTATTTTGTTTGTCGTTGCAAACATTAGTAAAAGACAGATTGGGAATCTGTGATGCTCTTAGGGCCTCGGATGAACTATTTTGAGAAGAAGCCTCTACTTATATGTCTTCTTTTTTACAATGAGAAATGGGAGCTGAATTCCAAGCTTCCACTTACTAATTACACTGATCTTTTCAGCCCCAGGGGCTTCCCTGGTAACTCAGAAGGTAAAGAATCTGCCTGCAATGCAAGAGACCCAGGTTTGATCCCTGGGTCGGAAAGATTCCCTGGAGAAGGGAATACCAACCCACTCCAGTATTTTGCTTGCAGAATCCCCTGGACAGACCAGGGGGTCGCAAAGAGTCAGACACAAGTGAGTGACAAACGTTTCAGCCCCAAATTCCCCAGGGGAGGTGGACACTCAGGTTTGCCAGGGTGTCTTCCAGCTGCTGACTTGGGGGTTACCCAGAAGACTTTCCTGCTTGGGACACAAGTTTTTGCTGTTCTTTTTGACCCAAAGTGTCATATGGAGGATCAAAGCGAAATCGTGGCCTTTGCTGAGCTCAATTTAAGGATGAGCGGGTGATGGTTTCTGGCTCCTCTTTGTGGTGCCCTTTAGTCTGGAGCGTCTATCACACCCAGAGATGGGCTATTCTGGGGTGGGTTTGCCCCCTAAACTGCACCGCCTGTTTGAAATGGTTTTCATTATTTTATTTCTTAGATCTCAGTGATACTCCACCCACTTCCCTCTCTTTGTGCACCTGGTGGTTATGATTGTTAATCTTAAGAAACCACTATGCAAATATACATATATCCGCACTACAGTTTTAAAAAAATCTCAGTTCTTTACTGACGATACTCAAATAAGGTGGATCATCTTATAATAAAAAAGAAAAGAAAAGAAAAGAAATAAGCCCTCAATTAAGCAAGCATATTGAAACTAACTCAAGGTTTTCATCCTTTAATTTAAGAGGAGGGGACAGTACTTAGTCGGTCCAACCTTTTGCTGGTGTCCACTCTCTCAGACCTCCCTCAGTTTTCTTCTTTTTTTTTTTTAGTTCTTCACTAGGTCCAAGACCTGCTGGCACATTTTAAAAAATATTTTTTTTATTATTTTTAGCCCCGTTGAGTGGCATGCACGGTCTTCCTCTCTCAGTCAGGGGTCGAACCCACAACCCCTGAAGCTGAAGCACTGAATCTTAACCATTGGACTACCAGGGAAGTTCCCCTCAGTTTTCTGAACCAAGCGCCATTGGAAGGAAATAGGAGGCTGACACAGAGTAATATGTCACGCTGTGGAAAGGTGAGTCTTAGCATCCCCATGTGGGTATGCTCTGATTTCATTTCAGTTTGCTTATTTCCTCAGTTACCTGGAACTTCAGAGGCTAAACCTGAGAGTCTGGAAGATCTTGACTGAAATGCTGAATGAACGACTCTTCCAGGGGCTGTGGTTTAACTCAGTATCTAGGGTGTCCATGATGCTGGGCAGTTTTATCATTGATCTGTTTATTTAATTACTTTTTAATTTTATTTCTTAAATTTTTAAAAATTAAGACATGATTGACATCCATTATACAGCTTCAGGTGTACAGCATCATGATATGATATTTCTGTATGTTTTGAAGTGATCACCCCAATGAGTGTAGTTAGCATCAATCATTACACACGGTTACAACAGTCTTTTCTTTCTTGTGGTGAGAACTTTTAAGATCTACTCTCTTAACAACTTTCAAATATTCGATACAGTATCATTAGCCATAATTGCCATGCTGTTCATTACATTCCCATGACTTACTTAATACATGGACGTTTGTACCTTTCGACCTCCTTCACCCATTTCACCTCCCTCCCTCCCCATCTCTGGCAACCACCAATCTGTTCTCTGTATCTATGAAGTTTTTCTTTTTTAGAGCCCACGTAGAAATGAGATATTGTGTTTGCCTTCTCGTGTCTTCAAATGGCTCAAGGTCTCTCCTTTGTCTCTAATGGCAAGTGTCTCCATTGTCACTAATGGCAAGATTTCAGTCTTTTTTATAGATTAATAATATTTAATTGTGTGTATATATAGTGGTGGTTTAGTCATTTAGTCGCGTTTGACTCTTGTGACCCCATGGATTGTATATAGCCCACCAGGCTCCTCTGTCCATTGGATTTTCCAGGCAAGAATACTGGAGTGGGTTGCCATTCCCTTCTCTAGATATACATACCTAAAGACACACACACACACACACACACACACACACACACACACACACGCACACACCTGAAGATATATGTAGTTGGAGAAGGGAATGTATCTAGAGTCCATGGGGTTGCAAAGAGTTGGACATGACTGAGCACAATAGATACATATCACATTACTTTATCCATTCATCCACCAATGGACACTTGGTTGTCTCCATATCTTGGTTATGAACATGGGGTGCATATATCTTTTTCTATTAGTGTTTCTGCGCCGATCACATTCAGCGATGGGCAGTTCTGGGGAACATTTCTTATCTGCACTGCACTATTGATTTTTAACTGCTTCTCTTTCCTTAAGGTGGTCTGACAGCCAGGAGGAGGAAGGC
Organism: Capra hircus; assembly: GCF_001704415.2. Lineage (NCBI taxonomy): Eukaryota > Metazoa > Chordata > Mammalia > Artiodactyla > Bovidae > Capra > Capra hircus. The sequence continues at coordinate 146,756,184 of NC_030808.1, forward strand.
CGTTTCTTTAATAGCTGACCCTGAGGAGTTTGCCAGGGTCGTCTTAAATTCCCAGCTCCTTTCCCCACCCCTCATGGACTTCAACCTCTGTTCATCTGTTCTCCCTTCCAGGAACCTATAGTCCTGGCTCCTCAGCTTTCAAGCTACCTAGTCTGATCAGCTGCCTAATCTGATCAATGGGTTATGTTCACCTGTGCTGATGTTTTGATGGTTTGGGAGGAGCAAAGCCCCACTTCTAGGTTACTCACTTCAGTTGTATCTGACTCTTTGCAACCCCATGGGCTGCAGCACACTAGGCTTCCCTTTCCATCACCAACTCCCAGAGCTTGCTCAAACTCATGTCCATCGAGTCAGTGATACCATCCAACCATTTCATCCTCTGTCATCCCTGTCTCCTCCTTTTCCTCCTTCTAGGTTACTCGGAAGTTGTTAATAATGGGTTGTGTTTTTTTTTTTTTTTGACCCTCTCAAAAAAAAAGCTGTTATCTGAGTGGTCAATACGGGGACCAGCCTCCCTAGCATGCCTGAGACTTAGTGAGGGGGGTGATGAGGGATTTCCAACTTTAAAATCATCACAGTCCCAAACAAAGCAGACTACCCAGCCCTTGTCCATTTGGGTGGGAGGAGAAAGGAGCCCCAGGACAGACGGCCTGGGGAGAGAACTGGGCGATGAGGCTGGACTTGCTGATAACCATTTCTGGGGGTGAGACTGGTTCCCCTGTATTTCAAGGACTCCTCATGATAAGGAGCTTCCTAGAACTTCTGAGCACAGTGATCACTGGCTCCTCAACGTGAGTTTTCCTGGAATGGTTCTGTAGCCTGGCTGTGTGTGGGGGGTGGGAAGAACCTGTCCCAGGCACTGTCATTAATCATTGGTTCTGTGGAGTCTGGCATGATTTTCCCTGAAAAGAATGGAGCCAATAGGAAATAATCAAGAAACAGTTTGGTGCAACACCAGGCAGAGCCAAGGACTGTATGGTCAGCGCCTTCAGAAAAGGCAAAAGGAAATGCTGACCAGAGAGTCACAGAAAAGGGTCCAGAGCTGGGGAGAACTTACTGACCTGAGTGGGAGTGAGGTGGTAGTGGGGTGGACAGGAAGGTGATGTGGGATGTTGAAGGACAGCATTCAGGGGGAGTGATTGGCTCTGCTGGCCGGCATCTATTAGACCGTGGAGAGGAGGAGGGAAGAGAGGAGGAAGGTGAAGGAGGAAAGGAGGGAAGACGTAACAGATTATCGGGTGTTTCTTCATGTCCGGCACTGACCTGTGTGTTCTGTATAATATCTCATCATTCTCATCCGACACGGAGGGGCAGGCGCAATTAACCTTCTGTTATAAATGAGCAAAGAGCTGCCCTGGGAGGTCAGGTGCTTTGCCCATGTCACACACTGCTGAGAACAACAGGACTGGAATCTGCCCTTGGGGAACATTCCGGCAGAATGAGCTCACACAGCGGCATTTTATCTGGGTTCTTGTCCAGGATACAGGAAAGATCAGAGGGGCTAGAAATCCCAGAAAGGAGAGACCCAGCTGGAGACTGCTGCAGGAATCTGGGTGGGAGGCTAGGAGACCTGGGTGAAAATGATTTCAAAGGAAAAAGCTATGTTGGGGTCTGAATGATGTTCAGGAAAAGGGTGGTGGTGGGGGGTCTGGTTTCCATCTTGAGGGCTTGGAGAGGAGTTGACATCATTAACTGGATCCAGTTTACAAGAACATGAGTGATCTTTATTTACCTAATCATGTTTGGGTCTTTGGGCAGGTTGTTTATTAGTCCCCCTGTGCCTCAGTTTCTTCATCTGTGAAATGGGTGTAGAAATAGGACATCTTACAGGAGTTTGAGAGGATCTGTTGTTGTTCAGTTGCTCAGTCATGTCTGACTCTTTGTGACCCCACGGACTGCAGCATGACAGGCTTCGTTATCCTTCACCATCTCTTGGAATTTGCTCAAACTCATGTCTATCAAGTCGGTGATGCCATCCAAAATCTCATCCTCTGTCACCCTCTTCTCTTGCCCTCAATCTTTCCCAGCATCAGGGTCTTTTCTAATGAGTCAGCCCTTAGTATCAGGTGGCCAAAGTATGGGAGCTTCAGCTTCACCATCAGTCCTTCCAATGAATAGATTTCCCTTAGCATTGACTGACTTGATCTTGCAGTCCAAGGGACTCTCAAGAGTCTTCTCCAGCACCATAATTGGAAAGCATCAGTGTTTTGGTGCTCAGCCTTCTTTATGGTCCAACATGTACATCCATACATGACTACTGGAAAAACCATAGATTTGACTAGATGGACCTTTGTCCACAGAGTGACATCTCTGCTTTTTAATAAGCTTGTCTAGGTTTGTCATAGCTTTTCTTCCAAGGAGAAAGCACCTTCTAATTTCATGGCTGCAGTCACCATCCACAGTGATTTTAGAGCCCAAGAAAATAAAATCTGTCACTATTTCCATTGAGAGGATTGAAGTCCATGTCTATAAATAGTTTGCAAGGATTTAAAATCAGAATAGGGCTTTAATAAGTGTTACTTTTTAGAGATCAACTTCAAAATTGCTGATTTGGGGAGACGTTTGCTTCCAAAGGGCTTCCCTGGTGGCTCAGATGGTAAAGCATCTGCCTGCAATGCTGGAGACCTGGGTTCAATCCCTGGGTTGGGAAGATCCCCTGGAGGAGGAAATGGCAATCCACTCCAGTATTTTTGCCTGGAAAATCCCATGGACAGAGGAACCTGGTAGGCTACATTCCATGGGGTCACAAAGAGTCAGACATGACTGAGTGACTTTACTTACTTACTTACTTTTTGCTTCCAAAACATTCTAGTTTGACAAGGAAGAGATGGGCTTCCTTGTTTCTCCTCTGCTTGGTTAAAACAGCCTTTCTCCACTTAGATCTGCAGTTCCAGCGTGTTGAACACCAAGTCCTGATGGGACAGGGATTGACTTCTTCCCTTGTTACATGAAACTCACCCTCCCTCAGTTGAAAGTGTTAGTTGCTCAGTTGTGTCCGGCTCTTTGAGACTCATGGACTGTAGCCCACCATGGTTCTTCTGTCCATGGAATTCTCCAGCAAGAATACTGGAGTGGGTTACCATTTCCTTCTCCTGGAGATCTTCCGGACCCAGGGAATCGAACCCAGATCTCCTGCATGGCAGGCTGATTCTTTACCCTCTGAGCCAGCAGGGGAGCCTAGATGATGGTGGACAAATGACAGAGGCCTGCAGCGTAATTTCTTGAAATGGAAGCAGTTTCCCTGGGTTCATCAGCCCTGCTGTCGGTCAGGTGCCTCCAGCTCTCCAGATGCCCTTTCCTCTGGACTTTTTCCTAAGAGGCTGGGGTAACTCCCAGACACAAATGTCAGGCTGGGGCTCTGCCATTTTGCCTCCTGGCTGAGGATCTGTTTGCTTTTGCAATTAAGAAAATGACTTCAGTTGTTAATTTTCACTTGGAATAGATATAGGAGGCGTTAGGCTTTGGGGGCACAAAAAATATCAGTACTTCTTTAAGGCCTATACAGTTTGGCATGAAAATCACACTAATTGAGCCTTGTTAAAAAGTACCCTAAATTCCCTAATTGTCTGTTCTGGGCTGTGCAGATTTAAAAGAGGAATGATGATGCTAATGACATTAATAGCCGCCTTTATTGGGTGCCCAGGAGACTCCAGTGTGTATCACCCAGAGATCCTCCGAGGCATAGGGATTCTCATCCCTGGCTTTTAAATGGAGAAAATGAGGCTTGGGGAGGACAAATGGTTTGCCCGAGGCCACTGGATTAGTAAGGAGTGAGACCCAAATTCATACCGGCACCCCTGGCCTCACACCCGTCCCCCTGGACCACGTTGCCTCTGAGAGAGGCATGTTGCTCAAAACGGAAACTTCAAGGTGTCTGGCAAACAGGAAGAATCGTATATACATTTTTTCAAACGTACAGATTATTCAAAACCAGGAAGTTTCAGATTTAAATTTTGTATTTTAAGTCAAACCCCACATCCAAGAGGCTTTGGGAAGACTATGCTGCCCATGACCTGAGTGCTTCTGATCCCCTCCCACTCCCCTCCACTCTCCTTTGCCTTCCTTCTCCCCAACCCCTCCTGCCTCTTTGTCTCCCCTGCCCCTCCCACCTCACCTTTTCTTCTCTTCCACTCCTGTTGAATGCCGCCGCTCTCCTTGGGTGATCTGTTAGTCATGAGACACTGTGAGCTTCTTTTCCTTTTTTTAGTTTTTATTTCCAGTACATTAAATTTACTCATACAAACATTCTAAAAATGTACAATTTTTCCTTTTTTAATGAAGTATAATAAAACATAACCCCCCAAAAAACAGAATACTTGACATCTACAATTCAAAATCAAACAAGCAGAATATTTGTAATATATGTAAATATATAAATATTTACAAAACTGTGTCTTTTAGGTATATAGAGTTACATGCAATTTTGTAGAATTGACATAAAAGAATGGCTCAAAAATGGGAGAATTTTCCTCCATTCCTAAGAAGAAAATATGTCCCTTAGGAAGCTATGAAAATTCTTGAGAACACTAGGTCTTCCGTTTCAGAGGGTCGTCATCCATTGCTGCCTGGAGCCATGATATTCAGGCCCTTAGCGTTTCACGCATGGAGTGTTTACCATGGGTATGGAACTCTGCCATGTCCTGTGGGACCCTCAGCTGAAGGAAGATGGGTCCCTGACTCCAGACACCGGCTGTATAGATGGTTAGGGAGATCCTGGTGCTCCCACCTGCTTCCCTGGGAGCAAGAAAAGACCTAGGAGGAGCATCTCCCAGCAGGTGGACATGGTGGGTTCAGGTGGGTTCAGGTTCAGATGGGTTCAGGCTGGGGTCTAGGGGTACACTGCAGACACTGCACCCATGTTTCTCTTTACCAGCACCCCGAGCTCACGGTAGTCACCCTCCCACCCTCCTGGGGTTGAGTTTATAGCTCCCACCTTCCAGGAGGGGTGCTCAGCCACCCCTGGCATCAGTCATAAGATGGTGTGTGCATGGGAACCATGGACACAGCAGGGCTGCCTGCCCAGCTCCGAGGTGGGATCTCTGCCCTTGGCCATGCAAGGCGAGTTTGATTGCTGGGCTCCAAAGCACGCGAGGCCATCGGGCTTCCTAGAGGACCCTGGAGGAGTTCATGGGAGTGTGCAGGCAGGTCTTGGGGTGGAGAGTCTGCTCCCATCTGGCTGGCTGCATCCTGTTCCTCTCTGGCTGTGTTGTCTCCAGCCTTCCGGACCAGCCCTTCGACCACATCGTTCTTCTCGAGGAGCACAGTTCTTAGAGGCTGCCCATGGCCTCCCACGTCAAACTGTCTTCTGACTCTTGCCTCCTCAGATCAGCAACTCTTTTTATTCTGCCTGGTGGGCTATAGTCCTCAGGGTCGCAAAGAGTCAGACATGACTGAGCAACTAAATAGCAGCAAGTCCTCCCCAGAATGTTGGAAACACTGCCCATCGTTACTCACTGATTTTCTCTGTATCCCTGGGATGGAGTTGACCACATTAACTGGTTGCCTCCCTCCCCCTCCCCCCCCCAATTCCTCTCGCATTTCTACAGGGACAGGAACACTTTCCTGCACATGGGATGAGAATTCTATTCTTGCCTGGAGAACTCCATGGACAGAGGAACCAGGTAGGCTCTACTGTCCTTGGGGTCACAGAGAGTCGGACATGATCGAGCAACTACCTCTTTTCACTCTCATCTCCTTAGTTGAAAGCCAGTTGTCAGATAGGGGACAGAGTACTTCCAGTTTATTGCCTCTTCCTTTATCTTCCCTCCACCCTCAAACTGTTTTTTTTTTTTTTTTAATAATTAATTTATTTTGGCTGCACGAGGTCTTCGTTGCTGTGTGCAGGCTTTCTCTAGGTACAGTGAGTGGGGGCTATTCTTTGCTGTGGAGCACAGTCCTAGGTGCATGGGCTTTGGTAGCTGCAGCACCTGGGCTCAGTAGTTGTAGCACACGAGCTTACTTGCTCTAAAGCATGTGGAACCTTCCTGGACCAGGGATCAAACCCATGTCCCCAGCACTGGCAGGTGGATTCTCATCCATTGTCCCACTAGGGAAGTCCCCCCTGCCCAATTTTTTTTTTTTTTTCATGACATTTACAAGGAGTAAGGAAAAATGCTTCCTTTGCAGAATGTGTTTACCCTTTAGGCCCTCATGGAATTTTCTAGAAAGAGGATAGAGACCCCAAAGATGGGGATTCAGGTGGTGGGTGCATGACCTGTTCTGGTGGGAGGGTGATCATCTGTTTATCAGGTGGGGCTGGGGATGCAGTCCCTCAAAGGCCATGGGGACTAGGAGTGACTTTAGTGGTAGGTGAGGGTGGGTGGTGCTCCTTATGTGTTCCTCCAGCCCAGCCTTGGAAAGGTCGTTGGCCGGAAGCAAAAAAGCACCGAAAGGAAATTTTAACAAAATGCTCCTCCGCAAATTTTCTAAATGGAGTTAAGTGTGCAAAGAGTAGGTGGGAGTAGGTTCCGGTCTGAAGACCTGCTGACCTTTGTAGTGACATTTGGACCTTTACACCTTGGGCTGTGAGGTGGGAGGTGGGCCCAGGCCAGGACTCAGCAGAATTACCAATGTCCTCCAATGCCGCAGATGGGCTCCGGGGCAGATGAAATTTCTCAGAACATGTCAGAGGCACCAATGCTTTTCTTTTCAGGACCATCCTTGTAGGCACTCAGAAACGTTGCATTTCGAAAGGCGGACCTACGATTCTGGCTTATTCAAGTGCTTGGGTCTTCACTGGAAACGAAAAGACACTCTAATCTCTCAAACTGCCTAATTTGATTTTATCAGAAATTTATACATACAAAAGTTTCCCCGTAGGCTGAGAACTCTGCTGAGAAAATTTAGCCCAGAATGTAATTAGCCTGAGAGAATTATCAGCATCGGAAAATAAAACTGCATATGATAAAACGTCCTAATTATGGCAACGGTGTCAGTTATTCACCCCTAATGCCTGTGTGTTTATCCCATCATCTCATCTGGTAATGACCGTGACCAGGGTGATACTCCCTCGGTGTTGCCCAATAATGGGCGGTGGAGATGGTGTATCTTTGCCTTTATTTTTGCTGGCACATCCTGGCATTGAAGCACATTAAAGTAATAAAATCAGGCAGCAAGGCGTCCTAGTCACTCCCACCATGTTCCCGTAACCCCCCTCATTTACAACAGACCGAGACAGAATAAAAAAAAAATTTTTTAGAGCAATTTAAGATGAGGCAACACTGGATATGTAAATCCTCTTTTATAGGCAGTTGTGGCAGCTGGCTGATTCTTCTTCTAAAATGCCTTGACAGCCTTCAGACCAGTGCCTGAGCTGGGTTGGAACAACTCTGTTTGGGGTGGGAAATGTACAAAGGTGACTTTCATCATTACCTTCTGGGCTGTGGGCGTTGTGCCTTGTGGACCATCATTCCACCTTCCAGGTCCTGTGTTAAGTCCCAGTTCCAGTTCTGGGAAGGAACCTGTTAAGAAGGTGAAGTTCTTACCTGGCTGGATGACACAGGCCATTTTTAGGTTTGAAAAGATGAGTTGCTCCTCCCTTCCTTTTTGTTTGGCCTTAAGAAGGAGCTGCCAGGGTTCAGGAAAAGCTGAGAACAATTTCAAGGGAAAACACTGGCTTGAGATTGAGACCATGAAAGAGACAGAGCAGCGAGGCAGAGACCCGTGAAGGGTAGCTGTTCTCCAGATGCCAAGGAAGAAAGCGGCACGTCCTAGGCACAGGGATCTTGGTCAAAGTGCAACGGCTCTTGCCCCGTTCAGCATAGGGTTATAAGAGGATTCCCAAGGTTAGAGACACAAGAGAGAGGGAGAAACACAATGGCCTGACTCTGCAGAACTTATCTCAGGCTTGACTGAGCTCAGGGTAACAACTATAAAAATAAGAGGTTCAGAAGCTGTGGAACAAGTTGGAACTGGCCAAAATACGTGCCTTTGTGTCCCTGAACTTTCATCTCCTCCTTCGCCCCCTTTTCTGGTGTGACTCTGCCCAAACCTGCAGTGGTTAAGACAGCACCTTGATTTAGGAGGGATCCCCAGCAATAAGCCGCTCAGAGTTTTATGTAACTGAGCTCTGTGCCGAAGCTTGCTCCAGGACAGAGCCAAGAGGAGACTGGGCAGCCTTCAAAATGGCCACAAGGTTACGGGTCCCCCAGGTGGGGTGTGGCCTCAGGCAGCCAGAGAGCCATCTGCAGGGGTCCTAACTGTCACACCCCTAATCTGTCACAGATCCCAGCTTGTTCAGTCGCTCAGTCGTGTCCGACTCTTTGCCACTCCAAGGACTGCAGCACGTCAGGCTTCTGTGTCCTTCACCATCTCCCAGAGTCTGCTCAAACTCATGTCCAGTGATGCCATCCAACCATCTCATCCTCTGACTTCCCCTTCTCCTCCTGCCTTTAATCTTTCCCAGCATCAGAGTCTTTTCCAATGAGTCAGTTCTTCGCCTCAGGTGGCCAAAGTATTGCAGCTGCAGCTCCAGTATTAGTACTTTCAGTGACTATTCAGGGTTGATTTCCTTTAGGATGAACTGATTGGATCTCCTTGCTGTCCAAGGGACTCTCAAGCATCTTCTGTAGCACTACAGTTTGAAAGCATCAATTCTTCGGCACTCAGCCTTCTTTATGGTCCAACTCTCACATCCGTGCATGACTATTGGAAACATCAGCTGGACCTGCTCGTAAATGCTAGAGGGGGGAAGGGAGAACTGGAGGAGTTGGAGGGGGTGAAGCCAGTGCCCTGAGCTTAGGGGACTCTGAAGTCACTTATCTGAGTCTATTGATGCCTCCTCATGTATATTAAGTTTACCCATTATTTTGACACTTATACAGCTGGATTTATCAGCTAGAAGTTCTTGCAAGAACCATCTTATCAACAGATCATCCACTGGGGTGTGGTTCAAACCATTCTGTCTTATGCTGACCATAACACTGGGCTAGGCTTATCCCTTGTTCAAGGTGGGGCTGAAGCCTTGGACTGCCAGCATTATAGTACCTCGGGAAACTTGTTAAAAAATCAGCTCTCTGGACCTCATACAAGACCCACTGAATCTGACTCTATTTTTTAAATTAATACCTTTGCTTCTTCTTTTTTTTTTTTTTAATTGGAGTAAAACATGGAGTAAGGAGTAAAACATTTCTTTTAGGAAACAAACCCTAATTAAGACTTTTTCAAAGTGAATATACCCACCATGTAGCCACTACCCAACTCAAGCTATAGAATATTTCCACCACCCTAAGGGCTCCTTCCACCGTTTCCAGACAATACCCAGCTTCCAAAGGCAACTCTTCTTCTGATTCCCGTCACACAGTTTTCCTGTGTTTGAACTTCACCCACATTGGACTCTCCTAAAGGACTCTTTTGAGTCTGGTTTCTTTCCCTCCACATTACGTGTGTGAGATTCATCCACACTGTGGTTTGTATTAATAGCTATTTTTTCTTTCTACTGTGGTATGAGTATCTGGTGTAGCGTGTGAGTGTATGGTGTAGTGTATGTGGTGTGGTGTGGGGTAGTATATGAGTATGTGTGCTAAGTTGCTTCAGTCGTGTCTGACCCTTTGTGACCCCATGGACTGTAGCCTGCCAGGCTCTTCTGTCCATGGGATTCTCCAGGCAAGAAGACTGGAGTGGGTTGCCGGGCCCTTCTCCAGGGGATCTTCCCCACCCAGGGATGGAAGCCTCATCTCTTAAGTCTCTTGCATTGGTAGGCAGGTTCTTCACCACTAGTGCCGTCTGGGAAGCCCGTATATGAGTATACTACCATTTATTTATTTGTTCTGGGAAGCCCATATATGAATATACTACCATTTATTTATTCGTTCTGGGAAGCCCGTATATGAGTATACTACCATTTATTTATTCATTCTGGGAAGCCCGTATATGAGTATACTACCATTTATTTATTCGTTCTGGGAAGCCCGTATATGAGTACACTACCATCTATTTATTCATTCTACTCTTGGTGGTGTCTGAGTTGTTTCCAGATTTTGGCTGTGACACTAAAGCTAATAAGAATATTCATTTCAGTGCTTTTTGTGCCCCTCACACTCGTTTCTGTTGGGAGTGGAATTGCTATGTCATAGCATAAATGCATGTTTAGTTTGGGTAAATAACTGCCAAACAGTTTTCCAGAGTAGTTGTACCAATTTGCACTCTCACCAGCAGTGGTTGTGGGGTCCGCTGCCCCATGGTCCTGTCCATACTTGATATTGTCTGAGCTTTTCATTTTAGCCATTCTGGTAGGTGTGTAGTCAAAACTATTTGTGGTTGTAAGTTGCATTGCCCTGCTGGCTAATGATGTTAAGAACATTTTCACGTGCTTGTTGGACATCTGGGCTTTGTCTTTGCGAAGAGGCTGATCAAATCTTTTTTAAAACTGAGTTTGGGGTCTCTTAGCAACTCTTCATTTGGAGGAAGAGCTTGTTATGAACAGCCTCTCCAGGTGACTTAAGAACTTCATGCCAGAGAACCACCTCTGAAGAATTTCTCAAGATGTCCAATTTTTTTGAGGCATCTTTTTTCCTTTCTTCAATTGTCAAACCAGCAGTCGACTTTTCCCCTTTCTGTTATTCAGGTTATAGATTCAGTGCTTTCCTCTCAACTCCTTTTGAACTGCAGATGGCAGAAATGGACTTCCTGGGCTAAATACGGCCACTTCTGTCATCGGAGCCTGGCTGAGTTTCCTGGTCCTTCCGGCAGCATTTTGTTAGCAGTATAACCTTGTTGGGAGGAGAAAGATGGGAAGAGAAAGAAGAGACTGGGAACTGCCCCAGGAGGATGAAGTCTACGGCTCCCCTCTCTTCTCTAACATCTGCCTTTCTTTCCTCCTGGAAGCCCTGGTAGGGAGGATGTCTGCTCAGTGTTTTCTGTGCCTCTGTCTGGGGACACACGTGTGGCTGTGACCCGCTCAGGTCATCAGGGAGACATTGTTTCCACCTGTCTTCCTACCTTCCATATCAACTGTGAACACTCTGCTGTCTAAGTACAAATGCTCCCCAATGAAGGAGGGGACCTAAACATTTTATAGTCTTCCAGAGTCCTAGAACTCACAGGAACCAGCTCTCATTCCAGAGATGGAAACAGCAGAGAATGCTGGGGATCATGTCCCCGTGGGAGAGCTTGCTGGTCTTTTTTACAAATGATCATCCTGGCAAGAGAGGTGTGTCTCTTCTACAGAAGATCAAGAGATGGAGGGAGGGGAAGAGAATGTCTTTCTTTTTTGCCTTTAAGGGGGTTCCCTCTGGCTGCTCTTTCCCTCTGAGAACTGCTATTCAGAGGCCCCGAATGGCAGGAAGTGGTGAGGAGATGGAAGGAAGGCAGAAAGCTCAGCGAGTGCGCGTGTCCTCCCTGCCCACACCTCCCACTTGGAGGCTGGGGGAAGGGACCTCAGAAGGCTACTCACAGCGTTGTCACTGTTAACATACATTCACCATGATTTTGTGTGCGTGCAGAGCGGAGTCTGGCCTTTGTAATTGTGAAGCTGGCTCTGATGAAGAGCCCTTCCTTTTGCAGGCTGGCTGTGATGGTAAGAGTATTGGAAATTGCCATTTTCTCAGCGTCTCTTTATGATTCTCTGGCTAAAGGGCGTTATATTTAATGTGACAACAGTGGACTTGAAAAGGTAAGACCCGGTTTCTGCAGTATTGAAATAACCATCCCCAGTTCCCTATACACACAGGCACACAGAGAGACACCCGGGCGGACACAGAGAGACACACAGACACACAGGTGCAGGCACACACACAGAGATGGAGACACGCATCCACTCAGACACACAGACACAGGAGCATACACAGACACGCACACACACACACACACACAGATGGAGACACAGAGACAGACATGCACAGAGGCACCCAGAGACACAGACACATAGGCACGTGCGTGCACACACACATGTGTACACACAGAGATGGAGACACACACACACAGAGACATACAGACACAGGTGCATAGACCCAAATACAGACACAAACACAGACACACACATAGACACACTCAGACAGAGACACATAGAGACAGACACGCACAGAGACACACAGAAACACAGACACACAGGCGTGCACATGCACACACACACACAGACATGGAGACGCACATACACACGGACATACACAAACACAGACACACACACAGACGGAGACACAGAGACAGAAACACAGAGGCACACGCGTGCACACTCCTGGGACCCATGGGCCCTGTCCCGGCCATGTCCACCCTGGCTCATGACCCTGGATTGGAGTGGGCATACGTGGGCCATGACGTCATTACAGGATGGGGTCAGAGGTAACCCAGAAAGAGTAGGGGAACTGGGAGGAGGCTGCCTGCCCATGACTGGTCAGCCGTGACCCTCTGCGGAGCCTGCCTGAGCCCCCTCCTGGCTGATAACACTGGGGAGGGTTAACTTTTCAGCCCCGTCTCCAGATAAAGGGCCACACTTTCCTTGCTAGTAGAACAGTTTGTAAACTCCCAGTTGCCTTTAAAATTCTGAAGGGTGGTTTCTCATCTACTGGTGTGTGTATGTGTGGATGGTGGGGGGCACATGGTTAAGCCTTGGCAATGATCCCAACCCTGGCATTGCCCTTCCTCCCTGCCCAGGAAGCCCACGGACCTGCAGAACTTGGCTCCCAGCACTAACCCACCTTTCATGACTTTTGACGGTAAAGTCAAGACAGACGTGACTAAGATCGAGGAGTTCTTGGAGGAGAAATTGGCTCCCCCAAGGTGAGCCTCGTCAAAACCAGTGCTGGCAACTTGGCTGTCACTTTCCCCTGTTCACAGACAGTTCTAAAGCTCCTGGCACTGTGTGTTGGTTTCCTGTGGCTGTGGCGCTTACCTCCTGAGCTGTACCTGTGGTGTGCCACAGGAAACACAGCGAGATTAGAAGCCCTGAGTCTAGGTGGCTGGGATTTCACTGCTCTGCACCTGCCATTTGGCAATTAGGGTTTGATGGCAGGAAGTGGGGAGGAAGTGGGCCGATGTCACGTGGGTGGCCTGTTTCTGCTGGCCCTTTGGGAGGGTGTGTTACATGCAGCATCGCTGCAGGCTGGGCCTGCAAGGGAACCCTCTAGTTCATCATCTTTATTTCAGGAGGAAGAGAACCAAGACCAGCAAGGCTAGGGGGCCCTCCATCCCAGGATGAGAACAGTCCATCCAGTTCTGTACTCCTGGATGGGGTTGCTCCCAACTTTCAAGATGGAAAGATTAGGAAAACATTTAAGGAGCAGTTTTCATTTTTATATGTGCTCAGAGAAAATAATTTCTTCCCTTCCCGCTTTGTATTCTCCTAAGTCAAACATTGCTGATCTGTGATACTCTCGCTCTGAACTTTTCAAGGTATGAGCTGGGGACCCAGCACCCTGAATCTAACTCTGCCGGAAATGACGTGTTTGCCAAGTTTTCAGCATTTATAAAAAACACCAAGAAGGATGCAAACGAGAGTGAGTCTGTTTTCTCCATGGACCTCCATTCCGCCTCTGGTGTGGCTTCTTATAAGATGTGGGGAATTCTGACTCACTGCACAGCGGGGACAGAGAAGGCAATGGCACCCCACTCCAGTATTCTTGCCTGGAAAATCCCATGGATGGAGGAGCCTGGTAGGCTGCAGTCCATGGGGTCGCTAGGAGTTGGACACAACTGAGTGACTTCACTTTCACTTTTCACTTTCATGCACTGGAGAAGGAAATGGAAACCCACTCATGTTCTTGCCTGGAGAATCTCAGGGGCGGGGGAGCCTGGTGGGCTGCCGTCTATGGGGTCGCACAGAGTTGGACGTGACTGAAGCGACTTAGCAGCAGCAGCAGCAGCACAGCGGGGAGGGACCTGTGTATAGAAATAAGGAAAAAGTACCTCCCACTCTGAGCCTGCACATGGGTTTCAGGGACTGAGTGCTTTTCTAGAGATTGTCCAAACAAGGACATTTTTAGGAGAAAATCACCACTGCCAGTGATTCCTTTCTCTCCCATGGAATTCAGGGTGAATGAACCTTCTGTTGGTGCTCCCTTCACTATGCGATTTCCACAAAGATTTTTTTTTTTAATTTTTAATTTTTTAAAAAATGTTTTGGTCACATTGTGTGGCACGTGGGATCTAAGTTCTCTGAGCCTGCGTTGGAAATGTGAAGTCTTTTTTAGTTTATTTATTTTTAGTTGGAATATAATTGCTTTACCATATTGAGTTGGTTTTTGCCATACATCAACATGAATCAGCCATAGATATATACCCATCCCCTCCCTCTTGAGCCTCCCTCCCACCTCTCACCCCATCCCACCTGGAAAGCACAGAGTCTTAACCATTCAGTTCAGTTCAGCCACTCAGTCACATCTGACACTTTGTGACCCCATGGGCTGCAGCACGCCAGGCCTCCCTGTCCATCACTAACTCCCAGAGTTTACCCAAACTCATGTCCGTTGAGTCGGTGATGCCCACCATGAAAGTCTCTCCATATAGATTTTTGAATAAATGAATAAGTTCTAGAAGCAGCAGTGTTGTGTAGACAGCAGAATTATTTTCCAAGGAGAAGTGAATCTTTTATTTAGATCTCATAAACCCACCTGTCTCCTTCCTGACTCTCTTAACACTCACTGGCCATATCTCAGGATGGAAGGGACAAACTCCTTTATTGGTGGTTTTTTTTTTTTTTGATATCTAGAGAGAGGAGGGCAGGAGGAGAGGGGGATGACAGAGGATGAGATGGTTGGATGGCATCATCGACCCAATGGACATGAGTTTGAGCAAGCTCTGGGAGATGGTGAAGGACAGGGAAGCCTGGCATGCTGCAGTCCATGGGATTGTAAAGAGTCAGACACGACTGAGCAAGTGAACAATAACAAAGACAGGAGACGTGGACTTCCATGGCTCATCGTAGTTGTTTTCTGCCTTCCCATTTTAGTTTATGAAAGGAACCTGTTAAAGGCCCTGAAGAAGCTGGATAGTTATCTGAACAGACCCCTGCCTGATGAGATAGATGCCTACAGCACCGAGGAAGCTGCTGTTTCTGGAAGGAAGTTCCTGGATGGCAATGAGCTCACGCTGGCTGACTGCAACCTCTTACCCAAGCTCCACATTATTAAGGTTTGTCCTTCCTCATACCTCGGGTGCTGAATACATGAATGGGGCTTTGTTTCATTTTGTTTGGACTTGTGTGTGTGTGTGTGTGTGTGTGTGTGTGTGTGTGTGTGTGTGTTTTGCCAAGACAATCTAAAACAGGGTCTCCTGAATTTAAAAATCTAGCTAGTTTCTGTTTGTGGCAGCCAAGCCCCAAGTTTGAGATCTGTGGATGCTATTCTCAGATGTTCCTCGGAGGTTCTCCTCAAGCATCTGAGAGCTTGGCTCTCATGCCTCCATCCTCACAGCTTCTCTTTTCCAGTCTTAACCCCCACAGCCTAAAGACAAGCTACGTGAAAGCATCTTGAGCGAATACATTGATTGTAGCTGGTGTTTCACACTCCAGGCTGGGAGATGGTGTTTGGAATCTGCGAGGATTAAAATGTGAACTCGGGAAATTCCCTGGTGGTGGTCCAGTGGTTGGGACTCAGCACTTTTGCTGGGGTGGCCTGGGTTCAATGCCTGGGTGGGCAACTAAAATCCTGCAAGCTGAGCAGTGCAGTCCAAAAACAAAAACAGCAACCAAAAAAGCTGAGCCAACCTTGGAAATAAAAAATGAACTCAGTCAATTGTTGGTGATGGGAAGAGTAAGCCTAACCCTGGGATAAGGGAGGAGGTTGGCTCTTAACACAGACCCCTTACAGCTGGTGAGCAGCTGACAGCTCCTCGGCTGGACTACGTGTAGCAGCCTGTTTTCCCAGGTGATCGAACATGAAATAAAAGTCACTGGTCATGTATAATTAGGGTTTAAAGATTCCCTAGACCAGTAGTTCTCCAACATTAGTAGGCATAAGAATTGTGCCTACTAACTTAGAAAATGTGCCTGCTAGGGGCTCCAGTCGTCTCTGACTCTTTGCGACCCCATGGACTACAGCTCCCCAGACTCCTCTGTCCATGGGATTTTCCCGACAAGGTTACTGGAGTGAGTTACCATGCCTTCCTCCAGAGTATCTTCCTGACCCAGGGATTGAATCCACATATAAGACAATGCAGATGGCTTCTTTATTGCTGAGCCACCAGGGAAGCCCTGTTAGAAATGTCAACCCCTCAATTCAGCCCCTGATGTATACAATCAGAATTTCTGTGGGTGACTCTGAAATTCAGAAGTAGATGACCCCACTGTTGGACTCCTTAGTTACAGCTCCTCTCTGAAGTGCCCCAGTCTGGCTGTCACTCACAGCTGTTAGTTTTTGTATCATTATCACTGTTGGTGTGGCCCTGGTCTTCAGTGTCCCTAGATTCCCCAGGAAGAAGCCCAACCCTTGTTCAGAGGCATCCTTATTATACAGGTCATACTAGGTCCAGAACTAGGTCCTTGGTATAAGGATAGGAAGATGGGAGAGAACACATAGGGAAATACAAGTCAAGGACCTTTTGTTCTAATAACGCATTTATTTGGGATTTTAGTTCAGTTCAGTCACTCAGTTGTGTCCAACTCTTTGTGACCCCACGGTTCTTTGTTTGAAGACAGAGCGTGGAGTGGGCCAAGAGAGGCAGGGACCAGCCCTATGGAGATGAGTGCTCTGTGGGGGCAGAGCTGAAGGTGAAACTGTTCAGAGGTGCCACCTGTGTGTTCTGCCACTGTCCCCTGACCCAAAGGAACAGGGAGGGGAGGTGGAAGGGAGGAGACAAGGAAAGAAGCATTCTGCTTTTTGACTGCTGAGCAGAGAAAAGAAATAAGCTTGGAATCACTCAGAAGAGAGACTGTAGATGACCTCAGCGTCACTTTTAGCCATGACGACCTCCTCCTAATCCTCAGAGTGGAGGAGGCACTAACCCTGACTTTGACCTTGACCCTCATGTGTCCCTGGAGCGCTGTTTGATGAGCAGGTGAAAAAGTTAACGGGTTAGTCGCTCAGTTGTGTCTGACTCTGTGACCTGTGTACTCTAGCCTGCCAGGCTCCTCCATCCACGGAATTCCCCAGGCAAGAATACTAGAGTGGGCTGTCATTTCCTTCTCCAGGGGATCTTCCTGACCAGGGGTTGAGCCTGGGTCTTTTGCATTGCAGGAAGATTCTTTACCATTTGAGCCACCAGGGAAGCCCCTTGATGAGCAGGTGTTTGAGAATAAATATCCAAATTGGTCTGCCTGCTGCCTGGCCTTACTCCCAATGCTCTCCACCTTGTTTTTAGGCAAATAGTAGGTCCAACGGGTCTGCCCATTAAAAGATGTTTAGTAACCAAAAGGAATCCAAGTGGGACCTCTATGTGGATAGAGATGATGACAAAGAAGAAGGGGAAGGGTTAAATAGAACAAAAGAGAAAAAGGCAGATGAGAAACACCTCTCTGGTTAAGATTGGTCCAGTAAACCAAAGAACTTTTCAGACAGATGCTTCTCTACAGCCTCAAAAAAAGAAAGAAAGAAAGAAAGAGAACATGATTCCTTCCCTGATGGCTTAGTGGGTAAAAAACCCACTTCTGCAAGGCAGAAGACGCAGGAGACATGGGTTTGATCCCTTGTTGGGAAGATGACCTGAAGTAGGAAATAGCAACCCACTCCAGTATTCTTGGGTGAAAAAGCCCATGGACAGAGGATCCTGGTGTGCTACAGTCCATGAGATCTCAAAAGAGTTGGACATGACTGAGCTACTCAGCCTAGCAAACAAACCTTTGGAGAAAGGGCTCAGAGACAAGTCACAACGTGTCAAAAAATATAATCTCACAAAGAGGATGAAAATGAAACTGGTAGAACTGGAAAAAAAAAAAACCTTAAAAACAAAGCAATTTCAGAAATTGTTTAGAAGTTGTATTAGGAGTAGCAAGAGGTGGAATATGACTTTGCAGAAATTCATCAAGGATTTTTAGGACAGCCTGAGGAAATTCTCTCAAATTGAATGGAGAAGAAGCAAGAGGTAAAGGTGATTAGAGAGAATCCAGGTGCACATAATCAGGAACAAGAGAACCAGAAAGGAAAAAAAAGAGGAAAGAGCAGACTCAAAGGTAAAGAGTTTTGAACTAAAGGATTACCTGAACATTTACTTTAAATAGCAATCCATGTTTAGAAAAATACTGTCCTGAACTGTCAACACACTATGTATGATATAACTGATAAATTACTGAACTTTGACAATAAAAAAGAACCTTTTGGGTGCCCAGATGATAATGATAATAGTAATAATAGTAAAAGGTAAGGCCACCTACACAACAGAGAAATTCAGACTAGCCACATATGTCTCTAAAGTGAGGTGGAAGTGTTGCTTGCTCAGTCATGTTTGACTCTTTGCCACCCCATGGACTGTAGCTTTCCAGGCTCCCTGTCCATGGAATTCTCCAGGCAAGAATACTGGTGTGGTGATGACATAAATCAAAGCAAGATCCTCTATGACCCACCTCCTAGAGTATCAGAAATAAAAACAAAAGTAAACAAGTGGGACCTGATTACACTTAAAAGCTTTTGCACAGCAAAGGAAACTAAAAGCAAGGTGAAAAGACAGCCCTCAGAATGGGAGAAAATAATAAATAGTAAATGAAACAACTGACAAAGGATTAATTTCCAAAATATACAAGCAGCTCATACAACTCAATACCAGAAAAACAAACAACCCAGTCAAAAAGTGGGGGAAAGACCTAAACAGACATTTCTCCAAAGAAGACATACAGATGGCTAACAAACAAACACATGAAAAGATTGCTCATCATTAGAGAAATGCAAATCAAAACCACAATGAGATATCACCTCACACCAGTCAGAATGGCCCTCACCAAAGAGTCTACAAACAATAAATGCTGGAGAGGGTATGGACAAAAGGGAACACTCTTGCACTGTTGGTGAGAATTCAAATTGATACAGCCACTATGGAAGATGGTAAGGAGATTCCTTAAAAAACTAGGAGTAAAACCACCATCTGACCCAGCAATCCCACTCTTAGACATATACCTGGAGGAAAACAAAATTTAAAAAGACACATGCATCCCATTGTTCATTGCAGCACTAGTTACAATAGCTAGAACATGGAAGCAACCTAGCTGTCCATCGACAGATGAATGGATAAAGAAGCTGTGGTGCATATACACAATGGAAGATTACTCAGCCATAAAAAGGAACACATTTGAGTCATTCTGATGAGGTGGATGAACCTAGAACCTATTATACAGAGTGAAGTAAGTCAGGAAGAGAGATAAGTATCATATGCAAATGCATATATACAGAATCTAGAAAAATGGTACTGAAGAATTTATTTACAGGACAGCAATGGAGAAACAGATATAGAGAATAGACTTATGAACAAGGGAGAGGGGAGGAGAGGGTGAGATGTATGGAGAGAGTAACATGGAAACTTACATTACTGTATGTAAAATAGATAGCCATTGGGAATTCGCTGTGTGGCTCAGGAAACTCAAACAGGGGCTCTGTATCAACCGAGAGGAGTGGGATGGGGAGGGAGATGGCAGGGAGGTTCAAAAGGGAGGGGATATATGTATACCTGTGGCTGGTTCGTGTTGAGTTTGACTGAAAACAAAATTCTATAAAGCAATTATCCTTCAATTAAAAACAAAAGAATACCGGAATGGGTTGTCATTCCCTTCTCTGCAGGATTCTAGGATCACATTAAAAGCCAGAAAACAGTGTTTTAACAGTTAAAGGGTTGGGGACTTCCCTGGTGGCCCAGTGGTTAAGAATCCACTTTCCAATGCAGGGGACACAGGTTCTATGCCTGGTCGGGGAACTCAGAGCCCACATGCTTTGGGGCAGCTAAGCCCATGCACTGCAGCTAGAGAAACCTGTGTGCCACAGCGAAGACCCAGCACAGCCAATAGTTAAAGGATTAAAGGAAAGGACGTGTGATGTAAGAATTTTATATCCAAGTAAATTGTTGCTTTTACCTAGACTTCTGGTCTTGATGGAATAAACACTCTGAGCCATTTTGTAAAAATAAAATTTCTATATGATGACATAATAAAAAAGGGTAATAAAATAAGAATCCAAGAACAGAGAAGGTGTGTGGCATAAAAGGATTGGTGGTAAATCTGAAACCAGAACTAAAACTCAACAGCAGTAGGAATTATAGCTACAGGACTGAATCAGATGTGCTAAACTTCGATTTTCACACCATTGGAAGGAGGATAATAGGTCAGAAACAAAAAGAAGTATAAGTATACTAATTTCCTTGCTTATTATCAGGAGTAAGTAGAGGCCAATCAAAGAATAGTTGATAAATCAAGAAATAAAGAATTCCTATTATTTAAAGTTATATAGGAAACCACTGGACCCACTCCAGTATTCTTGCCTGGGAAATCCCATAACAGAGGAGCCTGGCAGGTCCATACAGTCACAAAGAGTCAGACACAACTTAGCAACTAAGCAACAACAACCACCGGAAGAGTTAAAACAGAACATAAACCTTCCAAACCACGAGAGAGGGAAACACACACATACATAAATGCAAAAATATTTACAGGAAGTTGGGAAACAAAGTATTACATTAATAAGATATGATATAAAACAAATTTACATTTATGAGAGGCACATATGTAATAAATTTACTCAGAATGTTAGGGTAAAGCAAAAGCAGGCAAACGCAAAGAAAGAAAAACAGGAGTCTTGACATTAATCTCTAGTAAGATTGAATTCAAGTAAAAGATAATTATTTACAAGGCTCTATGAAAAGATTTGTGATCCTGTCTTGCTGCATCATTAGCTCCCAGCTTCCAAAATCTGAGAAATAAGTCCTGAAGATCTTCTAACTGGTGACAGATTCCACACTCATGTTGTCCAAACATTCCAGGAGCCAATATAACGGGAAATACTGTCCTTCCAAGTATTGTTGTTCAGTTGCTCAGTAGTGCCCGACTCTTTGGGACCCCATGGACTGCAGCACGCCAGGCTTCCCTGCCCATCACCATCTCCTGGAGTTTACTCAAACTCATGTCCATTGAGTAGGTGATGCCATCCAGCCATCTCATCCTCTGTCGTCCCCTTCTCCTCCTGCTTTCAATCTTTCCCAGCATCAGGGTCTTGTCCAATGAGTCAGCTCTTTGCATCACTTGGCCAAAGTATTGGAACTTTAGCATCAGTCCTCTCAATGAATTTTCAGGATTGATTTCCTTTAGGATTGCCTGGTTGAATCTCCTTGCAGTCCAAGGGACTCTCAAGAGTCTTCTCCAACACCACAGTTCAAAAGCATCAGTTCTTTGGCACTCAGCTTTCTTTACAGTCCAACTCTCACATCCATACATGACTTATGGAAAAACCATAGCTTTGACTATATGCACATTTGTTGCTAAAGTGATGTCTCTGCTTTTTAGTAAGCTGTCTAGGTTTGTCTTAGCTTTCCAAGTATTTGTCCCCCCAAATTCATATCTAAGTTAGACCCAAGTCCTAACTCCCAATATCTCAAAACTGACCTTATTTGGAAATAGAGTTTTTGCAGATGTAATTAGTTAAGATGAGATCATGTTAATCGATTAGAAGCAGTATAATGGGCCCCTAATCCAACATGACAGATGTTCTTATAAAAGGCAATTTGGATCCAGAGACACCAACACAGGGAAAGTGCCAGGTAGAGACTGGAGCTGTGCTCCCATGAGCCAGAGACAGGGAGAGACCTGGAATGGATCCTTCCCTGGAGGCTTCAAAGGGAGCTCAGCCCTGCTGACACCATGATCTTGGACTCTGGGCCTCCAGGAGTGTGGGAGAAGACATTTCTGTTGTTTCAAGCCACCCACGGTTGTAGTGCTTTGTTAAGGCAACCCCAGGGAACACATATCATCTGCAAGAGGATACACCCTCCTTTGTGGTGAATTCCCAGTGACACCCTCCAGCCAGAGGAGACATCTCACACCACTGTGTTTTCATGATATCCATTCTCAGCTACCCCATCTGTAAGTAAGTAAGTGAAGTCGCTCAGTCGTGTCTGACTCTTTGCGACTCCATGGACTGTAGCCCACCAGGCTCCTCCGTCCATGGGATTCTCCAGGCAAGAATACTGGAGTGGGTTGCTATTTCATTCTCCAGGGGATCTTCCTGACTCAGGGATCGAACCCAGGTCTCCCACATTGTAGGCAGATGCTTTAATCTCTGAGCCACCTGGGAAAACATTCACTGTTTCCTTGAGAATAAGGATTTTTCAGTTCATGAATCTGCCCTCTGCACATGGTAGACCCACAATGAAATGATCCTTTCAGGGGCAGAATGATGGAAATCCACAGGTGTAATATACCCAGGTACTTGGGGTTTCAGAAGGTGAGGTTCAGCAAATAGGAAAAAGAGGGCACTTCAAAGTGATCCTGGCACAATCTAAACTGAAGATCCATCCTGAACCTTTGAAAATGAAAGTGTTAGTCACTTAGTTGTGTCCAAATCTGTGGATCCCATGGATTGTCTCCTCTGCTCATGGGATTCTCTAGGCAAGAATACTGGAGTGAGTTGCCATGTCCTCCAGGGGATCTTCCTGACCCAGGGATCAAACCTAGGTCTCCTGAATTGCAGGCAGACTCTTTACCATCTGAGCCATCTGAATCTTTAGGCACCAAATAACCCAGCAGCAGAACACAGGGAGAGAAAACTACTAGAAAGACAAAGAGAAATCCACCAGGTTACAGAACAAGCTCAGGGCTTCCCTGGTGGCTCAGATGGTAAAGAATCTGCACAGGAGATTCGGGTTCAATCCTTCGGTCAGGAAGATCCCCTGGAGAAGGAAATAGTGGCCCACTCCAGTATTATTGCCAGGGAAATCTCACAGACAGAGGAGCCTGGTGGGCTACAGTCCATGGGGTCACAAAAGAGCTGGACACGACTGAGCAGCTAGACAATAGAGCAAATTCATGCCAGTGGGTCATGAGGACTGTCTGTGATGAATGGGTGGGCATGGTTGTGTAGCACCTCTGTTTTGAGTCCCATACTCAGTATGCCCCCGGAAAACTCATATCTCAACTTGGGCAGCTTGAACGGCTGTAGGACATGGGAACTTGAGAAAGAATATATTACACGCCTCAGAAGAATGGATTGTCTGATGTAACTGCCTACGTTTGTGGGTTTTCCCTTTCTGACTGTTTCCTCTTCATTTTCAGATCGTGGCCAAGAGATACAAAGATTTTGAATTTCCTTCTGAAATGACTGGCATCTGGAGGTACTTGAACAATGCGTATGCTCGGGATGAATACACAAACACATGTCCCGCTGACCAGGAGATTGAACATGCATATTCAGATGTTGCCAAAAGAATGAAGTGAAGCCAGATTGTTTTCTGTCTCGTTTCTCAGTTGTGTGAGCTAGACTATGGAAGGAGTGTCTCCTTTGCCTTTCCCTCCCAGTAACCATCCTTTGCAAAATAATGCTCATACTTCAGCAATGTGGATACCATCGCATGATCCACTCAACAGGAAATTATTCCTAGCCTTGTAATTTGTCAGCTCACTAGTGTATATGAATAATACCAGTTGTTATACACTCCAATTGTCTGATTTATGTTCATTTATATCTTTGGCATTCTGGGACCTTGTAATCCATGCTATTTAGGGCATGAGTTTTGCAGTTTAAGTTTCAAAGCAAATAAGGCTTGAATTCAAGCCTTATCTATTATTAACCTCCTTTATTTTTTAAAAAAGTGTGTTTGTGATAGTTTTCATAATCATTCACAGCCTTCTGCTCTAAAATGGTAGTTTAACCTTTTAAAAACAAAATTATTTTTATAATTACAAAGTGATACTCGCTTGTTTTAATATTTGAAACAAAGTCAGAAGGTATAAAAAAGAAAGAAGTCACCTAGAATTTCACTACACTTAGATAACTGCTGATAATGTGTTGGTGAGTATCTTCCAAGTCTTCAGACTCTTTCACACATACGCATTCAAACCACATAATTTCCTGCCTCTGTGGTATTGTGTTAGTTTATTTTCAAGGACTGGTGAAGGGACCACTCCCCCCCTCCCCCGACCCCCCCCCCCCCCATCTTGGTAATACCTTGTTGGTCAGCCCTAGAGGACTTAAAACAAAAAGATTTGGCACCACAGAGCTCAAGAGTGTGCTTGGAGCCAAGTTTCAGAGGGATGGAGAACTTCAGGGGCCACAGAGACGCAGGGAACTGCGAAGACCAGCAGGACCGGAAGCTGTGGGCGGGCCCCAGCAGGACCGGAAGCTGTGTTCCTGCCTCCATGATGCCTCTGCCCCTGGTTCCAGTGAAGGCACAGAGGAGAGTGCCTCTCTGTGTTTCTCCTTCTGGCTTCCTTTCGGGGGCCTTCTCTTGCTTCCTCCCTCTCAGACACCACGCCTGCAGGAGGACTCTGAACGTCATCTGTGTTGCAGAAACTCCCTGCCCCCTGTTGCAGCGCAGACCAAGCACATCTTGATTCTTCAGATGGCGTCACACCCACCTCTTCCGCCATGCCATGATGTCGCGTTGGGCTAGCCTGAGTCCTGCTGTTTCTCTGCCCTCTCTAGCGTCATTTTGAGGTCAGGCAGGGAAAATCCAGGGAGATTAAATTCTTGGTGACTCCTCTTGGGCAGTTCTGGTAAATAGGCAAGCTGGGGAGGAAGTGGAAAGTACTGAGTCAAAAAAGAGTGTTCTGGTTCATCTGACTTCCCCTCCCCCACTCCTGAGCCAGCCTCGCAGCAGCAGCTGCGTGTGGGGCGGGGGGGGGGGGGGGGGGGGGAGGGGGCTGGGTTCCTACTCAAGGCTTGGAGGACAGAATGGGAGACTCCTTCCACGCTCATCTAGACTCCCGGGGTTCCAGCGTCATCAGCCAGGTGGTGTTCTTTTGACATTGGCACACACCTTCCAGAAAACTCACTTGTGGAGTTGGAGGCAGCATGTGATTGATGTTAAAAACTCATTAGGAAAAAAAGTATACACCTGCTCACCCAGCAATTCATTTGGAAAAAAAGGAAGACGCATTAACATTCTGAGATTTCTGGGATTTAGAAAAAGATGTCTGCTAAGAGGAACAAAGCCCTTCAAAGGGTGGCCACTTTCTCTTTCCTCGTACTGGATGCTATGGTTTAACCAGGGGCAGCGAAACCCCAGCCCTCCACTTGCTTAGTTTAGCCATTTATTTTAAGAAGTTGTGTCTGGCATGTGTCGCCGTGATTCCTGTTTCACATCAGTTTAGGGGCCAGATTCCGAAGATGAGTTTTACCATGTTACATTTAAACTTAGTAAATGAATTGACTACCTTAGTGCCAAGTTTGTATTTTTAGAGGTTAAAGCAATCTACATAAAGCCTTTGTGCCTTACAAATTAAATGCATTATGAAAACATTTATCTGGAGCCAAAATCTTTAATTTTTCTTTATTTTACTTTGCATCTTCCACTGAGACTGTGTGTGTGTGTGTGTGTGTGTGTGTGTGTGTGTGTGTGTGTGTGTGTATCACTTCACCCAATCCTTTGCCTGATGGGAAAAGATGGGGAGTAAGTCACAGGATGTGATTTTCTCCAGGACACACACCACTAACATGACCCTGACCCACATCATTCTATGGATAACCCTACATTACACTTCTCTTTAAAATAAAAAGGTAGGATGGGATTTCCCTGCTGGTCCAGGGGTTAAGAGTCTGCCTTCCAATAGAGGGGACATGGGTTTGATCCTTGGTTGGGAAGCTAAGATCCCACAAGTTGCCAGGCAACTAGACCCACTCACCACAACTACTGAACCTGAGTGACACAACTGTAGAAGCCCATGCACCTCAACAAGGACACAGCACAGCCAAAGTAATAATAATAAAATGGAATAGGAGTCAATACTTACAGAACTTTAGAAGGGGGAACCCGCACCGAGAAAGTGAATGGAAATGGGCTTCCTTTAAAATGATGAGAGTGGGTTTTCCCTGATGGTCCAGTGATTAACATTCTGTGCTTTCACTGCAGGGAGTGCAGATTCCATCCCTGGTTGGGGAACTGGCATCCTACAGGCAGTGCGGTCAAAGAAATAATAATAGTAAAATTGCAAGAGCAACTTTGAACTAGAAATTAGTGCTGTTGCTCAATCACTAACTCATGTCTGAATCTATGACCCCACAGACTGCAGTACGCCAGGCTCCCCTGTCCATCAACTCCCAGAGCTTGCCCAAGCTTATGTCCACTGAGTTGATGATGCCATCCAACCATCTCATCCTCTGTTGTCCCCTCCTTCTCCTGCCTCAGTCTTTCCCAGCGTCAGGGTCTTTTCCAATGAGTCAGGTCTTCGAATCAGGTGGCCAAAATATTGGAGCTTCAGCATCAGTCCTTCCAATGAATGTTCAGGGTTGACTTCCTTTAGGATTGACTGGTTATCAGTAGTTAAATTAGAAATTATCTGTATTAGAATTGTGACCCATAAAGACATTTTAACGGAGCATTAAAGAGGTCTGAAAAAATACAAGTGACCTGTCCTTGCCCAGGTGGCTGAAATACAGGCCTTGCAGATGGCTCCATTTTTAAAAATAAGTTTATTTATTTTAATTGGAGGCTAATTACTTTACAATATTGTATTGGTTTTGCCATATATCAACATGAATCTGCCACAGGTACACACGTGTTCCCCATCCTGAACCCCCCTCCCTCCTCCCTCCCCATACCATCCCTCTGGGTCATCCCAGTGCACCAGCCCCAAGCATTTAGTATCATGCATCGAACCTGGACTGGCAATTCATTTCATATATGATATTATACATGTTTCAATGCCATTCTCCCAAATCATCCCACCCTCTCCCTCTCCCACAGAGTCCAAAAGACTGTTCTATACATCTGTGTCTCTTTTGCTATCTCACATACAGGGTTATCATTACCATCTTTCTAAATTCCATATATATGTGTTAGTATACTATATTGGTGTTTTTCTTTCTGGCTTTCTTCACTCTGTACAATAGGCTCCAGTTTCATCCACCTCATTAAAACTGATTCAAACATATTCTTTTTAATGGCTGAGTAATACTCCATTGTGTATATGTACCACAGCTTTCTTATCCATTCATCTGCTGATGGACATCTAGGTTTGCTTCCATGTCCTGGCTATTATAAACAGTGCTATGATGAACACTGGGGTACACATGTCTCTTTCAATTTTGGTTTCCTTGGTGTGTGTGCCCAGCAGTGGGACTGCTGGGTCATAAGACAATTCTATTTCCAGTTTTTTAAGGAATCTCCATAATGTTCTCCATAGTGACTGTACTAGTTTGCATTCCCACCAACAGTGTAAGAGGTTTCCCTTTTCTCCACACCCTCTCCAGCATTTATTGCTTGTAGACTTTTGGATCGCTGCCATTCTGACTGGCATGAAATGGTACCACATTGTGGTTTTGATTTGCATTTCTCTGATAATGAGTGATGTTGAGCATCTTTTCATGTGTTTGTTAGCCATCTGTATGTCTTCTTTGGAGAAATGTCTATTTAGTTCTTTGACCCATTTTTTGATTGGGTCATTTATTTTTCTGGAATTGAGCTGCAGGAGTTGCTTGTATATTTTTGAGGTTAGTTGTTTGTCCGTTGCTTCATTTGCTATTATTTTCTCCCATTCTGAAGGCTGTCTTTTCACCTTGCTTATAGTTTCCTTTGTTGTGCAGAAGCTTTTAAGTTTAATTAGGTCTCATTTGTTTATTTTTGCTTTTATTTCCAATATTCTGGGAGGTGGGTCATAGAGGATCCTGCTGTGATTTATGTTGGAGAGTGTTTTGCCTATGTTCTCCTCTAGGCATTTTATAGTTTCTGGTCTTGACGTTTAGATCTTTAATCCATTTCCATTTTGAAGTGTAGTTGTAGGAAATCTGGCTCCTGGCACTCTCCCCTCTCAGGGACCCCACCCCCACACACCCTTCGCAGGCCCCTCAAAAGCTGTTCAGGTGCAGGCAGGTGAGGAATATTCCAGGGTTGTTCACCTGCCTTAAAGTCTTCTCCAGCATGTTGTTTTTTAAAAAAACAAAATGCATTTGTTCTTCCAAACATACCATATGTGTGTGCTAGTTGCTCAGTCATGTCCAACTCTGTGACCCCATGGACTATAGGCTGCCAGGCTCCTCTGTCCATGGAATTCTCCAGGCAAGAATACTGGAGTGGGTTGCAATTCCCTTCTCCAGGGGATCTTCCCCACCCAAGGGTCAAACACAGGTCTTCTGCATCGCAGGCAGACTCTTTACCATCTGAGTCACCAGGGATCCAAATACAAGTCGTGAGAACAGCCCTCCTTTGAGGGTAATCCTGGGAAGGTTCTTGGGCTAAGGAGATTCTTTTCTTGCTTTTAGTTCCCCTAGAGGCTGGACAGTTCAGAAAAAATTAGCTTTACTTCTGAACACAGAATCTCCAAGTGTAGGCTGAAAAAGAATATGAGTGCCACAAAGATGTACTTTCTGAGCATGGTTCCGCAAACAGAGATGCAACGATAGCATTTAGCCCAGGAATGAACCTTCTGAGACTAGAGGTCTCAACAGGTTACCTGTGAACTATGGGACTATCTCCAGAAATTGAGTGTATGCCCAAGCTCTGACAGACAGACACAAATACACGTTCTACATACATGCACACTTAGGTACATACACACTCACATACATTCACACACACTGACAGCATGATCACAGAACTCTTTCACACATGTTCAAATGTTAGGAGAAGCACTGACTGAAACCGCTCACCGTGGCCAGATACCACAGTAACCATCTGCTTGAGATATTTTATCACAGGAGGTCCTGGTGAGGAACACAGAACTAATAAGCCACCACCAATCAGAAGAATTCAGGCAAGGTCAAAAGGAGACACCACATGTCTGACCACCTCCCAGAATCCTTCTCGCTGGCATCCATCTCGGCTGAACAATGTGTGCACCACGAGGAAGGACTCTGAGTCAGAATGATTGGCCAAAGACAACCCGGAAACTAATCCTATCACCAAAAAGTCCAAGACTGTGAGCCGTGTGGCAGAGCAGTTTTCCTGGGTCCCCCACCCTGTTGCTCTCCTCCGGAGCACCCCTTCCCAATAAAATCTTGTGCTTAGTCAGCACATGTGTTCTCTTTGGACAATTCATTTCTGAGTGTTAGACTCAGAAATGCAAACAAGAGCCCACTCTCAGGCCCTGGAAGGGATCCTCCATCCTGCAACACAAACACACTAACACATTCACACACATCCCCATAGACACACACAAGCATACTCATTCAATACAGTCACACACACTCACCCACTCATGTACCCAGATATGTGTACGTGCACACACACACAACCTGTAAGGTGAGGTCCAGGCTCCTTCCTTTCCTCCTTCAATCACTGACCAGAAACACACTCTTGGCAACATTCCACTCATTTCTCCTTCCCCACCTCCAGTGGTTCACTATTAGGCTTTGGGAAAAAAAAAAAAATCTTTTACAGTTAAGAGAACCAAGGTGTGCATCGTCCTAAGAACATGGTTACACAAAACCCTGGCTACTTAAGGTGGATCAGTTAGAGGATGTTTGTTCACGTTATAGTCCTGAATTCTTTCTGGAAGCCCACAAAACTGACACAAAAACTGAGTTTAGCTGCAGCTAGCACTTCCCTGGTAGCTCAGACTGTAAAGAATCTGCCTGCAATGCAGGAGACTGGGTTTGATGCCTGGGTTGGAATGATCCCCTGGAGAAGGGAATGACTACCCACTCTAATATTCTGGCCTGGAGAATTCCATGGACAGAGGAGCCTGACAGGCTACAATCCATGGGGTCACAAAGAGTCAGACATGACAGCGAATTTCACACACACAAAATGCCCGGGGTTGGGATTTGTGACCTTGGGGAGAGGCCCAGAGCCCAGACCTGCTGCTGAGCCCTGGACAGTGTTGTCCGATCCGGCTGTTTCTGATCGTGTGCACGTGTGCTAAGTTGATTCAGCTGTGTCCAACTCTGTGCGACCCTAGGACTGCAGCTTGCCAGGCTCCTCTGTCTATGGAATTCTCCAGGCAAGGATACTGGAGTGGGTTGCCATGCTCTCCTCCAAGGGATCTTCCCAACCCTGGGATCAAACCTGCATCTCTTACGCCTCCTGCGTTGGCAGGCAGGTTCTTTACCACTCGCGCCACCTGGGAAGCCCTGTTTCTGGTCATATCATATGCCAAAGTATTTGAAAGGTACATAGGAGTCTCTGAAACACTTGCACATAATTTTCCTACAGTGTGGACTATACCTAAAAGAAGCAAAAGAATCACACAAGTTATTCTACCAAGGTTATTTGCTTCTTGTTTTTTAAACCTTTGACAAGGCGGAGGTGTAGAGGCCTGCATGTGGGGTTCCTTTTCCTACTGATCTTGGGCTCTCTCAAGATTGGAGCCAAGAGGAAAGAGAAATGGATTAGGGAGGCGCCTAGAATTCTAGGAGAGACAGAGCAGCAGGATCTGTCTTGCCTCCATCATAACTGTTCAACTTTTATTTGTTTGCAGCTCACTGGTCCCCAAAGAGAGTGCTGTTTGAAATAAAATCTTAGGGTTATTTGCTGGTGGTTCAGGTGTTGAGCAGGCCATTTTGGTGCATATTTTGGCAAATTTTGTTTTTTCTGACTAAAGCAAGGGAAAAAAGAATTTGTTGTATTGGGTGTGATACCAGAATACACAAAATTTAAAAAGAAGTAAGAAAAAATGTGTCTTGCATTTATAAACTGTGCAGTGATAATGAAAAAATAGAACAGCACCAGAAAGATGCCTAAGAACACGTGTAATAGGAACCAAATGGGTGAGTGGGCAAAGTGCACACTTTTCCCAGGTTCCTGAGGCGATGCTACCACGAATGATGTAAGAGAGTGACCAAGCGCATTTGGGTAGCACTTTACAAAGCCTGGCCAGTTTGTGGTTCCATAGGTCATGGGTGTGCATCGGAAATTGAGGAGGAAATGGTGACCACAGCGAGGTGGCTTCCATCTTGCCTCATGGTCCTTGAGGGGCTTTACTGCCTTCTCCTCCAGGTGGCGCTAGTGGTAAAGAACCCACCTGCCAACACAGAAGACAAAGGAGATGTGAGCTCAATTCCTGGTTTGGGAAGATCCCTTGGAGGAGGGCATGGCAACCCACTCCAGTATTCTTGCTGGAGAATTCCATGGACAGAGGAGTCTGGCGGGCTATAGTCCATAGGGTCGCAAAGAGTCTGACACAACTGAAGAGACTTAGCATGCACACACGCACTCTCATGAGTGGGGCATGCTGGTCCCCATGGGGACGTTGTTCTGTCAACTCTGAGGGCCTTGTACCATCTGGATAGAGCGAGACATTCCAGTCAGAGAATCAGAAGCTGGGCGGTAGCAATGAATGGATGGGAATGGGAAGCAGGGGGGAGTGGCTAACGTTTGTCTGCCTCAAGTTTCTCATCTGAAAACCAAGTGGTGGGCTTGACTGGTAGGTTTCAACCTTGACTGCATTTTAGAATCAACTGAGTAGCCTTGATCATTATAAATGCCCAAAGCCTGCCTCAGATCAACCGAATCAGAATCTCTGGGTTTGGGCTTGGACATTGGTGTTTTCAAAACTCTACTGGGAAGATTCTCTTATGCAACAGGGATTAACAGCCACGGGTCAGATGCTCTCTGAAGTTATTTCCAGCATTAATTGTCAATGTTTGGGTCCTGGGTTACACAGTCCTAGGAGGGGGTGGTGAGGGGTAGAAGAAATGGAGGGGGTTGTCCATACTCAATATAGTGTATGCTCTACACTCAGGGCAGTTGGCTGAGCCAGCCACATGAAAAGTGAACCTGAAAGTCGTCCAATGGTGTCCGACTCTTTACAACCCCATGGACTATACAATCCATGGAATTCTCCAGGCCAGAATACTGGAGTGGGTAGCCTTTCTCTTCTCCAGGGGATCTTCCCAACCCAGAAATTGAACCCAGGTCTCCTGCATTGCAGGTGGATTCTTTACCAGCTGAACTACAAGGGAAGCCCAGTGTACTGTTCACCCAGTGGTTAAATGGTGACCTCTCCAAACTGGTCCACTCAGGGTCTCAGAACTCGAACTTACTTGGAAATAGATTCCCTGTAGATGTAATTACTTACATTATGATGAGGTCATATTGGATTAGGAAGGGCCCTAAAACCAAAGTGGCTAATGTTATTTTAAGAGGAGAAGAAGATGCAGAGACATGCACCAAGAGAAGAGGCCATGTGAAGATGGAGGAAGATGCTGTAGAGGGTTTGCAACAAGCTGGGGGACGTCAAAGATGGCTGGAGACCCCCAGAAGCCAGAAGAGGCAAGGAAGTGTCTCCCCATAAAACCTTCAGAGGGAGCATGGCTCTGCCCACACCTTGATCTCAGATTTTCAGCCTCCAGAGCAGTAAGAGTAAATTTCCATCTGCTCTTCTAAGTCACCCACTGGGCAGTACTCTGACTGCAGCCACAGGAAACCTATCCACCTGGTGAGTTTTGGATCTCAGAATGGCTGAGCCATGTTGTCATGGCTTAGCGACTCTAGAGCTGATGGCACAGCTAAGCAGAGAGGCAGCTGGGCTTCTCAGGATAGCTGATGTCACTTTCCCAGCCGAGGGAGTGAGCCAGGCACAGACAGTGCAGTGCAGTTCAGCCGTTCAGTCGTGTCCGACTCTTTGCGACCCCATGGGCTGCAGCACTCCAGGCTTCTCTGTCCATCACCAACTCCTGGAGCTTGCTCACATTCATGTCCATCAAGTCGATGATGCCACTCAATCTCAGCTTCTGTCGTCCCCTTCTCCTTTGGCCTTCAGTTTTTTCCAGGGTCTTTTCCAATGAGTCAGCTCTTTGCATCATAGGGCCAAAGTATTGGAGCTTCAGCTTCAGCATCAGTCCTTCCAATGAATATTCAGGACTGATTTCCTTTAGGATTCACTGGTTTGCTCTTCTTGCAGTCCAAGGGACTCTCAAGAGTCTTCTCCAACACCACAGTTCAAAAGCATCAATTCTTTGGCGCTCAGCTTTCTTTATGGTCCAACTCTCACATCCATACATGACTATTGGAAAAACCATAGCTTTGACTAAATGGACCTTTGTGCAGACAGAGCTGGGTCTATTTGAGAGAGATGGTGATTTAACCAACAGGCAACACCATGGTCGTTTTGCTCTATAGCAGATGTGACAAGATGGGAAATTGTTGAAAGTTCTGCGTTTTGGTCCTGCCCCTGCTGCTTCTGGATGCGGGACTTTGGGAAGGGCATTTAACCTCCCCGCACCTCTGTTTCCTCATCTGTCAAAGGCAGGTATTGGACGACAGAATCTTCCAGGTCTTTTCCAACTATTGAGTTGTAAGCCCTGAGCCAGGAAGGCAGTTAAGAACCAGTCATAATACTTGGGAACTGCCCCCCAGCTCAGACCAGTGTCATGCTCCCTACAGCCTTTGCTCCAAATCTGGGTTTCAAGTTCAGATCCATTTAGCTTCTTGCTTTATAGGGATTTTTGGTGAACAATTGCTTTATGGTGGATCCATTCCCCAAATTTAAGATATCTGTGTGGTCTGACATTTGGCCTCCCAAATAGCTCAGCTGGTAAAGAATCTGCCTGAAATGCAGGAGATGTGGGTTCAATTCCTGGGTCAGGAAGATCCCCTACAGGAGAAAATGGCCATCTGCTCCAGTATTGTTGCCTGGAAAATCCCATGGACAGAGGAGCCTGGCAGGCTACAGTTCATGGGGTCGCAAAGAGTTGCACATGACTGAGAGACTGAACACGGCAATTGCAAGTATCTATTAGCAATCAGGGTTCCCTTGTGGCTCAGAAGGTAAAGCGTCTGGGAGACCTGGGTTCGATCCTTGAATCGTGAAGATCCCCTGGATAAGGAAATGGCAACCTGCTCCAGTGTTCTTGCCTGGAGAATTCCTATGGAGAGAGGAGCCTCGTGGGCAACAATCCGTAGGGTCACAAAGAGTTGGACATGACTGAGCAACTTCATTTTTTTTTTTTTAAGCAATCATATGCTCCTATAATATGAAGGAAAGATTAATCCCCACAAGGGGTCTGATAAGTTTCCTCTTCTCAGAATGCCTTCCATATGGTGCAGCAGACCTCCAATAACCCAGACAGCCAGGTATAGAGACTGAAGGAGCACTCTCCAGCCCCCTCCCCGCCCCCAACATGCCTCACTCTGCTTTGTTCGCATGTAAAACAAGCCCTGAATTTGAACACTCACCTTGACAGGGGAAAGTGGGAACAGGAAACATGGAAATGGAGGAATGATGGTGGAAACGTGAGTACAGGTTCTCTCTGCAGTTCCTTGGATGATATATACCCATCTTTTGGTATCTACAGGTGGGGCAGGGGATGGGTTCCAGAAACCCCACAGTTATGGAAATCTCAGATGTTCAAGTTCCTTATATAAAAAGGTATTGTAGAGTTGTCCCTCCATATCTGAAAGTTTCACATCGGTAGATTCAACCAACCATGGATTGAACCCATGGATGTGGAGGGCCTGCTATATTAGTCTTTTGGCAACCTAACAATTAGCACAGTCTTCAGGGCTTAACTGATGGCTCAGTGGGTAGAGAAGCTGCCTATAAGGCAGGAGACACAGGAGATGTGGGTTCAATCCTTGGACTGGGAAGATCCCCTAGAGAAGGAAAACGGCAACCCATTCCAGCATTCTTGCTTGAAAAATCCCATGGACAGAGGAGTCTGGTGGGCTATAGCTCAAAGTGTTGTAAAGAGTCGGACATGACTGAGCAACTAAGCACAGATACACAAGGGGTTTAACACAGCACACATTTATCATCTCATTGGTTCCACGGATCAAGGATCCAGGCAAAGCATAGCTGGATTCTTGGCTCAGGGTTTCACAGGTTGCAATCCAGGTGTCAGCTGGGGTTATGATTCTTCTCTGAGGCTCAGGGATCATGTCTAAGCTACTGACTGTTGGCAGAATTTGGTTCCTTGCAGTCACCAGAGTGAGTCCTTCAGTCACAATGCCCTCCCTTAAGGTGCCAGTCTGCCCCACTGCCAACAGAAGAATGTCTCTGCTGTTTCATGTCTCTCTGACATCTTCCATCCCTGACCTCCAGTCCCTTTTTAAAAGGCTCATCTGATTAGGTCAGGCCCACCCAGAATACTCTCCTTTGGAATTACAATCAACTGATGAAGTCAGGCCCACAGAGGATATGTCCCTGGTTAAAATGACCAGAAGCTCCAATGAAACATGCAAAATCCTTTTTTCATTGCCTTATAATGTAACCCAACCACAGGGGTGATATTCCATCATATCACAGGTCCTGTGCAGCCCTGGAGACCAGGGGGTTACATTGGGCAGGGACACCAATGTCTGGGGATCTTTGGGGCCATCTTTGGATTCTCAGTTCCAGATGAGTTTGGGGCCATCTGTAATGGCCATTGCATAGGAAGTCTGCCTTACCATACAAAACCCACGGGCTGAGGTCAGCTGAGACGGCCGGTATGGGTGTCACACCATAGCATCTGCTGCCTGTGTTCTTGGCAGGCTGCCCTGAGACACTTTCACTTCTAATTGTTAGTCCGGCACCCAGGGAACAAGAAGGTTTGGCATTTCCGTGAAGTGCTCTGACTTGATTCCCAGGTTCCTCTGACAAAGCAGGAGTTTGTTGACTTTCAGTCCTGGCAGCAAATGTGCCTATTTACTGAGGCTCTCGCCAAAGGGTGCGGAGATAGGGTGGAGCAGAAGGAAAAGAGTCCTCTGCTGCTGGTCAATGCAGAGCTTTGTTATGGTTTTGCTCCATGGTGTACAGGTGACCAAGCGCCCCACGTACAAGGTAGAGAGCTTCCCTCCCCACCCCCACCCTGCATTCAGTCCAAAAGCCAGTTGTAAAGATGAAAAATAAGGAGGGGGGAGAAAAGGCCCCTGTCTCTCCTGTGGTAGGAAAAGCTATCTTTAGAAAGAAGCGAAGGGTCTGAGAGAAGCTGCACAGAGTGTGGCAAAGCAGAACAGAAGATGCTCATTCTTCTCTGTTCTCCTGGGGTTCCATTCTGTGTTATTTGTCAGTGACTGCTGGATGGTTTTGCGTCTTGATGCAGGTGTTATTGTCTGTGTGTCTCAGAGATTCTCCAAGACAGGCTAACTTTCCAGTGGCGAGAGATGTGAGGAAATGGTTTGCCTTCTCTTATGCATTTTGTAAGATATTTGGGGTCATGGGCCCATGGACTTGAAGCCCCAGGAAAGTGAAATCTCTGACAAGATAGGAATGCTGAGTTGGGCAGTGAGGTAAAAGTGTAACTCTGGGCTTGTGTGCACACAGAATTAAAGGAGCTCTGCTCGCCCGCTGGAAGGTCACGGGCCAGAGCTAGTGGGGCCAGAACCCTGGTCCTCAGGTCTAGAGAGGAACCCGGCCTCTGTTATCTCCAGGTGCTTTTAGCAGTAAAATGCTCAGATTCTCTACAGCACACAATCGTCATTCGGCCTGTGTAGCTTTGACTTTCATAACAAAGAAAAGTGAAAGTGTTAGTCACTCAGGTGTGTCTGACTCTTTGTGACCCCAGTCTCCTCTGTCCATAGAATTTTCCAGGCAAGAGTACTAGAGTGGGTTGTCATGGCCTTCTACCAAGGGTCTTCCCAACCCAGGGATCGAACTTGGGTCTCCTGCATTCTAAAGAAGCCACTGAATCACGACTATCTCACTGGGAAGAACTGGAAGGTGACAGTTTCCAAGTTTGGGTTAGTTTGTTTGCCCTAGGGGATCGTCTCCTCAGAGAGGTGTCAAATAACGCAGTGTCACAATTAAAAAAAAAAAACAAAACAAATTTAAAAGCTTTTAACTATTCATTCTTGTATTTTCATGTTCTAGGAGCAGAATGATTTTTTTTTTTTTCTTCTTTGGAGAAAGATTCAGTATAAACCATCAAGGCATGTTGATTCTGTTCTCAGCAGTTATCTGATTCAGTCGTATCAAATGAGATAAAAGCAGTTTCCCTGGTAAGAGATGAATATATGGTTTCAACCACAATGTGCCTGCATAGACAAAATGATTTCTATCTTTACTAATAAATGTATCTTTTGAGGGCTCTGGGCTTCCCTGAGAATGTGATCTTTCAGGAGAAACATTTTCCCACTGTGTCGTCAGGACCAGACCCCAGAAAAGCTCTCCATGAACACAGCAGAGATTAGGACTGCGTCAAATGCTTCCAAGAATAACAATCTTTAGAAATGGCAATGATTGCAATGGAGGGGGTGTGAGAGCTCGCCCAGGTGATCTCGACAAAGGAAGCATCTCACCTCTCAAAGACATCTTATGTGGCCCTGTCTGGCAGTGCAGACGGGTTATCACCTATCAAAGTCACCCCAAATTTCAGGGATACAACCTTCCTATTCAAGAGGTTCTACTTGGTATTTCTGAGACGTTTAAAAATCCGTTTCCATTTTTAAAGAGGAGACTTTTTGAAATGTGATGACACAGCTATAATTTGAAGTGCTACCTTGCAGGGACCACTAACTTAATAATACTGATGTAGAGGTCTTTGGGCTTCCCAGGTGGCACTAGTTGTAAAGAACCTGCCTGCCAATGCAGGAGACATAAGAGATGCAAGTTCGATCCCTGGGTTGGGAAGAACTCCTGGAGAAGAAAATGGCAACCCACTCCAATACTCTTGCCTGGAGAATTCCATGGACAGAGGAGCCTGGCAGGCTACCATCCATGGGGTCACTAGGAGTCAGACACCACTGGCGTGACTTAGCACACACGCACCCATTGATATAGATCCATGGGTGCACCCAAGATCACAAAGATGAGGATTTCAGATTCCCCTCTTCATAAGTGATATGGAAAGTGTAGTTGGAGTAGATGAGAGTCAAGGACCAGGAACAGGGTTTAGAATGGGCGGGAGCAGCAAGATTACTCAACACTTGGGTTCTTAATGAAGGGATCTCAGGAAAGAACAGTATATTTTTTGTTGTGCAGAAAATACAAATGCAAAACAGAAGCCAGTAGAGATTTAGTAAACAGAGCAATCAACAGGGCACTTCCAGGAGAGCCTTGTCTCAATGACTGCTTTAGCTCTGCAGAGGTGAACTGTGGTGTCATCGTCAATGTTGGTCTCCTCTGGCAGGATCATAAAATGGCTGCAGAAGTCAACGCAGGAAGCTTTGGGTTAGATTGAACACTAATTATCACAATCAGTAGGCCCAAATGTTTAATGACCTTGGTGAATTTTCAAGATAATCGAAAGATTATACAGAGACATTGCTGCTGTTGTTCAGTCGCTCAGTTGTGTCCAAGTCTTTGCTACTTCAAGGACTGCAGCACGCCAGGCTTCCCTGCCCTTCACCATCTCCTGGAGCTTGCTCAAACTCATGTCCATTGAGTCGGCGATGCCATCCAACCATCTCATCCTCTGTCACCTTATCTTCCTGCCCTTAATCTTCCCCATCTTCAGGGAAATCTTTCCAATGACTTGGCTCTTCGCATTAGGTGGCCAAAGTATTGGAACTTCAGCTTCAGCATCAGTCTTTCATACGAATATTCAGGCTTGATTTCCTTTAGGAGTCACTGGTTTGATCTCCTTGCAGTCCAAGGGACTCACAAGAAGTCTACTCCAACACCACAGTTTTGAAAGCATCAGATTCTTCAACACTCAGCCTTCTTTACGGTCCAGCTCTCACATCCATACATGACTACTGGAAAAACCATAGCTTTGACTATACGAACATTTGTCAGTAAAGTGACGTCTCTTCTTTTTAATAGGCTAAGTTTGTCATAGCTTTTCTTCCAAGGAGCAAGGGCCTTTTAATTTCATGACTGCAGGGGCATAGCATTCTCCCTTTCTAAAATGCATTCAAAAGGGACTCAGTTCACTTGGGTGATGAGCATGAGTGTGTCCAGAATAGGTATTGAGACCCTCAACCAATGGTAGATGTTTCTTTTTTTTTTAATTATTTATTTGTTTATTGATTTGTCTGCACTGGGTCTTAGTTTTGACACACGGGATCTTCTATCTTTAGTTTCTGCAAGCAAAATCTTCAGTTGTGGCACAAGGAATTTTTTAATTGTGGCAAGCAGAATCTTTTTTTTTTTTTTTTTTTCTAGTTGTGCATGCAAACTCTAAGTTGCAGCATGTGGGATCTAGTTCCCTGACCAGGGATTGAACCCCAGGCACCCTGTACTGGCAACTCGGAGTCTTAGCCACGGGACCACCAGGGAAGTCCCAGTAGATGTTTCCTGAAGACAAGTCTCATCCATTTTTCATTTCCCCATCAGCACATCCTCAGCCTATAATTTCTATGCTGGCCCCTCTGCCTTCTTTAACTGGTCTTACGGTAACTGGGCAAAGACTATCTAAGGTGATCTGGCCCTGGGCAAGTCATTTAATTTTGCTGAATCACAGTTTGCTCATCTGGGAAAGATTTCCTACCCAGCTCTTGGAACTGTTAAGAGAAAGTATAGGAAAAGGCACAAAAACATGAAAAGTTGGGTAAAGGCAAAGATTGGCATGCTTTTTTACCTGGTTAATGGGCAAGGCCTCACAAGGCAGGTGGCCTCAGCAGCAGGGAGCTGGAATGGGAGTCAAGCCACTCCTTCTCTCTAAGGCCAATAGGGATCACACCTCCTTTTGAGATTACAAGAAGAAATGGAAATTAAATCATTTTGGCAGTGTCAGTGTTAGTCACTCAGTCGTGTCTGACTCTTTGTGGCCCTACAGATTGTAGCCCAGGCTCTTCTGCCCATGGGGCTCTCCAGGGAAGAATACTGGAGTGGGTTGCTGTACCCTTCTCCAGCGGATCTTCTCAACCCAGGGATCGAACCCAGGTCTCCTGCACTGCAGGCAGATTCTTAACCATCTGAGCCACCTGGAGAGCCCGGGTCGGGGAGCTTTATCACTACAGAACCTGTTGAGTGTGAACTGTCTAGCTCTGTTCCAGGAGCCCATTGTTCCTGAAGAACCTCCTCCAAAAGACTCCTTGACCTGGGAACCTGTGAGTAGGGCCCCCTCTGGGTCCAGATCACTTGCGAAGCCATAACAAACCCAGTGCCTTCTCATCCAGTCTGATTACTTCCTGTGGTCAAAGAGGCAGGTGAAGGGCCTTGCAAAGGATTGATCATATTTCTGTCTTTTTCTTTTAGATGTTCCCATTTTGCATTGGGGGTTCCCAGGTGGCATGAGTGGTAAAGAATCTGCCTGCCAATGCAGGAGACACAAAAGACATGGGTTTGATCCCTGGGCCGGGAAGAAATGGCAACCCACAGCAGTATGCTTGCCTGGAGAATCCCATGGACAGAGAATCTGGTGAGCTATGGTCCATAGGGTTGCAAAGAGTCAGACACAACTGAAGCCACTTAGCATGCATTCATAAGTATCAACTTTAATTTTTTTTTTTTTTTTTACTTTTTGACTGTACTGTGTGGCATGTAGGATTTTAATTACTTGAACAGGGATCAACCCTGGGTCCCCTGCACTGGAGGTATAGAGTCCTAACCACTCAACTGTCAGGGAAGTCACACCACTAACTTTCTAAATTACTTTAAATAAGAAAATTTTTAAAGAGCCAGAGACAAGATGAACAGTGTCT
Organism: Capra hircus; assembly: GCF_001704415.2. Lineage (NCBI taxonomy): Eukaryota > Metazoa > Chordata > Mammalia > Artiodactyla > Bovidae > Capra > Capra hircus. Next base: position 146,796,618 of record NC_030808.1, read on the forward strand.
AAAAGAAGATGCTGAAGGCCAAAGATTAAACATTCTACTTTTAACTTGCTGGTTGAGAATGACACCATGTTCACCTCCCAGGGATGGTCTTTTCAAAGATAAGCTTTTCCAAAAGTCTGTCAACCCAGCTTGGGTAAGGGTTTCTGCCTTCTGGGGTGCTTACCCATGTCCCTGTCAGATTCATAAGTCTCTCTGATGCCTGGTCATTTTTTCCTCCTCTTTAAGGGTTCTCAGTGGAATCCAGTATCACTTGGGGTTGAACTCTTGTGGTCCAAGATCTGATAAACAGTCATTGTTCTGACTAATGCCTTTATTGACTAAAATTCTGTGAAAATTATAGCATTGTCGATGACACAAGGAAAGGTCATTTATACCTTTTGCACTCAGATAACATTAAAGCTGAAAGTAACATTGCAATCATACAGGGAATATTTCAGGTGAGGAATCCCAGAAAGTTTAGATTACTTGCCACATACCTTCAGCCACCTAGGGCGGAGCTGGAATTAATATCCAAACCTCTTGATTCATAGCTGAGGACCAAGAACCAAGAAGGTGCTCCTCAAGGGTGGTCCTCAGGCCAGCAGCATCCACATCCACTAGGAACTTGCCAGGAATGCAGGCTCTAGGGTCCCACTCTGGACCTACTGCATTAGAAGATCTGGGGTGTATATTTTAATAAGCCCTCTAAGGAATTCTGACGCTTTTGAACCGTGGTGTTGGAGAAGATTCTTGAGAATCCCTTGGACTGCAAGGAGATCAAACCAGTCAATCCTAAAGGAAATCAACTCTGAATAGTCATTGGAAGGACTGATGTTGAAGCTGAAGCTCCAATACTGTGGCCACCTGATGCGACAAACTGACTCATTGGAAAAGACCCCAATGCCGGGAAAGATTGAAGGCAGGAGGAGAAGGGGACAACAGAGGATAGATGGTTGGATGTCCTCACCGGTTCAATGGACATGAGTTTGAACAAACCCCAGGAGATAGTGAAGGTCATGTATGCCCGGCCTGCTGCAGTCCATGGGGTTGCAGAGTTGGACACGACTTACTGGCTGAACAATAAAAAGCTGGAGAAGCCCTATTCTATGGTTAGGTAAACTTTAGGGGATCAATTCAATACTTTTTATTATTTGTAGAAAAGTTGTGGTAAACAGTGATTTGTATAACACTTTCTTTTATTCATTTGTACATTCTTTTTTTTTTCTGGCTGCCCTGTTCTGCACATGGGATCTTAGTTCCCTGACCAAGAATCCATGCCCCTTGCATTAGAGGCCAGAGTCTTAAATGCTGGACCACCAGGGAAGTCCTCATACATTCATTCTTGAGTACCCATTCCCATATTAGGCACCATGTGAATCAGAAAGACATTGGATAAAGGTCCTTCCTTCAATTAGCTGATGGAAACATGGCATTGACAAAACTTTTATATTGAGATGTAAGGAAGCATATGATTAAATCCTTGAATGATGCAGACATCAAAGGCAGTGTGAGTTTGGGAACACATTGGGCTGCCGAAGTGAGGTTGGACATGTCTGTGGGGAGAGAGGATTATTAGTCAGATGTCAGATTGGGCCTGAAAGTGAAAAGTGTTAGTTGCTCAGTCGTGTTCAACCATTTGCAACCCCATGGACTGTAGCCCGCCAGACATCTCTGTCCATGGAATTTGCCAGGTAACAATACTGGAGTGGGTGTCCATTCCCTTCTCCAGGGGATCTTCCTGACTCAGAGATTGAACCCAAGTTTCCTGCATTGCAGGTGGACTCCTTACCATCTAAGCCCAAAATTGGGCCTGGTGAGATCTAGAAACAACAACCATAACCCCAGGCTGGCCAGATTAAGGGAGACAGCTTGTGCCGGGAAATTTCTAGACTGAACTTCTCCACTCCTTTGAGGACCTTAGAGGTTCTGGCCTCAACAACAGAGGGCAGTGGATGGTTGGCCTTAGGTCCATGGCTCAGGGACGGACTCTGAAATTTTCTGTCCAGGAGGACAAGAAGAAATATTTTCCAACTCCACCACAGTACAAGCCTCAAGCAATTTGGCATCACTCAGGTGTTGGGAAACAACTGTAGCCTCACATATCCCTTGAGCAGTCTCCCTGGGCTGAGCTGCGTTTTTGTTTTTAAAGAGCCTTGGGCTGATTCTGAACTTGGAAGAGAGTCCAGCAAACAGCAAGTGGACACAAAAGGTTGAGTCATGAGTTCATGCCTCATCAAGGCCTGTCTTTTCTTCTGAGCATGAAGGAGCACTGACATGGGACTGGCTTCTTCAATGGTTTACATTTTCAAATCGTAACTGGAAGTTCTCTGTGATCCATTTCTCTTCCCTGGACCACTCTATATACTTGCTCATCCGTGTGAAAATAAAATTGGCATTCATAACGAGGGCACTAGATTCCCAAAGACCTGCTGAATTGTCCAAGAAAACATCTGGTTGCTTCAGGAGGTATCATTGTGCTTTCATGTTTTTAGGCCTTGCCATGTGCCATGTAGGATCTTAGTTCCCCAACCAGGGATTGAACCCACAACCCCTGCAGTGGAAACATGAAGTCCTAACCACTGGGCCACCAGGGAATAGCCTGTGCTTTAATTTTTGAAGCATAATCATCCATTTGTGGTCTATATGATAAACCTAGTTATCAGAATTTTTATTAATTAGAAAATTTTGTTATCAACCAAATTTATCGTTGCAATTACAGCCACTGATATTTTGGAAAATAACACTGGCTAGCATTAATTTAGTATAGGCTCCATGGAGTCGCAAAGAGTCAGATACAACTTAGCGCACATGCACACACAGACACACACACACACAGAAGCATTGTATTGCTGCTTTAAATTCATTATTTGGTCTCAGACTCAAAATTATCTTATGCAGCAAGCATTTTTATTGTCTCCAGCTTACAAGTGAGCAAACTAAGTCACAGAGAGAGTACACAAAATCGTCAGCAACCTGTGGCAATGTGTGAAGTTTGCATCACACACACTCCTGCCCCAAGACACTCAAATCCTGCTGAGAGAGGGTCTCCCATTTGGGAACATGGTAAGGATTTCAAGCTGAGATCTGGTAATCAAATTCTGACAGGTGGAGGACCTCAGGGAAGCCACTTTATTTATTTATTGGCCACACTGATCAGATATCAAATCTGCAGCCCTTGTATTGGAAGGTGAAGTTTTTGTTGTTGTTGTTTTTTGTTTTGATGATACAGAATTCTATCATTTTTCTGTTGCCCAATCATAATACAGAGGTATTAAGTGAGTAACAGCTACAAAATCACAGTGGTGAAAGATGTTTGTCAGGTTTCACAATCAATAGCCAGACAAAAAAAAAAAAATAACAAAAAGATAGCCGGAGTCTTAACCACTGCACCATGAGGGAAGCCCCAGGGGAAGCCAGCTTTTAAAACTCTTAGAGTATGGATCGTGCATTCAATAGCACTCAATAAAGAATCCCTTCCTCACGGATTGGTTGCAAGTGAAAAAACTGAGAAAGTACATGGAAAAACTCTGCTCTATAAATTGCCTCTGCACCTCCCTTTCGCTTGCCAACCACATCCAGAAAGTAGGTTTCCCTTGGTTGGTCATGGACGTGGATGCAGCTTCAGGATCCCCTGATCCAACTCCCTTATCCCAAGTCGAATGGGCTGCTTCCATCCCTAACATGTCAGTCCACTATCTACATCACCATCTGTCTGTCCAGGTGACCTGAGGCGGAGTCTCAATCAACCATGGGTTGCACATGGAGCTTTTTGGAGAGTCAGCGATGCTGACACAGACTTGGACTCGCTCAACACTCTGACAGATGGATGGCGTGGATGGCGGCATCTCTAAAAATAAAGATGTCTTGTCTGCGGGCCTGTGTGTTTGGTTGCCCAGGCACTGTTCCACTCTGGGTAAGTCACATTTTCCTTTGCTTCACCCAGCAGCCCCTGTGGCTGGTGATTTAGGGCCCCGGGTGGCACGTAGACCTTTATATCCATCCTTCATTCCTTTGGCCTTAGGAACCTACTTATTAACCTTCCCCACCCCCTACTCTCCATCCCCTGGACCTCCCTCTCCCCCAGTGCTGCTCTTCACTAACTGGATGCTCTTGATGGATTAGTGAAACAAATTTTTTCATGAGGTTGTGTCTCTCAAGAACTCATGAAAAAAGCTCTCTGCCCAGAACAGAAACAAACATTTGCACTCTAGCTTTCTAGAATGAGTGGGACTTTGGAAATATTTCTTGAATTAAAATGATCTCCCATACACATATATGTGTGGCTGAGTCATACACACACACACACACACACACACACACACACACACACACACATATATACATATACATACGCTGTTCACCTGAAACTACTACAACATTGTTTATCAGCTATAACCCAATACAAAATAAAAAGTTAAGAGTTTGGGAAAAATAATAAAATAAGCCTTCCATTTTGCACAAAGAAAAGATCCCCAAATGAAGGCCTGTGAAACTGGAAAGGTAGCTATAACGATAGACAGGCTTTTTTATTGTGATGAAATAGACATCACATGAAATTTACTATGATAGTAAGTATTGATATATTCACAGCATTGTGTAACCATCACCTCTATTCTGGAACATCTTCCTCACCCCAAAAGGAGACCTAGTACTCATTAAATAGTCGTATCCATTTTTCCCTCTCCTAGCCCCTGGAAACCACTAACCTGCTTTCTGCTTCTATGTCTTTGTCCATTTTGGATATTTTCATATAGAACAGATGTGTGGTGCTTAGTCACTCATTCCTGTCCAACTCTTTGTGACCCCATGGATGGTAGCGTGCCAGATTCCTCTGTCCATGGGATTTTCCAGGCAAGAATACTGGAGTGGGTTGCCATGCCCTCCTCCAAGGATCTTGCCGACCCAGAGGTCAAACTCAAGTCTCCTGCATTGCTGGTGGATTCTTTACCACTGAGCCAACAGGGAATTTGCTAAAAAAAAAAAAAGAAAGAAAGAAAAATTGACATGCTATACTTTGACATTCCAAATATAAAAGCCTAAAATAATTTCCTTTTTTGTGTCTCGACCCCCAGAAGCTCTTGTCCTCCTGCCCTCTTTGTAGCTTTTTAAGTATCCTTCTAGAAAACGCATATCCCTATACAAGCCAATATTTTATCCCCACCCTTTATCACGCAAAAGGTACTATTCTGTACACAACATTCTCTAACTTGTTTTTTAGTCACTTAATGAAATGTCCTGGGACTTTGTCCCTATCAGTTCACAGAGAGCTTCCTTGTTCCTTTTTGTAGCTGATTAGTTTGTTGTTCTGAGGTTCCACGCTTTATTTAGCTAAGTCTTTCTTGATCAACTTTTGGATTTGTTTCTGGTTGTTTGCCATCACCCATGAAGCAGCAGGGATTCATCTTGGACACATGTCATCTCTGAAGTGTCTCTGCAGCACAAATTCTCAGAAGACATGAAGCTGAGTAAAAGGGCATGTGAATTTACACTTCTGTTCACTACCATCAAGCTGCCCTCTGTAGGGCTATATTTGTTTACACTCACCCTGGCAACACAGCAGAGGCCTAGAGCCCCTACCTCCCACCAAGTGTCACCAAATCTCTATATGTTCTCATTCTCAAATTTCCATTTGCATATCTACTCACATGTACAGGAAATAGGGCTTATTCCTTAAAAAGCTAAAAATAGAACTAGCATTCAATCTAACAATTCCACTGTGGGCTAAATATCCAAAGAAAATGAAAACAGTAATTCTAAAAAAATACATGTACCCCAATGTTCATAGAAACACTATTTACAGTAGCCAGGATATGGAAGCAACGTAAATGTCTATCAGCAGATGAATGGATAAAAAAAAAAAGATGTGAGAAATGTACACAATGGAATATTACTCAGCCAGAAAAAAATGGAATTCTGCCATTTGCAACAATGTGGATGGACCTAGTATTACGCTTAGTGAAATAAGTCATACAGAGAAAGACAAATACTCTGTTAACACTTTTCATGTGGAATCTAAAAAGTAAAACAAACAAATGTATATGAAAAAACATGAGCAGATTCACAGATATAGAGAACACACTAGTGGTTACTAGTAGGGAGAGGGGAGAGGGGAGGGGCAAGATAGGGGTATGAAGATTAAGAGATACAGGCTACTATGTATAAAAGAAATAAGCAACAAGTATACATCGCATAGGACAGGGGGATTCAGTCATTTTTTTGGTAATCACCTGCATCTCTTGTGTCCCCTGCATTGGCAGGTAGATTCTTTACCATTAGTGTCGCCTTGGAAGTCTGATAAAAATATTGAATCACTATGTTGTACATCTAAAAAAAAATAAATAAATAAAACAAACATCATATTGTAAATAAACTTTACTTCAATTTTTTTAAAAAAGAAATAGGATTTAAAGAACAACTATTCTGTTTTGGTCTTCCTTAAAGGAAAGAAATGTATTTGGCACCTCCCTGTTGCCTGTCATCTCCAGTGAGAACCATGAAGGCAGCGTTTTGCCCAAGTCTGCAGACGTCTGCCCTACCTGGAAAGAATTCCCATGGAAGGTCTCCACTTCCCTGGGCCACTGGTCATCTGAGCCCATCTTTGTTCCAAAACTATTGGGTATTTTTACTACAGACATCTCCCTTTTCTGGCTTGAGTGTGCTGCCCACAAGCTGAGTGTTGAGCTTCAGCCAGTCCCATCACTGCGTTGTTGCTATCAACTGCTTTTCCCATTGGTCAGCTGCTTTCTGAGCACCAAGCTGGCGCTCCAGGAATTTATTTAAAGATGTGATGAGAATGTTCATTATGGAAAGGAAGCCTTGTGGGATGCAGAAAAGGGCTCTGAGGAAGGGGTCTCCTCTTGGCTCTTTTCCATCCCAGTAGAGTAGTGGTGTATGGATGTGAGAGTTGGACCATAAAGCAAGTTGAGCATCGAAGAACTGAGGCTTTTAAATTGTGGTGCTGGAGAAGACTCTTGAGAGTCCCTTGGACTGCAAGGAGATCAAAACAGTCAATCCTAAAGGAAATCAGTCCTGAATATTCATTGGAAGGACTGATGCTAAAGCTGAAGCTCCAATCCTTTGGCCACCTGATGCGAAGAGCCTACTCGTTGGAAAAGACCCTGATGCTGGGAAAGATTGAGGGAAGGAGGAGAAGGGGACAACGGAAGATGAGGTGGTTAGATGGCAACACTGACTCAATGGACATGAGTTTGAGCAAGCTCTGGGAGATGGTGAAGGACAGGGAAGCCTGGCATGCAGCAGTCCATGGGATTGGACACAACTAAGTGACTGGACAAGAGTGAGGGGAGGTGGCTGGGGGCACCCCGAGTTTAACCCTTGGGGTAACCTGACAGTGAATGACAAGAATCACAGTGCTCATAACCTTTGGTGGTTCCTCAAAATTATTTAAAAGTGTCTGGGAAAAGTGACTTTTAACTTGTTTCAGTCTCTGAAGAGCTTTATTTCTCCTTAGTTGGGAAGTCAGAGAATCCACTGAGTACGTGTGGCTTTCCCAGGTCGCAGCCTCGGCGTGGCCACCTCTGTGCTTGGATGAAGGAAGTGGAGGACGATCACTTCCTGTTGCATTTGTTTCCTGTTTCCTTCTCCGGTCAGGGAGCAAACGCTGACCGTGCCCTGCAGCCATGTTTACGTTCCATTGCCTGGGTGGGGAAGCGGGGGTGGGGGCACAGCTGAAGGGGCCGTTTGCTTCCAACCTTCATTTCAAAAGCAGCGAAATACATTCAGCCCAAGCAAAGAGCGACCTCAGGTGGATTACTGCATGGCTTCCCAACACACCGCACCTCAGAGCACCTCTCCCTGCCACGTTCCTCCCAGTGCTGAATGCTCCTTAAATAAGTGTTGAATCACGAGCCAACTGGAGGCTTTACCCCCATAGACTGTGAGACATGTACCTCTCTGCTCCCTGCGTCTGCTGGTAGGTGTATCAACTCAGTCCCCTGACCCCTGTTTCCCATAATACCTTCTGCTTCTTCTCCCCCAAATCCAATACCCCAACCTCGCTTCCCCCATCCTCTCCAAGCTGCAGGAAGGCCTTGGGAGTCAGTGACAGAGGGTCAAGTCCTGCCTTGGTCATCGACAGTCCTGGAGTACTTTGTGTGTGTGCTAATTCGCTTAGTTGTTTCCTACTCTTTGCAGCCCCATGGTCTGTAGCCCTCCAGACTCCTCTGTCCAGGGAATTTTTCCAGGCAAGAATACTGGAGTGTGTTACCATTTCCTCCTCCAGAAAATCTTCCTAACCCAGGGATCAAACCTGTGACTCTGGCATCTCCTGCCTTGGCGGGTGGATTCTTTTCCACTAATGCCACCTGGGAAGTACCTGGGAGTACTTTCCTAAATCACTGCTTCCATCTGTAAAATGGGATGACAATTCTGCACTCCAGCAGCAAGGGCTGAGGATTAAAAGAGGCATTTAAAAAGTGCCCAGCTCCATTGAAAGCACAGTGGCAGCCATGAAAACATGTCCTTCATTGTTATCCCCCAGGGCTGTCCTTGACATCCACCAGCAAGTCTACCAGCTGAGCAGTCTTGCACAGGTCACAAAAATCTTTGAATGTCAGGACTTTAACCTGTAAAGCAGGGATCCATAGCAATTCCTGCATGACCCCATTGTAGGGATACTATAAGACACAGCGACTGCCGACAAAGGTCCATCTAGTCAAAGCTATGGTTTTTCCAGTGGTCATGTACAGATGTGAGAGTTGGACCATAAAGAAAGCTGAGCACCAAAGAATTAATGCTTTTGAACTGTGGTGCTGAAGAAGACTCTTGAGAGTCCCTTGGATTGCAAGATCAAACCAGTCAATTCTAAAGGAAATCAATCCCGAATATTCACTGGAAGGACTGATGCTGAAGCCGAAACTCCAATACTTTGGCCACCTGATGCGAAGAACTGATGCATTAGAAAAGCCCTTGATACTGAGAAAGATTGAAGACAGGAGGAGAAGGGGACAACAAAGGATGAGATTGTTGGATGGCATCACTGACTCGATGCTCATGAGTTTGAGCAAGCTCCAGGAGTTGGTAATGGACATGGAAGCCTGGAGTGCTGCAGTCCATGGGGTTGCAAAGAATCTGACACGACCGAGTGACTGAACTGAAGACACAGAGAAACTTGTTATGGGTATCACCAGTAAAGGTGGCCCTTGGCATGTTGTCACAAAACCAGAAACACCACCACCCTCAGCTACCAAAATATAGTTGGTACTTCCCTGTTTGTAATGGTCTTTGGGGGATGAGCTGCTTTCAGAAAAGTGACGCTTAGCCCCTCTTCAGGTTTCAGGACGTGACAGGCTCTCCTCAAAAATATGCACACACACACTCAAGCGCACATGAACCCCTGAAAGTGTCCCCAAGGACGCAGGGTAAGGAGCTCTGCCTTAGAGGCAGGAGTGCAGCAGCCACAGCACCTTTCCAGGCTGGCTTATGTGGGATCGGCCCCTACGTCGAGCTGGTGCCCTGGGGTCTGGCCTTCCCTAAGCTGTGATATCCAGACCTCTCAAGATTTGGGGGTCACTTCTGATTTCAAATCTGTAAAGGTCTCAATCTATGGTTGAAATGTGAAAAAAAAAAAAAAAATCTTAGGACCATGAGCTACTGGCAGCTCTGAATTCTGCTTGATTTTGTTCCCAACAGAGAAGAGAGAGCAAGGTGAATCCTTGAGTGTTTGCTGATTACAGCCCAGCTCCAACGGTGCATGGAGGGTAAACAGAAAAAACACGGCTCCGTGGCTGGAATTTGTCATCTTTCACCTCTTTCTCTTTTACCCATGCATGCACACAGCTCCCTCGAATCCATGGCTCTGAATGGCTATATCTGTGTTACAGATAATGATGAAGAAGGCAAGCATCCTGGGCAGGAACTCTGGGTCCCAAAGGAGGAGCTTCTCATCTGTCGGCCTCTCCTAAAATCATTGCCACTCTTCTTTGCCATTTGGTCAGGGGCTGGATGTTGGGGGTGGGGTGGGGTGGGGAAGTACTGGATCCAGGATGAGAGTTGGGAGAGCTGGGCCCAACCCCCCCAGCTTCGCCCTTCACTTTCTGCATGACTTCAGGCAAAACCCTTCCTTGGCCTGGGGCCCAAGTTTCTCTACATCCTGGTAGGAGCAGAATTGGCTGATCCTTGGGTAATATCCATCGTGAGGCTTGAGGACAACTCCTACAGCTTCTGAGCACTCTAGAGCTGTAAAGCATGGACATGAGGAGAGACGGATGCCAAGATGGTATTGGCCATCCTGCATCTCCTGACTCAAAGGGTTCCCCAAGCTATCTCATGAAAACATGCTGTGCCCTCTGGTATGCTGGCCAAGCAAGGTCCTGGCTCTCGCCAACATTCCCGTGTCAACAGCCTGTTTCCAGCAGTGGGTGTGCCCCAGCATGAGCCCACAGACCCCGGGGGAGGTTGCAGAGTTTGCGCTTACTTAGGATTGGGCTGCGGACCCAGGCAGAGCAGCAGGCTGTCGGCCCTGGAACCCCGATCTCCACGTGCAGGAACCTGCAGACGTACATAACTGCCCTCTCCCCACCCCCACCCCCAGCCACGTCGCCCTCCTCCAGCCTCCAAAAACATTGTGATCACTGGTGTCCTTCAATTATCTGCCAAGAGATCTCAGCAAGTCACTCAGGAGACTCAGTTTTCTAATTGGAAAAGCGAAGGTCACAGTCACACAGATGTCACAGGGTAGTTATGTCGACAGCAGAAGGTCATTTCTGTGGAAGTGATTCATTGAGAGTTTTACGCGCATTCATTATCTTTATGATGACAGAGTGTCATTAGTAGGGCAACTTCCTAGGAGACTGAGCAAACAGTGAAAGTGGATTCCGGGGTTCTGCTCCAGGGATGGAGAGGCATGATGCTTCCCTGGGGGTCCACACCAAGAAGATGCTATGCCTACCATCCCATGTCGCAGCCTGGGACGTGGAGGAGGCGCCCTGGGAGCAGCCCTGGGAACTGACTTACCCTGTGGACACTTGCTCACCCAGTATCATCTGCAGCTGATGTGTCTTCTCTCGTCTAGTCCTCTCCACACCCCTGGGCATGGGTCTATGGGAATCCTTGTCTTAAAGAGGAAGAAACTGGAAAGGACTTGTCCCAGTGATGCAGCGGAGTTGGTACAGCAAGAATTTGAACGCTGGCTGGCGGTCCTTGCCCAGCTCTGAGCCACCATCAGTTGGAACTGTTGGGCGCTGGAAGGGATCTGGAGACCAGCCCGAGGAGCCTGCCCTGCTGGCTTGTTCCCCAGAGAGAATACCCGGTGCTGGGCTCATCCCCACCCGTGACACCCCGCAAGCTCTAAGAAGGGACAAGCTGAGGGCTCACTGGCCCCTGCCCTCTGCTCAGGCAGCACCCACACCCAGCCCTGGCATTTCCCTCAGGCCCCATGTCTGAGTTTGGACATCTTGGATAAAGTAGTCGCCAGCTGCCCTAGTCCATCCTAAAGGAAATCAGTCCAGAATATTTATTGGAAGGACTGATGCTGAAGCTGAAACTTCAATACTTTGGCCACCTGATGCAAAGAACTGACTTCTTGGAAAAGACCCTGATGCTGGGAAAGATTGAAGGTGGGAGGAGAAGGAGGCAGCAGAGGATGAGATGGTTGGATGGCATCACCAACACAATGGTCATGAGTTTGAGTAAACTCCAGGAGTTAGTGAAGGACAGGAAGGCCTGGGGTGCTGCAGTCCATGGGGTCACAGAGTCCCACATGACTGAGCGACTGAGCTAACTGCCCTAGTTCGCCCTAGTAACACAGAGGGTCGAAAACAACAGAAATTCTCCCTCTCCCAGTTCTGGGGACTTGCATCTGACCTTGGGGTGTCCTGAGGGCTGGTCCCCCTGCCCGAAAGGCTATAAGAAAGAATCTGGTCCAGGTCTCCCTCCCAGCTTCGGGGGACGGTCAGTAGTCCTGGGGGTTCCTTGGCTGGAGGCAGCACCATGCCTGTCCCTGCTTCCATCTTCACATGGACTATTACTGTCTTTGACTCTTTACGTGGTATTGTAAAAAATAAGGGCATGAGTCATGTTAGGTTAGGGGTCCTCTCTATTTCAGCAGGATCTCATCTTCACTAATTACATCTGCAGCCACTCTCCTTCCAAATAAGCTCACATCTGAGGTCCTGGGTGTTAGGGCTGCAGTGCGTCTTTTTAAGGAGGGAGTGGCAGATGAGACTCAACCTATCACATCAGCTTGGGTAAAAGTAGCCAAAATAGCCATTTTATTTGGGTAAAATAATGGCTGAGGATCTTGCATCTTGTCTAAATTTCCTGGAACTGAGTCAGTTTGCAGAGTTGTTGCAAGGTTACTTGCCTGTGCGTGCTCGGTCATGTCTGACTCTTTGTGACCCCATGGACTGTTGCCTGCCAGCTTCCGCTATCTGTGGGATTCTCCAGGCAAGAATAGTGGAATGGGTTGCCATGCCCTCCTCCAGGGATCTTCCTGACTCAAGGATCGAACCTGCATCTCCCATGCCTCCTGCATCTTAGGTGAATTCTTTTTCCAATGAGCCAGTGGGGAAGCTCATTTCAAGGTGACTCTGGCCTCAAATACCCAGGAGCACCAGATGGGGAACTCAGAGATGTGACCTGTGAGGCTCTAATCTGACAGGTGAAAATTTCTCAGAGGGAAGTCCTTGGGCCTGTATCAGAAACACTTTGGGGGGAATGGTTGGGGGGACGTGGAACCTTGTTAAAAACACAAACGAGGTAAGACATAGTGTCTTAAACTTCACAAGGTCACACTAGCATGTAGACAGAAATTCTTTTGTGTTGATTTACATATGGAACCTTCCTGAGAAGAATTTTCCCTGGTAGCTCAGATGGTAAAGAATGTGCCTGCAATGTGAAGGCCCCGGTTCAATAGACTCCAGTATTTTGGAGTGGAAATGGCAACCCACTCTAGTATTTTTGTCTGGAGAATTCTATGGCCAGGGGAGACTGGTGGGCTACAGTCCATGGAGTCACAAAGAGTCGGACATGACTGAACAACTAACAGCATCCCCAGAGATGTACTGCAATCAGAATGTATCTGACTCTCTACTGGCTTCTTTGGGGAAGAGAAAATAAAAACGTGCTATTTCTAAAATTCATTGATTGTTGCCTTCCTCGTTTGGATGGGTCTGCTGCTGCTGCTGCTGCTGCTGCTTCTAAGTCGTTTCAGTTGTGTCCGACTCTGTGTGACCCCAGAGATGGCAGCCCACCAGGCTCCCCCGTCCCTGGGATTCTCCAGGCAAGAACACTGGAGTGGGTTGCCATTTCCTTCTCCAGTGCGTGAAAGTGAAAAGTGAAAGTGAAGTCGCTCAGTCGTGTCTGACTTCTAGTGACCCCATGGACTTCAGCCTTCCAGGTTCCTCCGACCATGGGATTTTCCAGGCAAGAGTACTGGAGTGGGGTGCCATTGCCTTCTCCTTGGATGGGTCTACATTTTGCTAAAAACAAATGATGGGAATCTTTTGTCAATAACTCAAAAACCCAAAAAGAAACCCACAGATGAGAACCAGGAATCTGTTTTCTTGGGCAAGGGTTGTGGGTTGAATTGTGCTCTTAAAAAAAAAAAATATATATATATATATATATATATATATATGCAAATCCTAATCCCCAGTATCTCATAATAAAATAGGTTTGTTGCAAATGTAATTGGCTAAGACCACGTCATGCTGGAGTACCATGGGCCACAATCTGGTGTTACTGATGTCCTTATGAGAAAAGGAGAAGGGACACAGACCCACAGGCAAGATGACTGCATGAAAACGGAGAGATGCAGGGAGAAGACCATGCAATGCACAGGCAGAGATGGGAGGGATGTTCCCACAAGCCAAGGGATGCCAAGGAGAGCCAGTCACTCTGGGAAGATGGGAAGAGGCAAGGAAGGATTCCCCAGGGAGTCTCAGAGGAGCCCACCCTGCTGACACCTTGGTCTTTGACATCTGGCCTCCAGGACTGTGAGAAAACACATTTCTGCTATTTTGAGCCACGTAGCTTGTGTGACTTCGAGACTACAGCCCTAGGAAATGAATACAGGAAGTGTCTCAGGTGATTAGTGTGTCAAAATAGCTTAAAACCACTGAGCTGAAGAGTCTCGTGCGCCCTTGCAGACCATGAGGCTGCGATGGGTGCCTCTAGGTCTGGATGCTTCCTCTTCCCCAAACAACTGTCTGGCCATCCAGGGTCTTGACGCCAGGGCTCTCCGGAAGAGAATAAAGCCAGTGAGAAACTTCTGAAGAAGATATTCATAACCTCCTCCCTACTTTGCAGATGGGAAGTAAGGAAACTGGCCTGAAATTTCAAGGCTGGTAGGTGTCCAAGCAAGGCTTCTACTTGGGACTGGGGGATGCTCAGCTCTCTGCTATGTCCAGCCTTCTTATTGTCTCTGGGTCTGATCTGTTGCTGTTGTTCAGTTGCTGAGTCATGTCTGACTTTTTGCGATTCCATGGGCTGCAGCATACCAGGCTTCCCTGTCCTTCACCAACTCCCAGAGCTTGTGCAGACTCATGTCTGTCGAGTCAATGATGCCATCCAACCATCTCATCCTCTGCCCTCCCCTTCTCCTCCTGCCTTCAATCTTTCTCAGCATCAGGGGCTTTTCCAATGAGTTGGCTCTTGGCATCAGGTGGCCCGAGTACTGGAGCTTGAGCTTTAGCACAATTCAGCAAATACTACGAGCATCAGCCACCGAGGTGGGTGCCCAAGAGGCAGAAGTGGACCATCCATCCACTTGGTTCACACTGCTGCATAGACTTTCAGGGGCACCTCTGGGCCCAAGCTTTAGGACAGCTGGGCTCTGCCAGCTGTCCCCTTCTAATGCCCCAAGAGTGACATATTTCCCAAAGCTCACTCTCTCCCTGAAACCCAGAGGCAGCCCCAACTCAGACCCCAGGACAGACGTCCCCATCTACTCTGCAGGGGACTCTGACCCCCTCAGTGGTCTGAGGCTGACTAGTGCAGCAGGGGGAAGCCGGATGGCCCTGGTGTCATCTAATCCTCAAGGACTTGTAGAGGTTATGGCTTCTGCCTATGTTCCCAGAAACATTCCATACTCGGGCCTCATCATCCGGTCTGGGGCAGTGACTGTGAGTCATCCGGGGTGGGGGGCTCTTGTCCTGGTCCTGGGGCCCAGCAAGGGCTCTTCCTTAGTCTGGGTCATGTCACAGTTGGTCACGTGATATGTTGGTCAGCTGACCAAACTGAGGATGGCTTCACAGCTCCCAGGCCCTGGTCCTCCCATGCTTTCTGTTTACAGGACTTAATCTTTCTGCAGAACTGCATGTCAACCTCAATTCTCTTTCTGTTCTCTGGTAGCCAAATCTGACTTTTCTCTGTGTCTTACCTCCCTCCAGGAAAACTGTAAAAATCAGCTGAGCTCAGCTGGCCCAGGCCAGGGCTGTCTGCAAAACCAGTGCTTTAAAAGATTTTGGGTTCACCACTTCCTCTTTTAGGGCACAGAGCCAGGCTACCTACCACAACCCAGGGTACCTTTCCTCCCATTTAGCCAGACCCAGCAAGCTCCAGGCTGTCAGGCTAGCCTCTTCCAAAGATTTGCTAATGTTGTCCTGACAACCATCCAGTATTAGATAAGCACTGTTACGCTTCCAACTTTACAGATGCACACAACAAAAACAGAGGCAGAAAGACGTCAAGTAACTTAGCCAAGATCACATAGCTAGTAATTTTCAGAAACTGGACTCTGACCCAGATGCTACTGAGAGCTCATAGTCAAAATTTCACAGAGCAGCTTGAAGGCCTGCAACTGTGAGCATGTGGGTGTGTAGATGGATGACAGATAGATGTTACATAAACAGAGAGATGATAACTAATAGGTAGATAACAGATGACATAAACAGATGATAGATAATATAGATCCCATGGACAGAGGAGCCAGGCAGGCTACAGTCCATGGGATCACCAAGTCAGACATGACTGTGTGACTTTCACTTTTTATTTTCAGATAATATAGACAGCTTGATGGAAAGAAGGGTAAAAATGTAGATAAATGGATAGAGAATAGATGACTGGATAGATAGATGATAGAAGATATAGAAAGAAAAATAACAGATGATAAAGAGATGATAGATGATTGATTAATAAATCATCACACAGAGTGATAGAAAGAAGGAAAGACAGATCAATGATGGATGATAATAGGTAGATAGGAGATAGACAGATGGATAATTCTGTAGATGAAAGAGGCTGGTAAATCTCACAGGTGGTGGTTTAGTCACTAAGTCTTGCCACTGTTGCAACTCCTCTGTCCCTGGAATTTTCCAGGCCAGAATACTGGAGTGGGCTGCCTTTCCCTTCTCCAGGGGATCTTCCCCACCCAGGGATCGAACCCAGGTCTCCCGCATTGCGGGCAGATTCTTTACCAGCTGAGCCACCAGGGAAGCCCCAAATCCCACAGGAAATAGATATAATTTGCTATATGTATGTTATTACGTATTTTTTTTTAATCTAACAGCTTGCTATATGTATGTTATTACGTATCTTTTTTATCTTTTATTTTTTTAAAATTCCACACAGGCACCCAGACTCATGAGGGCCTCCTCCAGAGGATGAACTAAATGCTCAGAGGAATCAAGCATCTCACACAGGGGCTTTCTGCCCAGAGGCTGAGAGCTGACCTGTCCCCGAGACGCCGCCTGGGGAAGGGGTGGCTTCCTTGGGCAGTGAGTCGGGGGTCGGGTGGGCATGGGGGAATGTGAGTCTCCCTGTTGGAAGTGAGCCTCCGAAAACGGACAGGAGTCGCCCTCGAGACGCCACCTCGTCTTCAGGTCCTGGATGCTGGGAGTGAGGCTTCACCCTCAGGAGCCTGCAGGCTGTGACCGTCTTAATCTCTGAGGAGACATGGGGACTTGAGGGCTTCCTGGTGCCAAGTTCCCACTCGCCCCCGCCCCCACCCTGGGGGTCTGCAGCTGGGGGAGGGTGCCCCAGCAGGGGGCAGGGGACTCCCTGCCCCAGGAGGCTGGTCTGGAGCCAGACCCAGGAGTTCAGCTCTGCCCATCCCCCCCACTAGAGGCAACCTCTTCTGCCTCAGTTTCCCTGGCCTGTACAACGAGGACCTTAACAGCAATCATGTCACCGAGTGGCTGTGAGGGTCAGCGAGTTTCCACATGAAAGGCGGTGGGTGGAATTCGACCTCTGACCCTCCCTCCCCATCCCCGTATGACAATGGCTTTGCCAAGGCAGTTACTAAAGTCAGACCCTGGGTTTGTCTTGGCCTGACCTGTTTCCATTTTCAATTGAAAAATTGAATTTGGATAGACTTCAGCCTGACCGGCCTGCTCCCTGGACCTTGGCTGGCCAGCTCTGAGTAACTGCAGACAGGGTGGGGTCACCAGGGTTGGGCTGTTGGATATTTCACCCCCTCCTGTGGTTTTGGGCAGCCTGCTCCGTGACGGGCAGTAGCCTTGAAACTGGACTTTGCCAGAGGGTGTTTGGGTCACTCTATGTGTTGCTGGAAAGGCCTGTTCTCAGACACACTGGGTCATCAGCCGTGCCGGAGCTGCCTTCTTTGGACCGGTGGCCCCTCAGCCATCCCAAGTCCGGGGGACCACCAGACCCTGATGACTGTTGCTCTGTGGCGTGGGGTTGCCCTTTCCATGCAGGCAAAGGTCTGGCGGCTGATGAGACGGTCAAAAATCTGCCTGCAATGCTGGATACCCGGGTTCAATCCCTTAGCCAGGAAGATCCCCTGGAGAAGGAAAGGACATCCATTACAGTATTCCTGCCTGGAGAATCCCATGGACACAGGAGCTTGGTGGGCTACAGTCCATGGGGTCGCAGAGTCGGACACGGCTGAGTGACTTTGACTTTTCCATCCGGAAGTCATGGACTTCTCCTTCGTGACTGTCTCTGTGCTGTCCTGGCCATAAGGCCCTTCTCCAGTCCCCTGACACCACTCACCAGAGTGCTGGGGAATGCAGAGGTGGGGAACCCCAGCCAGCCATGCCCCTGCCCCAACCATGTTTCTACCCCTCACCTTGAGGTATCTTCCCCTGGCAGCATTCAGTCAGCAGTGAAAGTGAAAGCCACTCAGTCGTGTCCGACTCTTTACAACCCCATGGAGTATACAGTTTATGGAATTCTCCAGGCCAGAATACTGGAGTGGGTAGCCTTTCCTTTCTCTGGGAGATCTTCCCAATCCAGGGATCGAACCCAGATCTCCTGCATTGTGGGCAGATTCTTTATCAGCTGAGCCACCAGGGAAGCCCAGGAATATTAGAGTGGGTAGCCTATCCTTTCTCCAGAGGATCTTCCCAACCCAGGAATCGAACCGGGGTCTCCTGCATTGCAGGCAGAGTCTTTACCAACTGAGCTGTCAGGGAAGCCCAGGGCTACTATCAAAAACTGTCCCAAAGTAGGCTGACTGGGGATTCATCCCTTCATGACCTCTGCAGATGGTTCCCTCTGCCTATGACACCAGGCCAGGTGGAACACTGAAAATTCTGTGAATCTAAAATTCGAATAAGGGGACTTCCCTGCTGGTCTAGTGATTAAGAATCTGCCTTCCAAAGCAGGAGACGTGAGCTTGATCAATCCCTGGCTGGGGACCTAAGATCCCACAATGCCTAGGGACAACTAAGCCTGCATACAGCAACTTCTGAGCCTGCACTTCAGAGCCTGCGTGCAGCAACCAGAGAGAAACCCTGGAGCCACAGCGAAAGATCTTGCATGCTGTAACTAAGACCTGATGCAGCCAAATAAATATATTAAAAAAACACACTTGAATAAGAGCCTTTAGCTTGGGGCACAAGGTTGTACATATATGTTGGGGGCTTTTTTATTGTTTTTTTCTATTTTTCCTTTTCCATTATGGTTTATCACAGGCTATTGAATATAGTTCCCTGTGCTGTAAAGTAGGAGCTTGTTTATCCATCTTATATATAGAAGTTTACATCTATGAATCCCAAACTCCTAGTCCTTCCCACCCCCACTGCCGCCCTTTCCCCTTGGCAACCAAAAGTCTATTCTGTGTCTGTGAGTATATCTCTGTTTTATTCAGTTCAGTTCAGTTCAGTCGCTCAGTCGTGTCCCACTCTTTGCAACCCCATGAATCGCAGCACGCCAGGCCTCCCTGTCCATCACCAACTCCCGGAGTTCACCCAAACTCATGTCCATCGAGTCAGTGATGCCATCCAGCCATCTCATCCTCTGTCGTCCCCTTCTCCTCCTGCCCCCAATCCCTCCCAGCATCAGGGTCTTTCCCAATGAATCAACTCATTGCATCAGGTGGCCAAAGTATTGGAGTTTTAGCTTTAGCATCAGTCCTTCCAATGAACACCCAGGACTGGTCTCCTTTAGAATGGACTGGTTGGATCTCCTTGCAGTCCAAGGGACTCTCAAGAGTATTCTCCAACACCACAGCTCAAAGGCATCAATTCCTCAGCACTCAGCTTTCTTCACAGTCCAACTCTCACATCCATACATGACCACTGGAAAAACCATAGCCTTGACTAGACAGACCTTTGTTGGCAAAGTAATGTCTCTGCTTTTTAATATGCTATCTAGGTTGGTCATAACTTTCCTTTCAAGGAGTAAGCGTCTTTTAATTTCACGGCTGCAGTCACCAGCTGCAGTGATTTTGGAGCCCCCCAAAATAAAGTCTGGCACTGTTTCCACTGTTTCCCCACCTATTTGCCATGAAGTGATGGGACCGGATGCCGTGATCTTCATTTTCTGAATGTTGGGCTTTAAGCCAGCTTCATCACTCTCCTGTTTCACTTCTGTTTTGTAGATAGGCTCATTTGTGCCATATTTTAGATTCCACGTGTAAGTGAAATCACACGGTATTTGCCTTTCTTTTTCTGACTTACTTCACTTAGCATGATAATGTCTAGCTGCATCCATGTTGCTGCAAGTGGGTAGACACTGGACAGATGGATAGTGGATGTTTCGCTCTTTTTATGGCTGAGCAGTATTCCATTGGATATACATACCACATCTTCTTTATCCATTCATCTGTTGGTGGACATTTAGGTGGCGTCCACGTCTTGGCTGTTGTGAACAGTGTTGCTGTGAACATAGAGTTGCATGTATATTTCAGAATTATAGTTTTGTCTGGATATATATCCAGGAGTGGGATTGCTGGATCATATAGTAATTCTATTTTTAGTTTTCTGAGGAACTTTCATACTGTTTTCCACAGTGGGTGCACCAACTCACATTCCCACCTACAGTGTAGGAGGGTTCCCTTTGCTCCACACCCTCTTGGGCATTTGTTACTTGTAAACTTTTAAATATCTGACCGGTGTGGGATGATACCTCACTTCATTCTGATTTGCATTTCAAAGGAGATCAGCCCTGGGTGTTCTTTGGAAGGAATGATACTAAAGCTGAAACTCCAATACTTTGGCCACCTCATGCAAAGAGTTGACTCATTCTGGGAGGGATTGGGGGCAGGAGGAGAAGGGGACGACAGAGGATGAGATGGCTGGATGGCATCACAGACTCGATGGACGTGAGTTTGAGTGAACTCCCGGAGTTGGTGATGGACAGGGAGGCCTGGTGTGCTGCGATTCATGGGGTTGCAAAGAGTCGGACATGTCTGAATGACTGAACTGAACTGACCCTCTGAGACTATGTCTAATGCTGCATGAATAACTTAGATTTTACATCTAAGCATTCAAGCTCACAAACAGTTCAGTCTATACCTCAAGATTCAAGTGCACATTCTAACTAATGTTTCATCCACAAAGGATAAGGATCCATATTCCTGTTCTACAGCAATCTCAGAGCCTTTGTTTTAAAGACTTAGGGTCAAGAACAAAGCCACCCTCTTCTTAGACTTGTAACATTTAAAGGTACCTGGAGTCTAGTCAAGGCTATGGTTTTTTCAGTGGTCATGTATGGATGTGAGAGCTGGACTATGAAGAAAGCTGAGTGCTGAAGAATTGATGCTTTTGAACTGTGGTGTTGGAGAAGACTCTTGAGAGTCCCTTGGACTGCAAGGAGATCCAACCAGTCCATCCTAAAGGGGATCAGTCCTGGGTGTTCATTGGAAGGATTGATGCTGAAGCTGAAACTCCAATACTTTGGCCACCTCATGCAATGAGTTGACTCATTGGAAAAGACCCTGATGCTGGGAGGGATTGGGGGTAGGAGAAGAAGGGGACGGCAGAGGATGAGATGGCTGGATGGCATCACCGAATCGATGGACATGAGTTTGGGTGAACTCTGGGAGTTGGCGATGGATAGGGAGGCCTGGTGTGCTGCGATTCATGGGGTCACAAAGAATCAGACACGACCGAGCGACTGAACTGAACTGAACTGAATAATTAGTGATGAGCATCTTTTCATGTGCCTACTGGCCATCTGTTTGAGCAAGCTCTGGGAGTTGGTGACGGACAAGGAAGCCTGTCGTGCTGCAGTCCATGGGCTTGCAAAGAGCCAGACCCGACCTAGCAACTGGACTGAACTGAACTGGCCATCTGTATGTCTTCTTTGGAGATATGTTTATTATGGTCTTCTGCCCATTTTTCAATTGGGTTGTTGTTTTTTGATGTTGTTGATGAGTTGTATGAGCTGGTGTTATATTTTGGAGACTGCATCTCAGCCCTTGTCAGTTGCATCATTTGCAAATATTTTCTCCCAATGGGTAGGTTGTCTTTTTGTTTGGTTTTGGTTTTAATGATTTCCTTGCTGTGCAAAACGGGACTTTCTATTTATTTAAAAATTTGTATCTAGGGCAAGAAGCCCTTAGACGTACCAGCCCAGAGTCCTGAATGATGAGAAGCTAGACAGCCTTCAGAACATACAGAGACCAAAGACTTTTCCAGGACTAAACCGGTCACTGGTTTTCTAGTGGACTGAGCTGCCAGCAGCCCCCTGAGGTGACTGGGTTATGATCCGTGCTGGGGGGGTGGCGGTGGCAGTTCCAAAGCCTCACGCACTCTACATCTTGTCAGTGATGTGGGAATGATGCTCTTTCCTGAGCGCTTTGAGGTTTTGTGCCATGCTGGGCGGTTGGCATCAGATGCAAACAGAGTTAATAACTCTGCAAAAAGTCACCAGACAGTTTATCCCATTGGCACCAAGCCTAGAATTATAAGCAGTTCCTGACTTCTTCAAAGCCTTCTTGCTTTGAATTTTCCAAATCGAAAATAAATATTGAGGGCAGTTAACATCCCTTGGCCCTCTCACGGGTGAAGGATCCGTAAATTCAAGAAACCTCTCGTTTCGTTCCATGTTGGCCCGTGGAACTTGTTAACTCAGTATTAACACAGTTCTTCCAGATTTTGAATAAAAAGAGAGAGCACGCACTGGGCTCTGGGTTAATATTTTCCTGTCTTAAAGAAGACTTGGGCATGCCAATATTCCCTCTCAGAGGAAAACAGCTGTTGGTCTTTTCTTCCCTTCCTGGATGCATTGTTCCACTCGCCCGCTATCCTCAGAGCATCCTCGAGGGGGCAGCAAACCCCAACGGTCCGGCGGCGTTTCCGGGGCCCTGGCAGCCCCTGAACCCACAAGAGCCCATTTCAAGCTGGTCTCCAGAGCGGGCGGGGGAGGGGGGGATGGTTATTGGATTACTGGTCGCCTTCTCAGGCATTTCTCGGGGCTTGACAGGAAAGCGCATCTCCTGGAGGGGAAAGCCAGAGCTCCCCTTGTCTCATTTTTAGAGCACGGCGAACATGACCAGACCTATTAATTACTTAATTGCGGTTCTGGAGCTTTGAAGATGAAAAAGCTGTGTAAGTGGCGAGTTCTGCCGTCTCCAGCCTGGGGAACTCTTTCAAGTTACCAGCTTCACTCCGGTGACCTTCTCCGGTGACAAGGACCACCTGCCCCAGCCCCTGTGGGTCAAGGAAGTGCCTCCTGGGTGAAGCCACTTGCAAACACTTCCTTGAGCTCAGAGCCACGCAGCAGGCTGCCCACGGAGTCCCAGCAAAGGGCTTAGTCACACTCTGCCCTGCTGGAGTCCCTGGCCCCCAGGGGTGGCTGAGAAGCTGCAGGGGGTGCTGGTTCCTGGCTGACTCTCTGCTGGGCTGGAGCCCTGCTGACTCTGTGGCCCTGCCTCCAGGGGCCGGGACCAGCTCAGCCTGAGGCCATCCGCCAGGGGGAGGAGGGTGTAGGAGGAGGGAGGAGGGGAACCAGGGCGTCACCTACACAGGTGCAACCAAGACACAGGTAACGATGGAACCCCTCGAACGTGGAGCTGATGCTTAGTTTACAAAGAACTTTCTCGGCCGACCTTATCTCGTGGGAGTCAGGGGAGGATTCTGGGAAGGCTCTGTGAAGTTGAGGATGTGCGTGGGAGGAGCACAGAGGTGCCGGTGGGAGGTGAGGCCGACGTGCAGAACCTCTTCTTTGAAAGCCCTGCTACGCGCCCCCTCCTACTTCCCCTTTCCAGTTAGAAGGGACCACTGATGTGGTTAGAAAGGTGAAACCCTACTTCTAAGAGGTGCCTAGAATAGTCAAATTCATAGTCAGAAAGTACACTGGTAGATGCTTCAGGCTGGGGCTGGGGCTGGGGGGTTAGGGGTGGGAGGGGGAATGGGGACGTAATGGGGACCGAGTTTCAGTTGAGGAAGGAGATGCTGAGAGTGTGAATGTACTTCGTGTCACTGAAATGTACAGTTAACTATGGCTAAAATAGTATGTTTTGTATAATGTGACTTTTACCACAATACAAAAAAAAAAAAAAAAAAAAAAAAAAAGGCGAAATCCTACAGGCAACTAACTTCCCAAACTGTGACCTCAGCTAAGATGGGAGCCTTCGTGGGAACAGAATTAAAATTAATCCCTGTAAAGTGGGGCCTCTGACACACTCTGCTGCTCTTAATAAAGTAATTCTTGGGCATGTTGTAAATAGTCCCCATTTGCATCTACACTGAAGGGCAGGAGAAACCACTGAAGAAACTAAAAAGTCCAGAATCACTGCCCAGGACTGGAGGGGAAAGAAGCACCGGTTCCAGGGCGTGGTCCTTCACCCGCGGGGCTAGCGTGTTTTCTTCCCTAGTGGGGGTGTCCTTGTTTTCTTACGCAGTGCAGGTGGCCTTTCATTGCAGCCCAGGGCCTCGAATGGCGCTGCTTCACTTAATTTGGGGGGCCCCTAACTTGGCGGCCTCAAGGGCAAGACCTGGACCTGCTTTACTTGGCAAGTGTAGGAAGCACGCAGCACAGGTTCCCCTTCCCGGGTCTTCCACTCATGCGTACTGTGGGTGCAGAGGTGCACCTGGGGGGCAGGGAGGGGACACTGGAGGAGAAGGGCCAGTTCATCAACACATCCCCGTGGTCCTTGAGGTCCTTTGGGTTACCAGGATCACAGAAGTGGCTCTTGGCTTATCAGCTTAATCAAAGTGTAATTAAAACTGGGGGTGTGCTGGAGGAAGACTGTGGTGTCATGGCTCAGAGAGTGTGTTAGCGGTGCTAAGTTGCCCCTTCCTTGTCCAGCCCCCTTTCCCAGGAGAGCACAGTGATACCCTTGACACTTGATCTGCTTAGATCAGTGGCGTGTGTGGCTAGTGGATCAGTGTGTGTGTGTGTGTGTGTGTGTGTGTGTGTGTGTGTGTGCGCGCGCGCGCGCGCAGGGGGTGAGCATGTGTGTAGGTGTGTGGGTATATGTGTGCATGTGTGAGACCTTAGGGAACCAGTAGCTTCTCCAGGTTGTGTATTTCATGTCATGTATTTTCATGTGTTATTTTGTGTGAAACCCTTGCCATAACCCTACTGGGGTGGGGAGTGGGAAGGATCATTTTTTCATATCCAACATTAAACTTGGCAGGAAAGAGCACTAATCTCTAGAATTTTCTTCACTTAGTTCTGTACATATTTCCTACAAGATAGCATATTTTCATTAGGGGTTATCAAGTTTTCCGCTGATAGAAAGTTTAGAGAGCAGAGCAAAGTACCAAGAAAAAAATTGACGTAGCTCATGATCCCATAAAGGTCTTAAATGACCTGGACAACCACGATGTGTGGTCACTCATAGAGCCAGACATCCTGGAGTATGAAGTTAAGTGGGCCTTAGGAAGCATTACTATGGACAAAGTTAGTGGAGCTGATAGAACTCCTATTGAGCTATTTCTAATCCAAAAAGATAATGCTGTGAAAGTGCTGCACTCAATAGGGCAGCAAATTTGGAAAACCCAGCAGTGGCCACAGGACTGGGAAAGGTCAATTTTCATTCCAATTGCAAAGAATGGCAAAGAATGGCAAAGAATGTTCAAACTACCATACAATTGGATTCATTTCACATGCTAGCAAGGAAATGCTCAAAATCTTTTAATCTAGGCTTCAGTATTGCCTGAACCAAGAACTTCCAGATGTACAAGTTGGATTTAGAAAAGGCAGAGGAACCAATTTGCCAACATCAAGGGAATTACAAAAAAACATCTACTTCTGCTTCATTGACTACACTAAAGTCCTTGACTGTGTGGAGCACAACAAGCTGTGGAAATTCTTAAAGTGATGGGCATACCAGACCACCTTACTTGTATTCTGAGAAACTGTATGTAGGTCAAGAAGCAGCAGTCAGAACTGGACATGGAACAACTGACTGGTTCCAAATTGGAAAAGGAGTATGTCAAGGCTGTATATTGTCACCTTGCTTATTTAATTTATATGCAGAGTACATCACAAGAAATGCTGGGCTGGATGAAGCACAAGGTGGAATCAAGATTGCCAGGAGAAATATCAACAACCTTAGATATGCAGATGATACTACCTTTATGGCAGAAAGTGAAGAGGAACTAAAGACCCTCTTGATGAAAGTGAATGAGGAGAGTGAAAAAGCTGGCTTAAAACTCAAAATTCAAAAAAACTAAGATCATGGCATCCAGTCCCATCACTTCCTGGCAAATAGAACAGGAAAAAGTGGAAGTAGTGACAGATTCTTTTTTCCTTGGGCTCCAAAATCACCTAGGACAGTGATTGCAGCCATGAAATTAAAAGACACTTGCTCCTTGGAAGAAACGCTATGGCAAACCTAGACAGCATATTAAAAATTAGAGACATCACTTTGCCGACAAAGATCCATATGGTCAAAGCTATGGTATTTCTAGTAGTCATGTACTGATGTGAGATTTGGACCGTAAAGAAGGCCAAGTGCTAAAGAATTGATGTTTTCAAATTGTGGTACTGGAGAAGCTCTTGAGAGTCCCGTAGACAGCAAAGACATCAAACCAGTCAATCCCATAGGAAATCAACCCTGAATATTCATTGGAAGGACTGATGCTAAAGCTCCAATATTTTGGCCACCTGATGTGAAGAGCCTACTCATTAGAAAAGGCCCTGATGGTGGGAAAGATTAAGGGCAAAAAGAGAAGGGGATGACAGAGGATGAGATGGTTGGATGGAATCATTGGCATCTTGGACTTGAGTTTGAGCAAACTCTGGGAGACAGTAAAGGACAGGGAAGCCTGGCATGCTGCAGTCCATGGGGTCGCAAAGAGTCAGACACGACTTAGCAAGTGAACAACAGCAACAACAACAACAACAACAACAATGATCCTGCCATTCACAGAGAACAACTGTCTCCTTTGGTAGATATCATATATAACATATAATAAAAATGGGCATGTATTATAATGTATATGCATATAATGAGCACATTTTTGGGTTATTTTTCTTTTCATTTGCTGAATTTCCCACTCCATTAAATAGCCTGTTTCATTATTTTAAAAGCGATCAATGCAAAGAAATCGAGGAAAACAACAGAATGGGAAAGACTAGAGATCTCTTCAAGAAAATTAGAGATACCAAGGGAACATTTCATGCAAAGATGGGCTCGATAAAGGACAGAAATGGTATGGACCTAACAGAAGCAGAAGATATTAAGAAGAGGATGGAAGAACTGTACAAAAAAGATCTTCACGACCCAGATAATCATGATGATGTGATCACTAATCTAGAGCCAGACATCTTGGAAAGTGAAGTCAAGTGGGCCTTAGAAAGCATCGCTACAAACAAAGCTAGTGGAGGTGCTGGAATTCCAGTTGAGCTGTTTCAAATCCTGAAAGATGATGCTGTGAAAGTGCTGCACTCAATATGCCAGCACATTTGGAAAACTCAGCAGTGGCCACAGGACTGGAAAAGGTCAGTTTTCATTCCAATCCCAAAGAAAGGCAATGCCAAAGAATGCTCAAACTGCTGCACAATTGCACTCATCTCACATGCTAGTAAAGTAATGCTCAAAATTCTCCAAGCCAGACTTCAGCAATACATGAACCATGAATTCCCTGATGTTCAAGCTGGTTTTAGAAAAGGCAGAGGAACCAGAGATCAAATTGCCAACATCCGCTGGATCATGGAAAAAGCAAGAGAGTTCCAGAAAAACATCTATTTCTGCTTTATTGACTATGCCAAAGCCTTTGACTGTGTGGATCACAATAAACTGTGGAAAATTCTGAAAGAGATGGGAATACCAGACCACCTGACCTACCTCTTGAGAAATCTGTGTTCAGGTCAGGAAACAACAGTTAGAAGTGGACATGGAACAACAGACTGGTTCCAAATAGGAAAAGGAGTACGTCAAGGCTGTATATTGTCAACCTGCTTATTTAACTTCTATGCAGAGTACATCATGAGAAACGCTGGACTGAAAGAAACACAAGCTGGAATCAAGATTGCTGGGAGAAATATCAATAACCTCAGATATGCAGATGACACCACCTTTATGGCAGAAAGTGAAGAGAAGCTAAAAAGCCTCTTGATGAAAGTGAAAAAGGAGAGTGAAAAAGTTGGCTTAAAGCTCAACATTCAGAAAACAAAGATCATGGCATCTGGTCCCATCACTTCATGGGAAATAGATGGGGAAACAGTAGAAACAGTGGCTGACTTTATTTTTGGGGGCTCCAAAATCACTGCAGATGGTGACTGCAGCCATGAAATTAAAAGACACTTACTCCTTGGAAGAAAAAAGTTATGACCAACCTAGATAGTATATTCAAAAGCAGAGACATTACTTTGCCGACTAAGGTCAGTCTAGTCAAGGCTATGGTTTTTCCATTGGTCATGTATGGATGCAGAGAGTTGGACTGTGAAGAAGGCTGAGCGCCGAAGAATTGATGCTTTTGAACTGTGGTGTTGGAGAAGACTCTTGGGAGTCCCTTGGACTGCAAGAAGATCCAACCAGTCCATTCTGAAGATCAGCCCTGGGATTTCTTTGGAAGGAATGATGCTAAAGCTGAAGCTTCAGTACTTTGGCCACCTCATGTGAAGAGTTGACTCATTGGAAAAGATTCTGATGCTGGGAGAGATTGGGGGCAGGAGGAGAAGGGGACGACTGAGGATGAAATGGCTGGATGGCATCACCGACTCGATGGACGTGAGTCTGAGTGAACTCCAGGAGATGGTGATGGACAGGGAGGCCTGGCGTGCTGCGATTCATGGGGTCGCAAAGAGTCGGACATGACTGAGCGACTGAAATGAACTGAACTGAACTATTACATACATGTAGTTAATTTACTTCTCCATTTTTGGACATCAAGTTGCTTCCAGTTCTTTCCTGTTATAAAGAATGAAGTAATAAACGTCATTGAAGAAGGGTCTTTGTACACCCTCTGATTATTTCCTTAGGATAAATTTCTGTGAGTACAAATGTTGTGTTAAGGATATTTTTAAGGTATTTTGATAAGTAGGATCAAATGCCCTCCTGAAGCGCTGCACCAAGTCCTCCCTCTGTGCTAAATAAGATAGTGACTCTGAGTGTTATTCATTTGCAAAATAGTTTCCTATTTTACAGGTGTGTGCTCAGTCACTCAGTCATGTCTGACTCTTTGCGACCCCATGGACTATAGCCCGCCAGGCTCCTCTGTCCATGGCATTATCCTGGCAAGAATAGTAAAGTGAATTGCCACTTCCCTGTCCAGGGGATCGTCTCAATCCAGGGATAGAACCCGTGTCTCCTGCATTGGGAGGTGCATTCTTTACTACTGTAGCACTGGGCCATTTTACAGAAGACAGTGACATTTCATTGTGTCTTTATTTTTTAATAGTTTATAAATAATTACTTTTGAGGTGTAACATGTGAATGCACACATCTTAAGAGGACAATGCAATGCATTTTTCTGTGTAGAAATGTGCATGTCTCCACTGTCCAGGTCAGGGTGTAGGCATTTGCACCACTCCAGGAGGCCCTGTGTGCCCCCTCCCAGACAGCTCTCACCTCCACCCCACCCCACCTCAACCCTGGCTAGAAGATAACCACCATTTTGCCTTTTCCACTTTAGAACAGTGTGTCTGTTTGTGACTCTCATATAAATTGAAATATAAGTAACTACTCTGTCCCTGAAATTCACCCATGTCAATTTCTGCACCTGTAGCTTGCTTTTTCTCACTGCTGAGTCTATTCCATTATATGAATAAACCACACTTTTCTTATCCATTTCTCCGTAGAAGTACATTTTGGTTGTTTTCAGTTTTGACTTACAATGAGTACAATTCATTCTGTTTTTTTTTTCTTAAAAAAAGTTTTATTGATATACAATTGACATAAAATAAACCACATATTTAAAATGCATGAATTTTGAAATATGTAAACACACTCATGAAACCATCTCTACAATTAAGATGGGGACCATATCTACCATCCTTGGAGGTTTCCTTCTGATGCTTTGCATTCCCTTGCCTTCCCACTCTTATTACTATTATAGTTGACCCTTGAACTACACATGTTTGAACTATGGAGGTCCACTTATAGGAGGATTTTTTTTTCAG
Source organism: Capra hircus (assembly GCF_001704415.2). NCBI lineage: Eukaryota > Metazoa > Chordata > Mammalia > Artiodactyla > Bovidae > Capra > Capra hircus. The sequence goes on from NC_030808.1 coordinate 146,826,261, forward strand.
TAATTGCATGCTGAGAGTACTTCATGATCCACAGTTAGTTAAACCTGAGGATGCAGAACTTTGGATAACCGAGGTCGGATTGTTAATATGATACTCAACTGTGTAGGGGGGTTGGCATCCCTAAACTCTGAGTTGTTGAAGGGTCAGCTGTACCTTGTCCTTTCTAGAAGTTTATAGAATCATACAGTATGAATTCTTAGTGATCTGACTTCTTTGACTCTGCTGTGAACATTCTTATAATGTCTTTTGAACCTAAGCACTCACATCCTTGGAGTGTATGCCCAGGGGTGAAATGTCAAGTCAGACAGCATTCGTATATTTAGTTTTAGTAGATCCAAAGATTTCTAGGCGGTTATATCAATTTAATTTCCCACCAGGCATGCATGAGAATTCCAGTTGCTCCACATCCTTGCCAACACACAGTATTTTTGTCCTTTTAATTTCAGACATTCTGGTTTAATCTGTATTTTTATTATTAGAGATGAAGTTGATTATTTTTGATGTGTGTGTATTGATGACTCAGATTTCTTGCGTTTTGAATTGCTTGTTCAAGAAGACGTCTACCCTTCTTTTGTATTAGAGAGACTGTTTCTTATTGATTTTGAGTCCTTTGTTTATTATTATTAATATTATTGTCACACTTGGTAGTATATGTTGCCAAGAGATATATGCTTTTGTTTATATAGAATGGGGCTGGAAGCTAACATGTATTGAAGCCTTACTATGGACCAGGCACTGCCCTCAGTGTTTTATAAATAATCTCATCAATTCTTATGGTTTCCCTGATGGCGGAACTGGTAAAAAAAATATCTGCCTGCAATGTAGGAGATACAGGAGACTTGGGTTCAATCCCTGGGTCAGAAAGATCCCCTGGAGGAGGAAATGGCAATCCACTCCAGTATTCTTGCGTGGAAAGTCCCATGGGCAGAGGAGCCTAGTGGGCTATAGTCCAAAAGCTGGCAAAGAGTCAGATACGACTGAACGTGCATGTACATATCAATCCTTATAGTTTACAGAAGAAGAAATGGAAGACACAGAAAGGTTAAAGAGCTTGCCTGAAATCATGCTGTGAATGATCACTGGGGTGGGATTCATAGTACACCACTGCACACCAGACCGTGAGTCTACCGTCTCATGAGTTTTCAGCTGGAGCACTGATTGTCAAAGTTACTGGCAGGAACTGTGGAGTCTTCCGTCTTGGAGTCATGATTCCATTCTATGACGTGACTGATTCTGTTTTATTCTGTTTGTGTGCTCATCCTGATTCACATGGGAAGCGATGTAGTGTGATCAGGATTTCTGACACCATTGGGCAATAAGCAGATGAGATCCCTTTGGTGGTCATCCATTAGTCTGGGACCCTGTCTCCCCAACCCTCCTCCCTGCTGGTACCCTTGGCCCCTGGCAGACCATGCTTCTTGGTGTCTCCTGCCCACTGCTTGGGTTCAGGGCTCTCTAGCTCAATCCTGTACGGGCAGGGCTAAATTGCTATTAGAGACAGAGGTGCAGTTAATTCTTTCAGTATCATTCTCCTCTCATACCCGAGACACCTATAGTCCCACATTGAGAAGTGATTCTTGAAATAATAGTGGCAGCCAACTCTGGTTCTGTTCATTCCAAGTACTTTGTGTACAGCACAGATAGGTAGGTCGTTTAATCCTCGAATGTTTTCTTGGAATAACAGTCATACCTACCACTTACCTGCCCACAGGGATATAAAGTGGAAATATGAATTATTAAAATGTGGTATTCAAAATTTAAATATTTTTAAAACGAAAAGTTCAACAATCCATAAAGGAAATTATGATGGAACATGAAACAGTGGGAGTTTGCAAGAACACTTCCTTGTCTTGGGAACTACAGTGGCCTGGGGGTTAGTGCTTGGGCTGGGCATTGGATACCCCAATTCTGCCCTGGGAACTGGATACTAAATTCCTTGCAGTTGTGGAATTTTTGTCTCTGGTGATCTAGACCCTGTGAAGCAGGTCCTCTTCCTCTAAGAGGGGCTGGTGGCCACTCATCCCACCTCTGCTATCATCACTCTAATCTCAGGCTTCTCCCCTTCAATGACTGATGGCCTCCCCTCTCAGTCACTCCCTGCCAGACTCTCTCCCCCAAACCAATCCTCAAAGCATATCTGGATTCATCTTAAACCATCTATATCAACAGGTCATTTCTCAAAAGCCCACAGTAAAAGAAATGCATTTTAGAATATGACCCCCCAGCTACGTGTGTGGGCATATACACATTCGTATGCATACATATGGGCTTCCCTTGTGGCTCAGCTGGTAAAGAATCTGCCTGCCAGGTCAGGGAGACATGGGTTCGATCCCTGGGTTAGGAAGAGTCCCCTGGAGAAGGGAAAGGCTACCCCACTCCAGTGTTCTGGCCTGGAGAATTCCATGGAGTCCATGGGGTTGCAAAGAGTCGGACACAACTGAGTGACTTTCACTTTCACTTTTCATGCATACATATATACATGCAACAGGTAAAAAAACTCGAGACAAGATTCATGAGGAACCTCCCTGGTGGCCCAGTGGTAAAGAATCCATCTTGCAATGCAGGGGATGCTGGTTTGATCCCTGGTTGGGGAAATAAGATTCCACATATTGTGGGACAACGAAGCCTACATGCCACAACTCTGAGCTCATGCACCACAACTGGAGAGCCCTCGAAATGCCCTGAAAAGGTCCCAAATAAAGCGAGGAAGATTCTGAGAGTGCCTCAACTAAACCTTGAAGAAGTCTAATTAATTAATTAATTTTTTAAAAGGGTTCATGAAATGTGAATTTCCTATGTGATAACCTCTCTGGCATCTTCTATTCCATTCCATTCCATTTTATTCTATTCCATTCACTTAATTTGATTCCGCTTTATTCAAATTAATGTTGCTGGTGCCCCAATGCCTTTATTTCATGACCCCTTCATGGGTTGTCCCCATACTTTGACTCAGAGGGAAAGTTGAAAATTTTTAGACTTCTTTGCAAGGTTTTTGTGACCTGGCTAGCCCCAGATTCCCCACTCCTGCCACCCACCGACTATCATCCTATCAGCTTTTTTTTTAGGACTCCATGTAGAACTCTTGGCTTTATTTACCCAAACTGGCCCACGGTAGCAGTTCCTGATGCTCAAGGCTCTTCTCTGGCTGTCTTGGTGTGTCTCATTCTCTTCTTTATCCTGTTGGTCCTATAAGCCCAGCTCAGTTTCTGCCTCCTTCCTGAAGGGTCCCTGACCACAGTCCTCTCTGGTTTTCTGCCTGATACACCTGGCACCTAGATCAGGAGAATGGGCTCTGCTTTCTTGATGCTTAATTTATGAATCACCCACCATATCTAGGTTGCTTTCCCAGTTCAAACCATGGAGAAATGCTTTCCCAGAAGTAGAACACTTAGCACGTCAGCAAGTTACTGAAAGTAAAAGTGTTAGTCACTCAGTCGTGTCCGACTCTTTGTGACCCCATGGACTGTAGCCCACCAGGCTCTTATGTCCTTGGGATTCTTCGGACAATAATACTGGAGTGGGTTGCCATTCCCTCCTCTGGGGGATCTTTCCGACCCAGGGATCAAACTCGGGTCTCCTGCATGGCAGGCAGATTCTTTACTGTCCAAACCACCAGGGAAGCCCCACCCCCCGACCCCAGCAAGTTACTGGTGGCTCAGAATACCCAACGCTTCCTTTCCCACAGCCTCTACTTTCAGACTGCCTGTGGTAATGGTGAAGAAATCAGAATGTTTTGGTAACATGTTGGAACCAGAAACCGATTTTCCTGCTGAGGTAAACAATGCTATATAGGCAGGTACACCTGAACAAACGTTTTGCGTGCTGCACTTAAAGACGGTGACATAGACTTTTGTAAGGCTAGCCAAACAACCTAGCGTCCACTCAGAGCATTGTTTTTACAGGAAAATACATTACGTCGCATAAGGCTCTACACCACTGACCTACAAACAACTTTTAGAACTCTGCCTGTCCTTGGATTAGCACCTCCTATACTGCCCTGGCTCACCCCGTTTTTATGTGAGTATATCTCTATCTCCCCAACTCGATGCCAAGCCTTGGAGCACAGACCTGTGTCCCCAGCTTCCCTCTATTTGCTCCCAGGCTGAGCAGGGCGTCTCCTCTCTCTGTAACCACTTGTGGGTGACACCTCCCTCCCCAGCCTCCTCTGGCCACCCAGCCTCCTTGGCTCTGCCTTCCTCTTGGTTTATCCCAGAGTAAGTGGGTCCCATCCGTTGTTTGGAACATCTTAGGGATCTTAGCAGGAAAGTGAAAACAAAGAGAGGAGACAGGAGAATAGGGGAGTAGAGGCATGGAAGGAAAAGGAGATGAGAGGTGAGAAGGTAGACGGAGAAATATAGAGAGGAAGACAGAAGGCAGAGAGGGAGAGGGGGAGAAAAAAAATGTAAATAGGGGAAGAAAGAGGTGAGAAAAGGAAAAATAAGAAGAGGAGAAAATAGATATAAGGGCAGTAAAAGAAAAAGAAAGAAATTCTACCAATTTGACAAGAAATTGTTTTCCTGAGGCGGGGGACAGAATGAGACTAGGTGAAGGCAAGAGAATGAGAACTATGGTTCAGGATTCCTGTCTTAGATGAAAGGAGACCAAGGTGCACAGAGTTTTGACTCTACAAGATGAGAAGAATCATGGAGATGGGTGGGGGTGATGGCTGTACAATATTATACGTCCGTTTAATACCACTGAGCTGTACACCTGCAAGTGGTTAATGTTAGTCGCTCAGTTCAGTTCAGTTCAGTCGCTCAGTAGTGTCCAACTCTTCTGCGACCCCATGGACTGTAGCCCACCACCCTCTTCTGTCCAGAGGATTCTCCAGGCAAGAATACTGGAGTGGCTTGCTATTTCTTACTCCAGGGGATTTTCCCAACCCAGGGATCCAACCCAGGTCTCCTGCATGGTGGGCAGATTCTTTACCCTCTGAGCCACCAGGGACTCTGCAAGTGGTTAAGATGATCAATTTTATGTCACCTGTATCTTGCCACAATCAAAAGCACTATTTAAAAAGTTCCCATATATCCCCATTTGATCAAGCTTTCATTTGACATTCAACTAGTAGTTTATGTTTGGTATATATACTAAATTTTATTGCATATTTTTAAAAAATATATATTTATTTACTTATTTGGCTGCACTGGGCCTTAGTGACAGCACCAGGGATCTTTAAACTTTGTTGCAGCATGCAGGATTTTTAGTTGAAGCATGCAGGATCTAATTCCTTGATCAGGGAAGATCCCGGGTCCCCCTCCATTGGGAGGTTGGAGTCTTAGCCCTTGGACCACAAAAGAAGTGCCTTATTGCATATTTTTAAAGTATAAAATGAATTCCAAGCTTCATACTAGACATCCAATAGCATTGTTTATTCAAAATAAATAAGAGAAATGCTCCAGAAGGCAAAGACTGGCTGAGAAGGTAAATGAGGGAAATTTATGGGGTTTTAGAACTAACACCCAAAAAGATGTCCTTTTCATTATAGAGGACTGGAATGCAAAAGTAGGAAGTCAAGAAACACCTGGAGTAACAGGCAAATTTGACCTTGGAATGCAGAATGAAGCAGGGCAAAGACTAATAGAGTTTTGCCAAGAAAATGCACTGGTCATAGCAAAGATCCTCTTCCAAAAACACAAGAGAAGACTCTACACATGGACATCACCAGATGGTCAACACTGAAATCAGATTGATTATATTCTTTGCAGCCAAAGATGGAGAAGCTCTATCAGCTCAGTTCAGTTCAGTCTCTCAGTCGTGTCCGACTCTTTGCAACCCCATGAATCGCAGCACACCAGGCCTCCCTGTCCATCACCATCGCCCAGAGTTCAGTCAGACTCACGTCCATCGAGTCCGTGATGCCATCCAGCCATCTCATCCTCTGTCGTCCCCTTCTCCTTCTGCCCCCAATCCCTCTCAGCATCAGAGTCTTTTCCAATGAGGCAACTCTTCACATGAGGTGGCCAAAGTACTGGAGCTTCAGCTTTAGCATCAATCCCTCCAAAGAAATCCCAGGGTTGATCTCCTTCAGAATGGACTGGTTGGATGTCCTTGCAGTCCAAGGGACTCTCAAGAGTCTTCTCCAACACCACAGTTCAAAAGCATCAATTCTTCGGTGCTCAGCCTTCTTCACAGTCCAACTCTCACATCCATACATGACCACAGGAAAAACCATAGCCTTGACTAGATGGACCTTAGTCGGCAAAGTAATGTCTCTGCTTTTGAATATGCTATCTAGGTTGGTCATAACTTTTCTTCCAAGGAGTAAGTGTCTTTTAATTTCATGGCTGCAATCACCATCTGCAGTGATTTTGGAGCCCACAAAAATAAAGTCTGACACTGTTTCCACTGTTTCCCCATCTATTTCCCATGAAGTGATGGGGCCGGATGCCATGATCTTCGTTTTCTGAATGTTAAGCTTTAAACCAACTTTTTCACTCTCCTCTTTTACTTTCATCAAGAGGCTTTTTAGCTCGTCTTCACTTTCTGCCATAAGGGTGGTGTCATCTGTGTATCTGAGGTTATTGAGATTTCTCCCGGCAATCTTGATTCCAGCTGTGCTTCTTCCAGCCCAGCGTTTCTCATGATATACTCTGCATATAAGTTAAATAAGCAGGGTGACAATATACAGCCTTGAGGTACTCCTTTTCCTATTTGGAACCAGTCTGTTATTCTATGTCCACTTCTAACTGTTGCTTCCTGACCTGCATACAGGTTTCTCAAGAGGCAGGTCAGGTGGTCTGGTATTCCCATCTCTTTCAGAATTTTCCACAGTTTATTGTGATCCACACAGTCAAAGGCTTTGGCATAATCAATAAAGCAGAAATAGATGTTTCTCTGGAACTCTCTTGCTTTTTCCATGATCCAGCGGATGTTGGCAATTTGATCTCTGATTCCTCTGCCTTTTCTAAAACCAGCTTGAACATCAGGAAGTTCACGGTTCATGTATTGCTGAAGCCTGGCTTGGAGAATTTTGAGCATTACTTTACTAGCATGTGAGATGAGTGCAATTGTGCAGCAGTTTGAGCATTCTTTGGCATTGCCTTTCTTTCGGATTGGAATAAAAACTAACCTTTTCCAGTCCTGTGGCCACTGCTGAGTTTTCCAAACTTGCTGACATATTGAGTGCAGCACTTTCACAGCATCATCTTTCAGGATTTGAAACAGCTCCACTGGAATTCCAGCACCTCCACTAGCTTTATTTGTACTGATGCTTTCTAAGGCCCACTTGACTTCACATTCCAGGATGTCTGGCTCTAGATGAGTGATCACACCATCGTGATTATCCACATCATGAAGATCTTTTTTGTACAGTTCCTCTGTGTATTCTTGCCACCTTTTCTTAATATCTTCTGCTTCTGTTGGGTCCATACCATTTCTGTCCTTTATCGAGCCCATCTTTGCATGAAATGTTCCCTTGGTATCTCTAATTTTCTTGAAGAGATCTCTAGTCTTTCCCATTCTGTTGTTTTCCTCTATTTCTTTGCACTGATCGCTGAAGAAGGCTTTCTTATCTCTTCTTGCTATTAGTCAACAAAAACAAGACCAGGAGCTGACTATGACTCAGATCATGAACTCCTTATTACCAAATCAGACTTAAATTGAAGAAAGTAGGGAAAACCACTAGACCATTCAGGTATGACCTAAATCAAATCCTTTATGATTATACAGTGGAAGTGAGAAATAGATTTAAGGGCCTAGATCTGATAGATAGAGTGCCTGATGAACTATGGAATGAGGTTCGTGACATTGTACAGGAGACGGGGGTTCAAAACCATCCCCATGGAAAAGAAATGCAAAAAAGCAAAATGGCTGTCTGGGGAGGCCTTACAAATAGCTGTGAAAAGAAGAGAAGCAAAAAGCAAAGGAGAAAAGGAAAGATATAAACATCTGAATGCAGAGTTCCAAAGAATAGCAAGAAGAGATAAGAAAGCCTTCTTCAGGGATCAGTGCGAAGACATAGAGGAAAACAACAGAATGGGAAAGACTAGAGATCTCTTCAAGAAAATGAGAGATACCAAGGGAACATTTCATGCAAAGATGGGCTCGATAAAGGACAGAAATGGTATGGACCCAACAGAAGCAGAAGATATTAAGAAAAGGTGGCAAGAATACACAGAGGAACTGTACAAAAAAGATCTTCATGATGTGGATAATCACGATGGTGTGATCACTCATCTAGAGCCAGACATCCTGGAATGTGAAGTCAAGTGGGCCTTAGAAAGCATCAGTACAAATAAAGCTAGTGGAGGTGCTGGAATTCCAGTGGAGCTGTTTCAAATCCTGAAAGATGATGCTGTGAAAGTGCTGCACTCAATATGTCAGCAAGTTTGGAAAACTCAGCAGTGGCCACAGGACTGGAAAAGGTTAGTTTTTATTCCAATCCGAAAGAAAGGCAATGCCAAAGAATGCTCAAACTGCTGCACAATTGCACTCATCTCACATGCTAGTAAAGTAATGCTCAAAATTCTCCAAGCCAGGCTTCAGCAATACATGAACCGTGAACTTCCTGATGTTCAAGCTGGTTTTAGAAAAGGCAGAGGAATCAGAGATCAAATTGCCAACATCCCCTGGATCATGGAAAAAGCAAGAGAGTTCCAGAGAAACATCTATTTCTGCTTTATTGATTATGCCAAAGCCTTTGACTGTGTGGATCACAATAAACTGTGGAAAATTCTGAAAGAGATGGGAATACCAGACCACCTGACCTGCCTCTTGAGAAATCTGTATGCAGGTCAGGAAGCAACAGTTAGAAATGGACATGGAATAACAGACTGGTTCCAAATAGGAAAAGGAGTACCTCAAGGCTGTATATTGTCACCCTGCTTATTTAACTTATATGCAGAGTACATCATGAGAAATGCTGGACTAGAAGAAACACAAGCTGGAATCAAGATTGCCGGGAGAAATCTCAATAACCTCAGATACACAGATGACACCACCCTTATGGCAGAAAGTGAAGACGAGCTAAAAAGCCTCTTGATGAAAGTAAAAGAGGAGAGTGAAAAAGTTGGTTTAAAGCTTAACATTCAGAAAACGAAGATCATGGCATCCAGCCCCATCACTTCATGGGAAATAGATGGGGAAACAGTGGAAACAGTGTCAGACTTTATTTTTGTGGGCTCCAAAATCACTGCAGATGGTGATTGTAGCCATGAAATTAAAAGACACTTACTCCTTGGAAGAAAAGTTATGACCAACCTAGATAGCATATTCAAAAGCAGAGACATTACTTTGCCAACTAAGGTCCATCTAGTCAAGGCTATGGTTTTTCCTGTGGTCATGTATGGATGTGAGAGTTGGACTGTGAAGAAGGCTAAGCACTGAAGAATTGATGCTTTTGAACTGTGGTGTTGGAGAAGACTCTTGAGAGTCCCTCGGACTGCAAGGACATCCAACCAGTCCATTCTGAAGGAGATCAACCCTGGGATTTCTTTGGAGGGACTGATGCTAAAGCTGAAGCTCCAGTACTTTGGCCACCTCATGCGAAGAGTTGCCTCATTGGAAAAGACTCTGATGCTGAGAGGGATTGGGGGCAGAAGGAGAAGGGGACGACAGAGGATGAGATGGCTGGATGGCATCACGGACTCAATGAACGCGAGTCTGTGTGAACTCCGCGAGTTGGTGATGGACAGGGAGGCCTGGTGTGCTGCGATTCATGGGGTCGCAAAGAGTCGTACATGACTGAGCGGCTGAACTGAACTGAACTGATAATGTTCACTTCTGTATCTTGACAAGCAGTTAGGTTACATGGGTGCATACAGACACTTATGGTCACAAATGTACCTCTAAGGATTGTACATTTCCTTGCATGTAAATCTTACACCAAAAGAAAAAATTGTAAATAAATATTTAACTCAGAAAAAGGTGAGGGTTTGGGCAAGTGTTTGTAATGAATGAGGAGCTATATCCTAAGAGCATCACCAGTTGTTTCTGACCCAGCTAAGCTGGTAAGCACAAGAGCACTCATTCTCTGTGGCTTTGGGGTGCAGGTGACCCTCCAGGGCCGGGCTCAAGTCACAGCCTCCCAGGGTGAGGTATTGCTCTGTAGTTGAGTGGGCATCACCCCCTCAAATTCCCTAGAGCTGTGGTCCAGCCCATCCTTGGAGTGGGAGGAGGCAGATGTCAAGCAAGACCATGGAAGGTTCCAGAGGCTTTCAAATCCCTAAGTGCTATCGGGGTGTGGCCCTGAACACCTACATCAGGGTCTGGTGCATACCTGCCTCGGACACACCAGGCTCTGAAAAGCAAAGAGAGGTTAAGAATACAAAACCAGATGTGAAGGTCCACCAGAAGGCCTTTCCCTCAGTTCCTTAAACTGGCTTGTTGTGTCATTGACAATAAGACTTTGGAGGATGAGGTGAAACGAACCCTCTGTGCTCCAGTTCCAAATGCCCTCTCTTGACTTATAACATGTTTCTCCTAAGGAGGGTCCTTGAGCTACCAGGAGAAAAAAAAAATCACTTGTGAGCTACATAATAGAAAACAATTTAATAATGGGTTTTATTTTAAGAGAGGGAATACATGCAATGTCATCTACTCTTTTGGTAAACAACGTAGGACAGAGAACTCTCGTTAATTTTAGGCAAAATAATACATACATATATTGGCTTAATGTGAAGCTAGTTAACAGAAGGGGACAGAAAGAGGAGGAAAGTGAGGGTAGATGGAGATCAGAAAGATGGAGGGACTTCCTGGAGGTCTGGTGGTTAAGAATGCAACTCCGCCTTCCAATGCAGAGGACAGAGGTTTGATCCCTGGTTGGGGAACTAGGATCCCATGTACTGCGGGGCAACTAAACCCGTGCCATAACTAGAGAGTCCCTGTGCCGCAACATAGATCTGCCCCTCAAGATGCAATGAAGATCCTATGTGTCGCAACTAAGACTCGAGGCAGCCAATAAATATTTTCTTTAAAAAGAAAGAAAGATGGAGAGAGGCAGAAAAGAATGAGGAAGAGAAGGAAAATGAAGGGAAAGAGAAAGATGATTGACTGAGAGGGAAAACAAGACAAATATTCTGTACAAAACACATAGATGCGCCAGAGCGAGACCCCCAGAGACGAAAGGAAAAAGATGCCCGTGTTGGTGGGGGGGTGCCCCTACATACACAGGCGAGCACAAAGGCTGGACAAGGAAGAAATGGTTTCAAGCTGGGGTCTTTACAGGGGCCCCTAAAACACACAAAAAATCATGCTGCTTTTTCACACCTGCAACACGGGTGAAGATTGCTTCCACCATGACCAGATGGCATTAAGCTAGAGGTCAGACATCAGAGTGACCGTTGCTACTCCTGAATGACTCGGATGACATATGGGTTCCCTTTTGGTGATGAGCTTTTCTCTCATTTTCCTCTTCAGTGAAGACAGATTTTCAAGCAGCGTTTATGCCCTTAGAATAATTTGTCATCAGTTCATTTGGACAGAAGATGGGGGTAATGGCCCCTTAAAGGTGTCCAGGTCTTACTCTCCAGAAACTGTAACTAGATTATGATACATATTAAAGGGAAATTAAGGTTACAGATTGAACCAAGGTTACTAATGGGTTGTTGTTGAAATAAAGAGATAGTCCTGGATTGTATAGGGAACCTGGTGTAAATACATAGTTCCTGAATGGGGACGCAGAAGAGTTAGGAGTAGAGAGACAGCATCGGGAGAAAGACTCCGACTGCCATTGCTTGAGTTAGGATGGAGGAAGGGGCCATGAGTCGTGGAATGTGGGTGCCTCTAGAAGCTAGAAAAAGCCAGAAAATGGATTTCCCCCTGAGACCTCCAGAAAGGCACACAGCCCTGCTGATACCTTGATTTGAGCCCAATGAGACCCATTCAGACTTCTGACTGACAGAACTGTAAGAGAATAAATTTATGTTTTCTAAAACCTCAAAGTCTGTGATCATTTGTTACAGTAGCCTTACAAACCAAACATAGACAGACAGCTCTTGAAAATCTATTCAAAAGACTTAAAACTCTTGGTATACATGCAATGAATACTTCATTTTCAGGCAGCCTCTGTATTATATGCATATTTGAAAACATCAACCCTGATAATCTGTCTTGTGGGTCAACAAGATGACTATCATGGTTTTTTAAAATATAAATTTATTTATTTTAATTGGAAGCTGATTACTTTACAATACTGTATTGGTTTTGCCATACATCAACATGAATCTGCCACAGGTATATACGTGTTAAATAGCTATTCTTTGAACTCAGTTGAGGAGTTTTCATTATTTTATAATTAGTTTGGAATGTTTGTGTGAGTGTATCACCACAAAACCCACATTACACAGGAAAACTTGAAGTAGCCTAAGCTTCAGTTGCTGTTGTTGTTCGGCTGCTAAATCATATCACACTCTTTGCAGCCCCATGGACTGCAGCACACCAGGCTTCCCTGTCCTTCACCATCTCCTGGAGTTTGCTCAGACTCATGTCCATTGAGTTGGTGATGCCATCCAACTGTCTCATTCTCTGTCATCCCCTTCTCCTCCTGCCCTCAATTTTGCCCAGCATCAGGGTTTTTTCTAATGAGTTGGCTCTTCGCATCAGGTGGCCAAAATAGTGGAGCTTCAGCTTCAGCATCAGTCCTTCCAATGAATATTCAGGACTGATTTCCTTTAGGACTGACTTGTTTGATCTCCTTGCAGTCCAAGGGACTCTCAAATGTCTTCTCCAGCACCACAGTTCAAAAGCATCAATTCTTTAGCACTCAGCCTTTTTTATGGGTCAGTTCTCACATCTGTACATGACTACTGGAAAAGCCAAAGCTTTGACTAGACATGTCTTTGTCAGCAAAGTGATGTCTCTGATTTTTAATATGCTGCCTAGGTTTGTCATAGCTTTTTTTTCAAGGAGTATGTGTCTTTTAATTTCATGGCTGCAGTTACCATCCACAGTAATTTTGGAGCCCAAGAAAATAAAATCTGCCACTGTTTCCACTGGATCAAACCTGGGTTTCCTGCATTATAGGCAGACTATTTACCATTTGAGCTACCGGGGAAGCCTCCTAAGCTCTAGAGAGTTATGAAAATTGGTGACCATCTGGAGAGCTGGAAGTATAGATACCTCTTCCCTAGTGGTTCAGACAGTAAAGAATCTGCCTGCAATGTGGAGACCTAGGTTTAATACCTAAGTAGGGAAGATCCCCTGGAGAAAGGCATGACAGCCCATTTGTTGCCTGGAGAATTCCAGGGACAGAGGAACCTAGTGGACTACAGTCCACGGGGTCACAAAGAGTTGGGCATGACTGAGCGACGAATATTTTCACATCAATAAAAGTTTAACTGTTTCCTTTATGTGGAACTGGAGCCTCCAAAATCATAAGTCTTTGTGTCAGAGAAGGTTTAGATCCTGGCTGCCTGTTGGCACCACTGGGAAACTTCTAGAAGTCCTGATGGGCAGACTGCATGTAAGTGAGAATTTGGGGGAGGGCCAGTAGGTATTAGTATTCTGTGCAGCTTCCCCGGTGGTTCCAGTGCAGCCAAGATTAAGAACTAATGCTTTCAAGGGACCCAAGGAGCAGACCCAAGGACCCTCTGGGGGCATCGAGCAGGCCCGCCTTCTACACATGGGCTGAACAGGTAGACATAGAGGTGGGGAAAGTAAGATGTTGGGGTGATTCAAGACTCCACGGCATAAAAAGGAATGGAATTATGCCTTTTGCAACAACGTGGATGGACCTAGAGATTATCATATTAAGTGAAATGAGACAGAGAAAGACAAATATCATATGATATCACTTATCAATGACCTCAGATATGCAGATGACACCACCCTCATGGCAGAAAGTAAAGAAGAACTAAACAGCCTCTTGATGAAAGTGAAAGAGGAGAGTGAAAATGTTGGCTTAAAGGTCAACATTCAGAAAACGAAGATCATGGCATCCGGTCCCATCACTCCATGGCAAATAGATGGGGAAACAGGGGAAACAGTGGCTGGCTTTATTTTTCTGGGCTCCAAAATCACTGCAGATGGTGATTGCAGCCATGAAATTAAAAGACACTTACTCCTTGGAAGAAAAGTTATGACCAACCTAGATAGTATATTCAAAAGCAGAGACATTACTTTGCCAACAAAGGTCCATCTAGTCAAGGCTATGGTTTTTCCAGTGGTCATGTATAGATGTGAGAGTTGGACTGTGAAGACAGCTGAGCACCTAAGAACTGATGCTTTTGAACTGTGGTGTTGGAGAAGACTCTTGAGAGTCCCTTGGACTGCAAGGAGATCCAACCAGTCCATCCTAAAGGAGATCAGTCCTGGGTGTTTATTGGAAGGACTGATGTTGAAGTTGAAACTCCAATACTTTGGCCACCTGATGCGAAGAGCTGACTCATTGGAAAAGACCCTGATGCTGGGAAAGATTGAGGGCAAGAGGAGAAGGGGACGACAGAGGATGAGATGGTTAGATGGCATCACTGACTCAATGGACATGAATTTGGGTAAACTCTGGGAGTTGGTAATGGACAGTAAGACCTAGTGTGCTGTGGTTCATGGTGTCACAACGAGTGGGGCACGACTGAGTGACGGAACTGAACTGATATATGGATTCTAAAAATAATGACACAAATTAATTTATTTATGAAACAGAAATAGACATGAAAGCAATCTTACGGGGATAGTGGCAGGATAGGGGGTGGGAGAGATGAACTAGAAGTTTGGGATCAAGAGATAACACACTATTATATACAAAATAGATAAAAAATCTACTGTACATGTATTGCATTGGGAACTATACACAATATCTTGTAATAACCTATAAGGGAAAAGAATCTTAAAAAAGTATAACTGAATCACTCAGCTACACACTTGAAACTAATACAACTTTGTAAATTAACTATGAAAAGTATTCATCACTCAGTCATGTCTGACTCTTTGTGACCTCATGCACTGTAGCCTGTCAGGCTCCTCTGTCCATGGGATTCTTCAAGGAAGAATACTGGAGTGAGTAGCCATTCCTAATACTGGAGTGAGTAGCCATTCCTTTCTCCAGGGATCTTCCAGACCGAGGGATCAAAGCCGGGTCTCTTGCATCGCAAGCAGATTCTTTACTGTCTGAGCCACCAGGGAAGCCTTACTTCAAAAAAAAAAAAAAAAAAAAAAGACAGAATACAGATGTGGGTCTATTTTAAAACACTGTTTGCAATAAAACTAAGATGCCTTGGGAAGTGGTTCCAACAACTGCCTCACGTATATCAGCATCTGAGACCATGGTCTTCAGTTGTCAGTCCTCTGGAAAGGGCTTCGTATTAATGGAAACCTGTGGACAGGCATCGGTCACAGAAGTCGAAGTCCTAGAGAGATTCAAGCTGCATTGACAATTTCTGAGCAGGTCAACCTCTTGTCCCCTAAGTTGCTGCCTTCGTGACAGGGGCTCTATCAATATCCTCACTTCTTGGCTTGATAAGGTCATGAGAGATGAAAAAATGAAAGATATCCACGGGAGAGCAGTGCTTCAAACACTCAGCTATCTGGGGAATGAATGAACAGCCCAATGTGGGAATGGAATTTCTATCTGCCCACAGGGAATCAAGGGGAATTAATTGAGTCCAGGGGTTGTTCTTCCTTCTAACATAATCGTCAAAAGAAATCTAGCTGTAAAATTCTACTTTGCTTGTATAAATAAATAGGAACCTCATAGCCCTGAGCAAGTAGAAAGTTGGAAAGTTCTCTCAATAAAAATTTGTAGGGACCAGGAGCTTTTAAAGAACTATAATGTCTCATGTACCAGTCACTGATACAATAGGAATGTCATTAATTTGGATCCTGTGAATTTGCAATCTGTAGTACTATACTTGTCCATCTAAATCTCCATGAAAAAATGTTCAAAATAATTTGTTCTCTCATGGAAAAAATTTGTACTTACCAGCTAAGCTTTTGACTGAATCCAAAGTTTGAAAACCTAGGATAAAATCTTAGATCAGCAACTTATTAGCTAAGTAATACTGGAAAAGGGTGTGGGTCTCTTCTGTAAAACCAGTAATAATCCCCAGTTAGTTGTGAGCTTAAACATGATGAAACAATATGGCAAATTGTAGAGTGCTTCATAACCTGTCTAGTAGCTTTCTTAAACTCAAGAGATGACAGATTCCTTCATGGGGCTTCAACTTCTGGGCTTAGCAATAATTTACAAATATGTTTACCAACGGGCTTCCCAAGTGGTGTTAGTTGTAAAGAACCTGCCTACGATGCAGGAGATGTAAGAGACGCAGGTTCGATCCCTAGGTGGGAAGATCCCCTGGAGAAGGTCATGGCAACCCACTCCATTATTCTTGGTGGAGAATCCCATGGGCAGAGGAACCTGGTGGGCTACAGTCCATGGGGTCGCAAAGAGTCAGACACGACTGAGCAACTGAGCATGCAGGCACGCAAGCTTACCATTAGGTTGCATGAAATACAGAATTTGTAAGCATCCCTTTGTTATCACAAAAACACATCAGTTCAGTTCAGTCACTTAGTTGTGTCCGACTCTTTGTGACCCATGGACTGCAGTACACCAGGCTTCCCTGTTCATCACCAACTCCCTGAGCTTACTCATGTCCATAACGTTGGTGATGCCATCCAACCATCTCATCCTCTGTCATCCCCTTCTCCTCCCACCTTCAGTCTTTCCTAGCATTGGGGTCTTTTCAAATGAGTCAGTTCTTCCCATCAGGTGGCCAAAGTATTGGAGTTTCAGCTTCAGCATCAGTCTTCCCAATGAATATTCAGGACTGATTTCCTTTAGGATTGACTGGTTGGATCTCCTTGCAGTCCAAGGGACTCTCAAGAGTCTTCTCCAACACCACAGTTCAAAAGCATCAATTCCTCAGCATTCAGCTTTCTTGATAGTCCAACTCTCACATCCATATATGACTATTGGAAAAACCATCTTTTTCACTAGACGGACAAGAACACATCAGTTCAGTTCAGTCACTCAGTCATGTCCGACTCCTTGCGATCCTATGGACTGCAGCACACCAGGCCTCCCTGTCCATCACCAACTCCGTAGTTTACTCAAACTCATGTCCATTGAGTCAGTGATGCCATCCAGCCATCTCATCCTCCATTGCCCCCTTCTCCTCCTGCCTTCAATCTTTTCCAGCATCAGGGGAAATCTTTCCCACACCCCTTTTCAAAAACACATAGTATGTCTTTAAAATGTGTTTAATCATAAAAATAACCAAGGGGACATGGACACATATGACATGTAGTTTTGTGTGCATGTATGTGTGTGTACACTTGTATATGTGTTTGTGCACACACATACATACATATACAGGCACATATATATTCACAAAATATAGGAATATATATAAAAATCTGTACAGTACATAAGAACATACACAGTACATAGTATACATGTATTTGGCTTCCCTGGTGGCTCAGCAGTAAAGATTGCAAAGCAGGAGACCGGGGTTTGGTCTCTGAGCCAGAAAGATCCCCTGGAGAAGGAAATGGCAACTCACTCCAGTGTTCTTGCCTGGGAAATCCCATGGACAGAGAAGCCTGGGGTCATAAAAGAGTTGGAAACAACTTAGCAAGTAAACAACAGCATCGACCATATATTTATATACATACATATGCATATGTGTAAAGACACATGCACATATACACATTCAGATGCATATATAGTACAGAAAATGTTCAGATATGTTATATATGTATGGTGGTGGTTTAGTCGCTAAGTCATATCCGATGTATAGATACTACATATATATGACTGTGTATCAGTTCAGTTCAGTCGCTCAGTCATGTCCAACTCTTTGCGACCCCATGAATTGCAGCACGCCAGGCCTCCCTGTCCATCACCAACTCACAGAGTTCACTCAGATTCACGTCCTTCAAGTCAGTGATGCCATCCAGCCATCTCATCCTCTGTCGTCCCCTTCTCCTCCTGCCCCCAATCCCTCCCAGCATCAGAGTCTTTTCCAATGAGTCAACTCTTCGCATGAGGTGGCCAAAGTACTGGAGTTTCAGCTTCAGCATCATTCCTTCCAAAGAAATCCCAGGGCTGATCTCCTTCAGAATGGACTGGTTGGATCTCCTTGCAGTCCAAGGGACTCTCAGGAGTCTTCTCCAACACCACAGTTCAAAAGCATCAATTCTTCAGCGCTCAGCCTTCTTCACAGTCCAACTCTCACATCCATACATGACCACAGGAAAAACCATAGCCTTGACTAGATGGACCTTAGTCAGCAAAGTAATGTCTCTGCTTTTGAATATGCTATCTAGGTTGGTTATAACTTTTCTTCCAAGGAGTAAGTGTCTTTTAATTTCATGGCTGCAGTCACCATCTGAAGTGAATTTGGAGCCCCCAAAAATAAAGTCTGACACTGTTTCTACTGTTTCCCCATCTATTTCCCATGAAGTGATGGAACCAGATGCCATGATCTTTATTTTCTGAATGTCGAGCTTTAAGCCAACTTTTTCACTCTCCTCTTTCACTTTCATCAAGAGGCTTTTTAGCTCCTCTTCACTTTCTGCCATGAGGGTGGTGTCATCTGCATATCTGAGGTTATTGATATTTCTCCTGGCAATCTTGATTCCAGCTTGTGTTTCTTCCAGTCCTGTGTTCCTCATGGTGGCTCGGACGGTAAAGCGTCCTGCCTACAGTGTGGGAGACCTGGGTTCGATCCCTGGGTCAGGAAGATCATCTGGAGAAGGAAATGGCAACCCACTCCAGTACTCTTGCCTGGAAAATCCCATGGTCGGAGGAGCGTTGTATGCTACAGTTCATGGGGTCACAAAGAGTCGGACATGACTGAGTGACCTCACTTCACTTCACTTCACTCTGCATATAAGTTAAATAAGCAGGGTGACAATATAAGCCTTGACGTACTCCTTTTCCTATTTGGAACCAGTCTGTTGTTCCATGTCCAGTTCTAACTGTTGCTTCCTGACCTGCATACAGATTTCTGAAGAGGCAGATCAGGTGGTCTGGTATTCCCATCTCTTTCAGAATTTTCCACAGTTTATTGTGATCTACACAGTCAAAGGCTTTGGCATAGTCAATAAAGCAGAAATAGATGTTTTTCTGGAACTCTCTTGCTTTTTCCATGATCCAGCAGATGTTGGCAATTTGATCTCTGGTTCCTCTGCCTTTTCTAAAGTCAGCTTGAACATCAAGGAATTCACGGTTCACGTATTGCTGAAGCCTGGCTTGGAGAATTTTGAGCATTTCTTTACTTGCATGTGAGATGAGTGCAATTGTGCGGTAGTTTCAGCATTCTTTGGCATTGCCTTTCTTTGGGAGTGGAATGGAAACGGACCTTTTCCAGTCCTGTGGCCACTGCTGAGTTTTCCAAATGTGCTGGCATATTGAGTGCAGCACTTTCACAGCATCATCTTTCAGGATTTGAAATAGCTCAACTGGAATTCCATCACCTCTACTAGCTTTGTTGACTTCACATTCCAGGATGTCTGGCTCTAGATGAGTGATATGTGTCTATGAATACAAACCCATAGTCTCCTAACTTCTGATTCTAAATCTTGGTGGAGCCCAGGAATCTGTTTTAAGTACTACCCTAATTCTGATTATCAGCAGCTTCAGGGATGACCTCCCTCTCACCTTTCACTCATGAAGAACCTGGAGATGGGGCTAAGGTCACTGTGGTTAGTGGTGGAGCAGAAAACCGGGCCTGGCTCTCCCAGTGCAGCCATGGGGGACAATAAGCCATGGGGGACACTGTGCTTAGCACCCTACTCATAACTGAGCCCCCCAAAAGATCACAACAGGCAGGCATTTGGGTCACCAGACTGGTTCGCTCTATGACTCCTCCATGCCTCCCCAAGTACCAGATGGAGCTATG